>NC_133619.1:295181264-295488988 GCF_048593235.1 Sminthopsis crassicaudata | reverse complement strand
CTTTATGAGTCATATTGAGACAGAAAAACCAGAGCAAAAGGTAAAAAAATGGGAGAGATTAAAAAAAAAGAAAAAGAAGAAAGAAAAGAAGAAGTGAACATTGCGTGTGGTGATTTACATTTAGTCGCCTCAATTCTTTTTTCTGGCCGCAGATGGAATTTTTTTGTCCAAAGTCTATTAGGATTACTTTGAATCATTGATCCACTGAGAAGAACCAAATCTTTCACAGTTGATCATCTCATATTCTTGCTGTAATTTGTACAATGTCTTCCTGCTTCTGCTTGTTTCGCTCAGCATCAGTTCATATAAATCTTTCTAGACTTTTCTAAAATCAGCCTGTTCATCATTTTTATAGAACAATAATATTCTATTACCTTCATATACCACAACTTGCTCAGTCATTCCCCAATTGATGGGCATCTACTCATTTTCCAATTCTTTGCTACCACAAAAAAGAGCTGCTACAAACATTTTTGCACATGTGGGTCCTTTTCTCTCCTTTACGATTTTATTGGGATACAGATCCAGAAATGCATTACTGAGTCAAAGAGTATACTTGATAGCCCTTTGGGCATAGGTCCAGATTTCTCTCCAGAATGGTTGGATCTTTTCACAATTCCACCAATAATGCATTAGTATTCCAGTTTTCCCACCTCCCCTCCAACAATTATCATTATATTGTCCTGTCATTTTAGCCAGTCTGAGAGGCGTTTTAATTTGTATTTCTTTCATCAACATTTAGATTTAAAGCATTGATTTAAAGCATTTTTTCATATGACTATAGTTAGTTTTAATTTCATCATGTGAAAATTGTCTGTTCATATCCTTTGACCATTTATCAATTGGGGAATGATTTGTATTCTTATAAATTTGGCCCAGTTTTTTTTTATATTTTAGAAATAAGATGTTTATCAGAAATACTGATAAAGATATTTTCCCAGCTTTGTATTTTCCCTTTAATCTACTTTTTGCTGCTTTTATTTGGTAAAACCTTTTTAGTTTAATGTAATCAAAATTATCCATTTTAGCTTTCATAATTTTCTTTTGTCATAAAGTCCCCCCTTCTCCAATGATCTGATAGATAACTATCTCTTATTCCCCTAATTTGTTTATGGTATCATCCTTTATGCCCAAATCATGTGTCCATTTTGACCTTATTTTGGTATGGAGTAAACTGAGGAAGCAGTTTTAGCAATTCTTTTGACGTGCTTGGAGAAAATAATCACCAACAAGGAAATGGGCTCAAAGCATTGCTCATTTTGCCAGAAGATATAATCTAGTAGTTTCTTGGGCAATGTAGAACTAAGATCAGAAGTAATGGTTCCTACTCTGAAATCCTCAAAACTACTTTTATGTTGTGATGGAGTTTAAGCATTAACCACCTGGAAGAACCTAATATCAGTTATGTATCTGAAGTCTATTTTAAATCTTTTTTCTAATACACTCCTATTAATGTTTTCTGTATTTTAGCATTGTTTTTTTGTGTAGTAAATAATACATTTGATACATATTATACATCAAGTGCTTTTTATTGCTTTTTTGGAGAGACAGAGACAAGAGTCAAAATCTAAGTTATGAGTTAATCTTCCACCAGAGCACCAGGATCATCATTTAATGAGCTAAAAAGTATGAGGAAAAGGGAGTATAGACCCACTAATTATAGATCAAGCTCCTCTAGGACTAAACCCCTTTCAAAAAATTATGTGATTCCATATACCTTAGGTACATTTGGTTCTAGCATCAGTTCTTAAAGGTAATAATTGTTGGTGGAATTGTGAATATATCCAGCCATTCTGGAGAGTAATTTGGAATTATGCTCAAAAAGTGGTCAAACTGTGCATGCCCTTTGACCCAGCAGTGTTACTACTGGGCTTATATTCCAAAGAGATCTTAAGGACGGGAAAGTGGCAGCCCTCTTTGTAGTGGCTAGAAACTGGAAACTAAATGGATGCCCATCAATTGGAGAATGGCTGAATTAATTGTGGTATATGAATATTATGGAATATTATTGTTCTGTAAGAAATGACCAACAGGATTTCATAGGCCTGGAGAGACTTACATAAACTGATGCTGAGTGAAATGAGCAAGAACAGGAGACCATTGTATACTTCAACAACAATACTATATGATGATCAATTCTGATGGATGTGGCCCTCTTCAACAAGGAGATGAAGCAAATCAGTTCCAATAGATTAGTAATGAATTGAACCAGCAACATCCAGCAAAAGAACTCTGGGAGATGACCATGAACCACTACATTGGTAAATAAAAACTATATAAAAAAAAAGGAAAAAAAAACAGATATTAGCTATAAACTTGTATCTGGTAAGCACCTTGCAAAAATAATCCATACTATGTGTTGGATTACCTCAAAATACCATTTGGAATTTACTAATGATGGCTACTGAAACCATGGTTACTAATCAGTTACCAACTTGGCCTGCCACTGTCATGTAAAATACTAGGGAAAGAATAAAATAATGTACCAATCATCATATATTCTCAGCTCTGAGATAACTGTGGAATGGCTATTTACTTTGTAATTAAACTCAACCTCCTGTTCTAATAATAGTTACATTTCCCCCAGAGATTTATGTGTGCAATTATGGAGAACCCACCGAGAGTGAGAACAGGAATAAGATACAGAGAGAGAGAAATCAGAAAGTAATATTTATTTTTTGACATTTAAGTTTTTTTCTTTTGAAGGTAAAAAACCATAAAGATTTTTCTCACATCCCGCAGGTCTAAAACTGTGCCACAATAGACATGTGTTCTTTAATTTTAGAATTCTAAAATGTTAAAGACACAAGAGATCTGACATAGCCACTAAACCAATTTGTTACCATGTGCAGTAATTTCCATTTTCTCTAAACTAGCTTAGTAAATGGGCATTTAGTTTCTTCTTCCAGGAAGGGTGAAAAAACACATTCTTTGGGGGAGGATGAAGAAACACATTCTATTTGGGATCAGTTCTCCTAAGTAGAAATGTTTTCCTCTTAATGTATTATGTTACCAATAAATTCAGTTCTGCTACTAGTTTAGCTACCTGAAACTAAACAGATTGTCTACTTTCTTTTCCCATAATAGCTCCCCAAATATTTAAATACTTTAAAAACTGCTGTTATTTTGCACCCTTCCTCCTCAGTTCCATTTTCCCAAAGCTTTCTCTTCAGGAAAAATTTCAGGAACTCCTTCAAACATTTCCAATAATATAACTATCAAAAGCCAGAAAGAAAAAGAAAGAAACAAAGAAAGGAAGGAAAGAAAGGATGGAGCGAAAAGGGAAGGGATGTAGGGAGGGGGGAAGGGAGGGAGGAAGGATAGGAAAGATAGTAGTAGTTGGGTACTTACCTAGCCATCCTGATCACCTTTCTCTAGACACCCTCCACAGTGTCAAAACTTCTCTCTGAATATGTTGACCAGAATTAAATACAACATCCCAGATGTGGTCTAACCAGCATAACATACAAACTTTTTTTTTCCCCTGGACTATCTTTTCCTGTTAAAGTAGACTGAGGCTTTATCAACTATCACTGTCATGGTGCTGGATGAGGCTGGCTCTGAAGTCAGAAAAACGTGGGTTCAAGTAATAACTCTGACACATATTGGCCATGTCACTTACGCTCTCAGTTCCCTTGGTAACTCTAAGAATGCAATTTCCTTGTGCCAATGCATTTGCATCATGCATTTGGAAGAAGGGGTGGATTTATTGGCTATTATAAAAGCTATAAAACATGGCTACCTATTTGTAGGCAAATAAAATCTTTCATTTTTTCCCCTAGTATTCAGTTGGATCTCACCCATTCTATATGTGCTACTGATTTTTTTTTAAATTCAAATATGAGACTTTACATTTATCATCATTGAGTTCAGTGTTGCTTGTTTAGTGTTCATCATCAGTTCAGTCTGTTTGAAATCTTTGGAAATTGTTGCTGTCAATCCACATCTTACTTTAAGTGTTCTGTCTTATATCATAGCAGTTCAGGTTTGTGAACAATCTCTGACACTGGATCCAAACACAGGCAAGTCAGATGCAAAGAACTTCTTTCCACTAGAGATCAGGAAAGCTGAGGGCAGAGAAGCATACATAAACAAGGTCAGGATAGTCCAGATTCAAATTTGTTAATGCAGGTTAGATAAAGATATATGAAAAAAAAGTTCTGAAAGAAATCAAAGAAGCAATTTTCTGACCTTGGAGAAAACAAACATAAAACCCACTGAAGATATAGTCAGAAATCAGGTTTCAGGAAACAAACCAAATTGGGGTGAGAACAATGCAGAAGAAATCCAAAGAATCATATTTACCAGGTCTGAGAATTTGATTGAATTTTTCCCTGCCTGGCAGCAACATTTATTTGTACTAGGATAAGTTAATTCAATTCTCTCCCTTCCTTTCCTGCTTAGTATGATATAGCCCTACTATAAGGTGATTCTGACAATAAGCATGTCTTCTGAATTTTCAAAGTACTGTTTATAATATTGAACCCAAAAAAGACAAGGATAGAGAAGCATTTGATATATTATTAGGTACCTTAACCTGAACTGAAATGAATTAGTCATCTTTGAATATCAATCCTCTACAATTCCACCTAACTGTATTATAAGAACAGTTTTGATCAGTTTTGATTAAAACCAAAATAGCTGCTGCCAACATCTGATCTAATAATCTAATAACAAAATAAAAAATGGAAATGAATTTACTGTAAATTTATGCTGAATTATATCAGTGCAAGTTCATGTCTTAGAAATTGTCAAATGATACAAATAAGAACATAATTTATTGTTTTATAAATTGCTTAGATTTAAGAAAATGATAGAGAAAATGTTAATAACAGATTAAACTTTTAAAAGTGTGCCATGGATAGATTTTTTTTTCAGAGAACTGATTGTTAAACATTTACCAGAATACAATGGTAATCCTTTCTTTTAAAAGTGTTTATAATACATATATTAAATAATACATTTTAGAATTTTTCTAAAGGCCTACATTAGACTCATCAATGTTCATTGTTTAAAAGGTCTAGTCTGAGCCTCTCTGCTGCTTTTAAGCGCTATGATTCTATCATCCTATTGGTCCCTTTTTTCCAATCTGAATCTTTGGCCAGGCCAAATCTTTTGGAAATATTTTCCTATTCTCCCAGATTCCTTAAAGATTACTGGCAATAATTTACCAAATTCATATAAAGGTCTATTAGAAACCTGGGACATAATTTATCTAAACCATAGACTTGAACTCATTTGAAGTAGCCAGAGTGTTATCAGCTTCTCACAAATCCTGGGTTTCTGGTTTCCCTTAATCATGTTTATTGTATTATTGTGCCTAGTATGTAATAGACTTTGAGCAAACCAGATTGTTTGAGAAGTGATTAATCTGTGCAGGTGGAGAGTAAATCAAAATTTCTTTGCATATCAGTGATGCAGTTGACCCCATCAGTGGCCACTGGAGTTTATACTATGTGAAAAAGAGATAGCCAGACTCAAAATAGAGATGGATAGATACTAACCTAAATACTAAGACTAGATCTTTCTTTCATCATTGTCTTATATTAGCATACTACTAAAGAAACATTTTCTCCCCACACATTAATTTGTTTCATAAATCAAAGCTTACTTAGGCTTCTTCCTTTCAGAAACTATCCTTTCTGGGTTATACCATTATTCTATATTCATCTATTGAGTCCCAACCATCTACATCAAAGTTTCTTAACCATTTTCTTTTGTGGAAATCATTTTGACAGGTGAAGTTAATGAGGTCTAGATTTCAGGGTTCCTGGTGAGGGAACCAAATAATGAGATTAGGGTTCCTAGAGATCAGGGAGTTAAATGATGAGGTTAGTGGCAGATTTGGGGTTCAGGGAACCAAATGAAGATGTTTGGCTCCTCTAAATCCCTCTGGGATTTAGCACAGGGTAGGGAGTTGTGGAAACCCCCTTTTGGAGGCACAGAGGTCCTTTGTAAAGTAATTTACGAATCTGAAAAACTAGACCAATAAAAAGTTTATTATTGGCATTAGGAAGTCAGCCTTTGCTACATGAATAGAAAGACTGAATTCCTTAGTGGCAAGGTCCTGGTAGAGAAATATAAAATTTCTAGAGGAGGAGTCCTGGAAGAGAGACAGAAAAATAGAGAACATAGAGAAATCCCTATAAAGTCTTGTTAGGGAAATAGATGAGAAAGAGATTAAAGAGAGAATAACTCTTAAAGAGAATATCATTTCAGCAGGCAGAGGGTTGTTGCTATGCATGACATGGCATGTTACCTCCTCTTCGAGGACTGAGCTCCAAGTTGGCTCATTTTATAAGCCTTGGTTACAAATTGGGGGTTGCTCTTGATGGGGGCTGGGCATGGTCTGAGCTGGAAAATCTTGAAATTGAATTAATCTCTGGGTTGATCTTTAATTCAATTGAAAGCTTAATCAGTAGTGAGTGTCATCAATGGGAGTGATGCCTGTCTCTCAGGATAACAGAATGAAGCTTTTTATTCTGTTTCCTTCAGGCAGGGGCCTTTACAGAGGCAGGGTTCAAGGAGAATCTCTCCTTCAAGGAGTAAGCCTTGAGGTAAAGCACAGGAAAGAAAGAAAGAAAGAAAGAAAGAAAGAAAGAAAGAAAGAAAGAAAGAAAGAAAGAAAGAAAGAAAGAAAGAAAGAAAGAAAGAAAGAAAGAAAGAAAGAAAGAAAGAAAGAAAGAAAGAAAGAAAGAAAGAAAGAAAGAAAGAAAGAAAGAAAGAAAGAAAGAAAGAAAGAAAGAAAGAAAGAAAGAAAGAAAGAAAGAAAGAAAGAAAGGAGGGAGGGAGGGAGGGAGGGAGGGAGGGAGGGAGGGAGGGAGGGAGAATTTTAGTAACTCTCTCAGTGGGGACCTCACTGGCCAGTCCCATCTGGGCATTACTGCGCCCTTCCTGGTCTCTTTAGTTCTTTCCCCATACTGGTGTATCTACTGTCTTTGCCTATACTTATTTCTCTCTCTAGTTTCTCATTTGGATTTTACCTATAAATAGACACAGATAGATAGATGATAGATAGATAGATAGATAGATAGATAGATAGATAGATAGATAGATAGATAATTATATGGTCAGAATATCATTTTTAAAAAAATGTAACAGCCAAAAATATAGCCCCTTTTATATGTGGAGTTTCCAGAAAAAAAGAAAAAACAAAACAAAACAAAATGGTTGTAGGTTCAAGATATGTTGAAGGTCCAAATCCTTTTTTAAAATATAATCTTCTTAAAAAAAAAAAAAAAAGATCCTGAACTTCAGGAAAAAAATTTTTTTTTACTTTTACTAAGCAACCACAGAAGACAATTAGTAAAGATCAAATGCATTTAATTAAATAATATATTTTGTAAATTACAATAGAACACTTACTTCATAAACCTGGGATATATTCTCCTAGAAATACAGATATCACCAACAGAAATATTGAATATTTCTAGAGAATAAACACAGAGGGAAATTCATGTAGAAA
This sequence comes from Sminthopsis crassicaudata, assembly GCF_048593235.1. Taxonomy (NCBI): domain Eukaryota; kingdom Metazoa; phylum Chordata; class Mammalia; order Dasyuromorphia; family Dasyuridae; genus Sminthopsis; species Sminthopsis crassicaudata. Next base: position 295,481,523 of record NC_133619.1, on the reverse strand, counting down.
ATAGGGATAACGAAGGCATACACATAGAAGGAAATGCTTGTAGAAAATTCATATTACTAAAGTCCATATTGAAGGGGCAATTCCTAGCTTTGATGCTCCAGGACCTCACTTATTACTACTTTGGCTAAACATAGATCCTCATGATAAGTAGTCTTTGTGGGTGTTTTATCACTGCTCTGTAGTACTCCCTGAATTTTGTGATTTCTAATAAGTAATATTCTTCTGAATCTGGTAAGAGACATATAATATTAATTAGAAAAAAACATTACCAACCCTTCTAAAATGCCTGATGCTGAACTACAAAATTTTACCTTTCCTAATATGTAAAAATAGTTGGTATTTGAATACAAAGCTTCTTAAGAAATTATCCAAAAAAGCATATTTCTCCTATCCCTGGATCAACTGAAAAATCCTATTTAAAAATAAATAAATAAATAAATTTATTTATCATTTATAAACATACATATTTATAACTATATTTGCATAGTAATTGCATTTTTCCTTACACATACATATATAAATACACCTGACAATGCCTGCTACTCCCTCTTTCTCACACTGGCTCTTAAATTTTCAGCATGTATTTACACATGATATTCCCAACTGTACCATTTTACAAGTCACTTTATAATAATGTTTCAATGCATAAAATAAAATGCTTCAGATTACAAGCAAATATATTTTGGATTAGTCTGGAAAGCTCAACTGAGACTTTGCTTTACAGAAAGAAGGATTGACTTTTCCCATGAAAAATAAAGAAGTTGTATCTAAGTTCTCTTTATAACTTAGAGGTAAGAAGCTTAAGCCTCAGCTATTTTATTCAGGTTTTACTCTTTCCACAACTGGCTACTAGGTAAGTGAAAAATGATCAGTTTTGTTTTTTTTTTTTTTTTTTTTTTTTTTTTTATCCATAAGAAGAAAAGTCTGTTCATCCTCATGGTCTTAATTGTGTGCTTCATTTTTCCTCTAATAGGAGAAGTTTTACCTCTAAGAAATGAAACAGTTTTTAGACCATAGAACAGTGATCCAGATAAATAGAACCTGTAGGCATTTAATTTGTTTTCAAACCTCCTTCCTTCTCACATAAAGAAACATCTTTGCCCCAAGAAGCTTTACTCTGAGTTAGAAAGAAACCATTTTTCAGAGTACAGATTAAATATATTAGGGGGTATGGGTAATGTGGGATTTTTTTATTACACAGCTATATAACAGAAGTTTTATTTTTCTTGGTTTTTTAATGGTATGAGTGAATAGAAAGGTAAGAAGAAACACATATATACTCACAAAAACAAAGTGAGACAAAATAACACATGGAGGCATAAATTATTTGTCCTAAATTCCTGACTTTATTGTGCATACATGACTAGAAACTATTTCTAAAGGGTTTTGAATGTAAAGGTTCATTTTTTGAATTTTTCTTTCTTTTAGAATATATGTTTAAAGGTTCTAAAAGAAAGAAAAATTCAAGATCTTTGAACATAGAACTCCAACTAACCTTTGCTTTCCAAAGATGGCTTATGTAATACAAATATATACTGTGATACAAACTGGACCTTCCAGTGGAGAAATGGGGAGAGGATAGAAAACAAAAATAACTAGAATAATTAATAATCCCTGAGTAGGGGAAACTAGGTGGTGCAGTAGATAGAATACCAGCCCTGAAGTCAAGTTGACCTGAGTTCAAATCTTGCTTCAGACACTTAATGCTTCCTAGCTGTGTGACCCTGGGAAAGTCATTTAACCTCAATTGCCTTAGCAAAAAAAAAAAAAAAAAAAGTAAATAAATAAATAATCTCTGAGTAAAGGCTCCCTCTATATCTATCACAAAGGAGATCTACCAGTTCCTAAATGCATTTCTGTCTAACTTACCCAAGACTGATGAATTAAAAAGATGCCCCCGCTTTAGTGAAACATTTTTTGGGAGCTTGTAGAGTGAAAATCTAGTTGTCATTACAATCACAGCATAAAACAACACTAATCCAGGTTTCTTCTCTTCTTTCTGATCTAACTTGTAAATCTGGACAAGACCGATTTTTTTTGTAGTTTCTTATTCTATGTGTTCCTTTGTCTCTTTGGGACTAGAACAGAAAGCTGAGAAATTTGACAGATAGTAGCAAAATGACACTTCTACCTTTTCATTATTTCTGTGTTTACTACTGATGGTTTACATATTATAAGTTAATACTTTAAATTTAGATTTAAGTTCTAAACTTTAAAATTTAGAATTGTATGTATCTAGTGAGACAGACAAAAAGTTCTGGCTACTAATCTTAACATCAAACAATAACACTTCCTTCCAACAAAGGACCATTGGGTCTATTAAAAACCAAGATGAGAACTTCAGCAATAATAATATGAGTTTATCAGAAAGTATTTTGCATGATTCATGTTCTCTCAATTTTCATTTATATTTTGTGAACTGTAACCTATGATACTGTTGGTCAATCATCTCACACCATTAGTTTTTGTACAAACTATAATATAATTCAAGTGACACTTTATAAAATGAGTTCACTAATAGAACACAGGCACTGGAATATTTTCCATTCATTTTTCAAATTGTGTTTTGTGAGTATCTTCTGGGAATTTTATAGGCTATTTTCCTAAAGTATTATGATTTAGAGTATGACAAGTTTGGGATTGTTTTCACTGTTATGAATTATGAATTGACAGGAGTAAATTAACAATTTACTTATGATAGCTCCCATGGAGATTCTATCAAAAGCTGGACCATTTCTTTGCAGAGATTTCCTACTTGTGGTAAATGGAAATAGAAAGGTTAGTGGTCCACATGGGATCATTCAAGATTAGCTCATTCTGCCTAATGGATAAGCAGCTTGCCTAGGATCATCTAATTAGTAAGCAGCAGCTCCAGGATTTGAACCCAGGTAGTTGATTTCAAATTTAGTACTATTACCTTAAGTCTCATTGAAGAAGACTTGGTTAAAAAATCAAACAAAGATCCAAATATTTTATAAACATTTTAAAAACTATTTTGATGTGTGATTTCATTTATAATTAATATATACTTTATTTAAAAAACATCATTCTGAGGAGAGGGTCCAAATATTTTTTTCAAACAACCAAAAGGATCCAAGACACAAAACAGATTAAGAACCTCCTTCTTAATGGATTATAATATCAGGCTTACTTCAATTTCCCTTTATTCATTTCATTTCATTTCAATAAGCATTTATTAAATGTCTATAATCTTCAGAACAGTCTTAGGCACCAAGAGATAGACAATGTTTGGATAAGATACAATTCCTGCCTTTATGGAGCATATAGTTAAGCTATAGAATGCAAGAGCTTTGAATCTGGAGTTAGAAAGAGTCAAGTATAAATGTGGCTTCATGCATTTACTGGGCAAATCACTTGAACCCTTCTTGCCTTAGTTTTCTCATCTCCCATAAAAAAGAAAATGGGAATAACAAAGGCACTAATCTTAAAGGGCTGCTAGGTAGGACAGCAGATAGATTCAGGACTAGAGTGAGGAAGATCTGAATTTAAATATGAATTTAAACACTAGCTAGTAATCTTGGGTTTATTATTTAACCCTGTTTGTCTCGTTTTCCTCATCTATAAAATGAGTGGAGAAGGAAATGGCAATCTAGTATCTTTCCCAAGCAAATTGTAAATGGGGTCACAAAGAGTTGGACAAGACTGGAAAACAACAGCCTTCTTTTATGTTCTCTAGTTTTTCCATTATAAGCTCCTTGAGGATAGAAATTGTCTTTTTTCATATATGCATGTCTTATTTGGGGTGTTTTAGAAGGACCAAGCATATCTGGTGTGAGGGCTTATTGAGCTCTTTCAGAGTCAACTTTCAGTTGTCCATCTGTCATCCTACCCTCATCTGGGTCTCCAAAAAGCTGTAGTATACAAAGACACCATAACCTCTTAAAGCTATCTTGGCAGTGAGAAGGTACCTAATAAATCATAACCTCATAGGGGATTTAGTGGAATATCTACTTCAAGCACATGAAGACTTCCCCTGGCGGAATGGATGGATGAAAACAATTTGTTGCAAAAGCCATGAAGGTAGTTGAAACAATCTCTGTGATTTTCTTTAAGCTTAGTCTAATATGAAAAAAGCATCCCAGGCCATGGCCAGTAAGCTTGACTTTTGTCCTGATTCTGGATTTCAAAGACTCTGGAAGAAAGAGTGATGTTGCTGACTTCATGCAACTTTTCTTCACTTGAATTTAATTCATATGCAAGACCAATATCACTTGTGATGTCATTGTATCCCTTCAAAAATGAAGGACAAATAATAATAACGCATATCCCTAGTATCTCACACATTATAAAGTCTTAATAAATACTCCTTCCAAACTAACAAAATTCCTCATAATTAGTCAAAGCAAATGAATAAATAATTCTCAAAAGAATTTTAAACTCTTAAGTGAAAGAAATGTTCCAAAGCTCTAATTGTAAAAATTAAAGTTAACCAACTCTGAGGTTTCATCTCATATCCAGTAAACTGGTAAAAATGACAATAAATAAATAAATAAAATGGAAATAGACAATGCTGGAGGTATTGCAAAAAGACAGACATGCAAACTGCAGTGTCGGTAGAATTGTGAATTGGTTCAACTATTCTAGAAAGCAATTTGGAATTTATACAAAGTAATTAAAATGTCCATTCAGTATTTTGACCCAGAGATTCCACTGCTAAGAACATACCACAAAGAGATTATGAACAAAAAGAAAATATATCAAAATATTTATAGAAGCACTTTCTGTGATAGAAAAATAACAAATATACAGCACATGCCCATCATTTGGGAAATGGAGAAACAAATCATACATGAATATAATAAAATATGACTGTGCCATGAGAAACAATAAAAAAGCTTTTATTATGTAGATTCTATCGGCCAAGCATTTTTTTAAACCCTAGATATGCAAAGGATGACAAATATATAGTCTTTGCCCTCAAGGAGCACACATTCTATTATAGAGCTCATATTTTTAAAAAATTATTGAGAAAAAAATGAATGTAATGAAGCATGGACTTACATTTATTTGTATAGAAACCTATGTAAAGTGAAATAAACAGAGCTAGGAGAAAAATAAACACAAATGATTGCAACGATGTATATGGAAAAACAAAAGTTACAAAATATTGAAATTAAATGTTTCTAAATTATAATGAAGTAGCTTGGCCCAAAAAAAGAGCTATAAAAAGAACCCCCCTTCCCCATTTCCTTCCACTCCTTTGCAAAGATTTGACACATAGGTATGCAACATTTTGAATATTATCTATTTTTTCAATGTATTGATTAATTTTGCTATTATTTTTATTCTTCCTCATAATTCACATGAAGAATATGTCTCTGGAATAGGAAGAGTAGAAAAACACAAGAAAATCTAGGTGATATTAAAACAAAATTTATCAATAAAAAGATATTTTTAAAAGTCACTCTTTGCAATGTCAAGCTATTAGATATTGAATTCTGTGCTAAGAATTGTAAGAGATTCAAAAGAGATATGAAATAAGTGTTTTACCATTAAAGTAATTGAGCAGTAAGAACTTAAAGTAGAAGAAGGAATCAATGAATAAATAATAGTTAACTGGATGAGATCCATTGATTATAATAGACAGAGAGATCATAATTGAAGGTGATGGAGTTTTAGTTGACTTTCCAGAATTTGTAATAGATGGATAAGCAGAGGAAAAAAAGAGAGGTGGACCATCCCAAATTAGGGAAATTGAGAGAAGGCACAGAGTTAGAAATGACTATTACATGTTTCTGAATGAATGGAAAAGGTAAAGTAAAAACTGAAGAAATATATATGGTCTGGCCCTTTTGTTAACTGAATGAGCCACAAATCATAAGAAAACAAAAAATAAAACAAAACCATAAGAAAAAGTCAGGAAATCATTAGTTAGCCAAACATTAAAGCAGTAGTAATTTAAGAACTGTAGCGAGCTGTCGTCTCCAGAAGCTGCCGGATCGCTCTCTGGGAAGAGATCTGCTGTGTCTACTCAAATCTCTCAGACAGATTCTTCTTCCTGTAACGAACCGTTGTCTCCAGGCAGTTGCTGTTAACTCTTGTCCAAAGAAGTGACTTCCCTTCCTGCAGAGAGCCCCGTCAAGCCTGATGCAATTCAGAGTCTTCTTCTTTCTCTGAGAGTCCTCTCTTTTATTCTCCCAGAGAATGGGCGTGGGATAATGCAAGGGCTTCTGGGAAGAACCACCCCAGCCAATGAGCTTGCCCCCTCTATCAAGTCAACCTGAGTTCTCACCTTGTAATTGTCCAGAAAACCTGAATTCTCACCTTGTCACCATTCAGACAACCTCAGTTCTCACCTAGTAATCCCAACATCTCCCCCTTTCTTTTGATTTAGAACATAGGACAGTCATGACCTTGAAACATAAATCCATCAATATGGGAAGTATTGCAGATAATTACATAAATTACATAAGCACATAGTAACATAGTAACATAACACATGCTAGAAGTATATAACATAATCATAATCATAAATTGAAAATTTATAAATGTCCATAAGTCCATTGTCCATTATTCTCATCTTGTGTGAGGAAGTCCAATGATTCCTGCTGGTTTTTAAGTTCTTTAACAGTCTTCTTATTATCCATGCTCTTTCAGTGTCAGATGTTTCTTAGATCTTCTCCTTTATTTTGAGGTCTTTCTCTTTTTCTGTCTCTCTCTGATGGACAAGGCGAATATGACTTGTTGGCACCCATCTGATTCCTTCTCCTGCTGAAGAAATACAAGCAAACCCTCTCCCCCAGGCAGTTAACCTATCTGGTCCCTTCCATTCACCACTTTCTGGATCTCTCCACATCACCTGGCGATTATCTAAGGACAGTGGAGATGCTCTCACTGGACACTGCCCTTCTGGTGGGTTATAAAACCTGTCTGCTGGAGCCAGTGCATCTTTGTCAACAATTAGAAAATTAATGGTATAGAGAACTAAATTTAGAAGTTCCCTAGGGCTACCTGTGGCTCCCCCTTTCTTTTGTTTTTGGAGGAGTGTCTTAATATCTCTGTTTCTTCTCTCTACTATTGCCTGCCCTTGAGGATTAAAGGGTATGCCCGTGGTATGTAAAATCTTATACTGTGCACAAAAGTGTGTAAAATGTTTGGACGTATATGCAGGTCCATTGTCTGTTTTTATTGCTTGTGGCACACCCATAATTGCAAAAGCTTGTATAAGGAATTCAGTGACTACTCGGGCTGTCTCTTTTGCTGCTGGCATTGCAAATGTGAATCCTGAAAAGGTGTCTACCACAACATGAATAAAAGATAGACGACCAAAAGATTTATAATGGGTCACATCCATTTGCCAGATTTCATTGGGTCTCAAACCACGAGGATTCTTCCCTGGAGGGAGTGTAGGAGCGTGGAAAGGAAGACAAGCTGTACAGCTTTTTACTATGCTCCTAGCTTCCTCTCTTGTGATTCCAAATTGTAAACGTAAAGCTCGAGCAGCCTGATGATATTTAGAATGAGATTCTTGCGCTTCCTGAAATAAAGGACTACTGGCTAACATGGTTAGAAGGCTATCTGCCGTTGAATTTCCATCAAAAATGGGACCTGGAAGTCCACTATGTGAGTGGACATGCAAGATATAAATCTTGCCTGGATGTTTTCTTACTTGCTCTTGAAGTTCCTTAAAGAGCTGATAAATATTGGAGGCTGCAAATTTTATTTGGGCTGTGGCAATTCTTTGTACTATACCTACTGAATAGGCTGAATCAGTAATTATATTTACGTCTCCTGGGTAATAAGTGAGAGCTAGCATGATAGCAAATAATTCATTCTGTTGAGTGGATTGAAAAGGAGTCCTGATTACTCTCTTTATGGTTAAATCATGAGAGTATATGGCACAAATATTTTCTTTGGAGGCATCTGTAAAGATTGTTGGTCCTTTAAGAGGAACCTTAGAAACCTTTTCTTCAAAAATCCATCGCCAATTATGTAGTAGCCGGGTAATCTTTAATGGAGATCCATGTGCAAAATTTGGAGCGGTGGCCAATAAAATTTGCCATTCTGGGATGGTCTCACAGCATACATTAATCTGTGCGTTAGTATAGAATGTGTATATTTTTTCAGGACTTATCCCAGATAATTGTATTACTCTCTTAATAGCCTTTAATAAAATCCTAGCCACAAGCACTGGGTAAGGTGTAAGGCTTTGTTCTGGTTGTGCTGGGAGGTTCACCCACTCAATCACTCTGTCTCCTTGATGAAGGACTGCTGTGGGTGCCTCTTTTGTAGCAAAAACTGATATTTCCAAGGGTTTTTGAGTGACTCTTTCAACCACATTGGATAAAGCCAGTTCAACTTCTCTCAAAGCCTTTTGTGCTTCTTTTGTAAGCTGGCGTGGTGAATTTAAAGCACTGTCTCCCCTTAAAATGTCATAGAGAGGTTGTAGTTGATTGGTAGTTAAGCCTAACACTGGACGCATCCATTGGATATCTCCTATTAATTTTTGAAAGTCATTTAAGGTGTTCAACTTCTCTGTTCTTAAAGAAAGCTTTTGTACTGTGAGTGTCTTAGGATATACTTCATATCCTAAATATTGAAAAGGAGCATGTCTTTGAATTTTTTCTGTAGCTATATGCAGTTTGTAGTACTTTAATGTTTCCATGGTCCTTTGTAGACATGCCTCTAACATTTGTTCCTCAGGTGCACATCCCAAAATATCATCCATATAATGTAACAATATTACTTTTGGAAAGGCTTTTCTTACTGGAGCAAGAGCAGCTGCAACATACATTTGGCACATAGTAGGGCTGTTTTTCATTCCCTGTGGCAAAACTGTCCATTCATATCTTTTATAAGGCTCGGCCAAATTAACACTAGGCACTGAAAAAGCAAATCTTTTCATATCCTCCTTATCTAGAGGAATAGAATAGAAACAATCCTTAATGTCTATAACCCATAGAGGCCATTCTCTTGGCAACTGAGTAGGAGATGGAAGTCCAGGCTGAAGAGTTCCCATAGTTTCCATCTGTTCATTTACTCTTCTTAGATCAGTTAACATCCTCCATTTTCCAGATTTCTTTTTCACCACAAATACTGGGGAATTCCAAGGACTTAGAGAAGGCCGCAAGTGTCCTTGGTCAAGTTGTTCTTGCACTATGTCTAATAAGGCCTGAATTTTATCACTTCTTAAGGGCCACTGTTCTACCCACACTGGTGAATCAGTCTTCCACTGAATAGGAACTGGTGAAAGTGCAGGTAGGCCTTCAACAGCAGCCCTGCCTAAAAAGCCGAAGTGCTTATTTGTAATCCTATCTGCTGTAAAATGTCTCTTCCCCACAGATTGATGGGGATTTTTTCAACCACAAAAGGAGTAAAAGCTCCTGTTTCTCCTTCAAATACCCATCTCAAAGGCCTAGCACTAACCTCTGCTGCTATTGATCCTCCCACCCCAGACATATAGGTGTCTGCTTTAATCTTTGGCCAGTGACCGGGCCAATTGGCACCTCTAATAACTGTACGATCTGCACCCGTGTCTACCAATCCTTCAAATGGTATTCCGTTTATATAAATAGTAAGCATAGGTCGGTCAGCTGTCACAGCTGCTGTCCAATATATTCCTGGATTTTGTTCATTGGAGTCAAAATCTAGGCGACTATCACTAGGTTGCTTATTAGGGGTCCGTAACAATAAGCCTGATGCTACTACTTCTCCTGGTTGATAAATCACACGTTGTCTGCCTGTGTTAGTGACTGGGATATTAGATACACGTTCTCCAGTCTCCCACATCAGTGTATGGATGGACACTGTTTTGTAGGCACTCTCAGAAGGTGAAATGGTCAAGCCTACTGTGCCTGGAGGCAAAGGATCCATAGGCTCAACAGGAACAGATTTCACTTCTCCAGGGAGTATCTCGGTAGTCTCTACTGCACACAACTCTATTTTTCCTAATTTCAATCCCTTTCTTCCATCTGATTGCCTTTTGGCTGATTGATCGTGTCTTAAAATTCTCTGGATGTAACCTCGGCTGCCATCATGCCCCACTTGGGGGGCTGAAGCTGGGCCCCACCTGTCATTTCCCTGGGTCAATCTACATTCGGAGGCCCAGTGGAGGCCCTTGTGACATTTTGGACATGGAGTTTTAGGTCTTCTCTCACCCTGTCTTCTCACTATATCTCCATATCTACACTGAGCTCTTAGATGTCCAATTTTTCCACATTGAAAACATCTCCGAGTTTCTCTAGAAGGCCCTTGCCAGGAGGGACCCTGTCTTTCCACATTCATCATTGTCCAGGTGTAAAAAGCATTTGTTCCCACTGTAGCACAGCGTCTTATGATCTCCTCTAAAGGAGCATCTTTGTCTAATCCCCATATAATTCTTTTGCAAATCTCGTTGGCATTTTCCTTAGCCAGATGTCTGGTCATTATTTCTGTAGCTGAATTTTCTCCAATAGTTCTTTTGACAGCAGTTTGCAAACGTCCCACAAAATCTGCAAAAGGTTCATTGGGACCTTGCTGTATTTTAGTGAAAGCCTCTCCACGATCTTTCTGTCCAGGAAGGACACCCCAAGCTTTTATTGCAGCCTTAGCAATTTGTTCATATATTGTCATGGTATAATTAATCTGTTCCGAATTCTCTCCATACTGACCTTCACCAGCTAAGTGCTCAAAAGTGAATTGTGTGTTAACTCCTATTTCCAAATTGCATCTGACTTGAATTTTACATAATTCATGAAATTCCGCAAGCCATAATAAATTTTCTCCAGGTTCCAGACATGTCCTTGCTATGGATTTCCAATCATTCGGGGTTAGGACTTCATAAGACAAACCATCTAATAACATTTTGACATAAGCTGATGTAGCCCCATAAAGGGTACAACCTTTTTTCAAATCCTTAATTTTATTCAAATCTAAAGGTGCATATCTTCTCCTTTTTTTACCTACAGAATCAATCTCTTCAATCACAGGATATGCATGTATAAAATCACTTATATCCTGTCCTTCTCTCTTAGCTTTAACCAATGCTTTTTCTAATCTTGTCATAGGCTTAGGCTTCTTCACAAGCAATTCTGTTTGTGTTTCTGCCTCTTCCTCTCCTCCTTCTTGCTCCACCCATGAAGGGTTAATTGAGGGAGGAGATGGGAGGTGCTCCTGTTGCTCAGAATTGTACTTAACTTCATTGTTATCTGATTCATCCTTTTCACCTAGTTTAGTTGACACTTCCCCATTTTGCTCCTTCATCTCTTCCTTTAGAATAACATTGTTTAAAGCCAATTGGATTACATTGTATATATGAATTGTATCTTTGGAAATTGAGTTTGGCCTGGAATTGTAGTGTTCACCTAATTGCTTTCCTACTAATTCCCATTCATCTGGATCCAATTCTTCTTCCAGAGAAAAAGAAGGACATATAACCTTCACAGTTCTTAAAAGTTCAGTAATCTCCTCTAAAATTATAATCAATCCTTGGCTTTTCATAACCTTGATGATGCTCTCTAAACATTTTCCTTGAACAGAAGGTGTTTGCCCCATTTCACTATAAGAGATTCCTGGTTTAGCCCTTAACAAGTTCCTTATTTATCTATTAGCACGCTCACTTAATCTTTAACAAAGTTTCCTTGTTACTCACGGTTCTGGGTCAGAGAGACTGAGATCTGGATGGGAGGCTTTTCCACTGGAATCAGGACCGTATCTGTCCCTGTTCGGGCGCCAAATTGCGAAGGTCTGGTCTAGCTCTTCTTGTCAGGATAAGCAAATGTCCTTGCCCCACGTGTGGACGCCAATTGTAGCGAGCTGTCGTCTCCAGAAGCTGCCGGATCGCTCTCTGGGAAGAGATCTGCTGTGTCTACTCAAATCTCTCAGACAGATTCTTCTTCCTGTAACGAACCGTTGTCTCCAGGCAGTTGCTGTTAACTCTTGTCCAAAGAAGTGACTTCCCTTCCTGCAGAGAGCCCCGTCAAGCCTGATGCAATTCAGAGTCTTCTTCTTTCTCTGAGAGTCCTCTCTTTTATTCTCCCAGAGAATGGGCGTGGGATAATGCAAGGGCTTCTGGGAAGAACCACCCCAGCCAATGAGCTTGCCCCCTCTATCAAGTCAACCTGAGTTCTCACCTTGTAATTGTCCAGAAAACCTGAATTCTCACCTTGTCACCATTCAGACAACCTCAGTTCTCACCTAGTAATCCCAACAAAGAACAATAAGAAGGTAATCAGTTTTGAGAATCTCCAATCTACTGATTATAGTGTATTGGAAATTTAGCAATGATATCTCAGATACTAGAATCTAGTTCTCAGAAATGAATGAGGAAATAAAATGAGAGTCTAGTTACAGAATTGAGTACTCATTGAAAAGACAAAGTAGAGATCAAATTACTTGAAATGGAATAATTGGAGATTTTGTCATGAAGAACAAAGAAAAAGCCCAATTATTTGAAGAGGACTACAAGGTGAGCAACAAGGCTACCTAGATTCTATACCGGATAGCAAATAATACCTACCTAAAAATGTAATTGTTTTGGAGTATGACAGTGGGTATGAAACTGCAGAGTAGTGTTAAGGAGTTCAGTATCACCTAGAAAGTAAAAGGAAAGGAATGAAAGATGAGTAAGAATATAATAAACTATTATAAATAGAAGCAGAGCATGGAGCATGGAAATCATTCAAAGAAAGTGTTTTGTTTTAATGAAATAAAGGAATGAGTTAACTTCAGAATCATTAAAACATGAAGCATTAGTGGGATATCCTTGTAGCTCTCTACATCTTCTAATATTACCTCTAATATCTGTAAACAAGAAGAGAAAAGAGATAGTGGGGATAATCCAGGATTAAATAGGAACATGGCAAGGACAGATGAAGGTTAAATGGAAGAATAGGGGGTATGATAATAGAAGCACTTTGTATTCATAATCTCATTTAAACCTCAAAGTAACCTTATACAAAAGAGAAATTTTAGTGATGGTATTTTTCTCATGGTTAGTTACACAAGTTGGAAGTAACAGAGGAAGAAATTGGACCCCAGTTGTGAAGATATCAAAACCATCATATGATTCACATGTTACTATAAGTATGCAGGAATCTATCCATTTCATATTGCTTTCACTTTATTCTAATGTCCATAGCTTTCTCTTACTCTCAAATTCTGAAGTTGCCTCAAAGGTGCAAAATGCCCTTTCTCGAGATCAATGTTATTTCCACATACTCATCAGTCTACTTGGGAAATTCAACTCATTTCCAGTTAAAAATTATAGGATTTTAGGGGACAGCTAGGTGGCGCAGTGGATAGAACACCAGCCTTGAATTCAGGAGGACCCGAGTTCAAATCTGGTCTCACACACTTAACACTTCCTAGCTGTGTGACCCTGGGCAAGTCACTTAACCCCAGCCTCGGGGGGGGGGGGAATATATATATATATATATATATATATATATATATATATATATATATATATATATATATATATGATTTTAGTCCTGAAAACATCCCATAGGAAAACAACTGTTAAGAACTGATACCAACCTGAACTGTCTAGTCTACTGTAAAACTGATACTGCATGCTTTTTCCATGTTTTATACATACGCTATCTTTTTGTTCTCTTTGTGATTCCTTTCAGTAGCAATTAAGAGCTTGTGGCTTTGAATTTGTGAGGCTTTTTTTATGTTTACAAAAAAGCTGATGGTATTGAAAGACTAGATTAATAGGCTCTATAAAGATGGCACAAATGGCAAAGATAGAACTTTCATTTCCATAACACATCTCAGAAACTCACTTTTATTACCAGCACAATCTGCCACTAGCTTTAACAACTGCATATTTTTTTCTTATTCCTATTCTTTTCTTTTTCCTCTCCGTACTCCCTCTCCTTTCCTCCAGTCCTCTCTATCCTTTTCACTCATTTCCTGTCCTCTCCTTTCTTCTCATCTTCACTCTTATCCTTTTCTCTCCTCTCATCTCCAAATCTACTTTTGAGTCTATTGTGTTCTTATTTATTTGGTTTTTTTTGGTAAGGCAATTGGAGTTAAGTAACTTGCCCAGGGTCCCACAGCCAGGAAGTATTAAGTGTCTGAGGCTGGATTTAAACTCAAGTCGGCCTAATTTCAAGGCTGGTGCTCTATCCATGCACCACTTAGCTGCCCCAAGTCTATCAATTTTAAGAATTTATTAACCCCTTAGTCAAATTAACAGAAGAAGAGATTATGCAATATATAATATGGAACATAGATTGGACATAAATGGACAAAGGAAAAGCTTGCATGATTAGAGATCATTTCTAATTCTCCAAGTTAAAAAATTTGAGTACACAATTCCCAAATTGGACTTTTAGATAATAGTATAGATTCTTATAAATAAAGAAATAATTATATAATTAAACCTAAAAAACTTAGATTTGGGATTCCCTGGACAAAAAAAATCTATTCATGATTATGAGCATCTGTTTGACAATAGTTGATTTCCAAACTTTCTTTTTGAGGGTAACAATTTAAAAATTTTTAAATCTAATAACAGCCAGAACAAAAACAATAAAGCAAAAAAAAAAAATTGGAGGAAGGGATTGACTTCCAGTTAAAACTGTGATGTAAAATATCTCAAAGGAGCCCAATTCTTCCATCAACATGCTAACAAAGATATTTTAAAAAAAAATAGCAGTAATTTGTATTATTCAAGATTGCACAGGAAGACTCCTAGAAGCCTGGCCATGTTGTGAGTGGAGACAAGGTAGGAGAAGAGAAAGCCAGTACAATAAACTATGGCATAGAGGCAGTAAAATCTCAGTCCTGAACTGTCAAGAAAATCCAAAAATAAAAACAATCCTGATTGTTTTCTTCAAAGGGAGATAGGGCAATGCAAGATGTGACTGAAGTCTGTACTTCCAATGACCTTTTTGGGAGAAAGAGATACTGCTGGGACAAGCAGCAACTAGTCAGCCTACTAAGAGCCACAAAAAGGCAGGTGATCAGGGACACTGCCCAGGTAACCTTCATTAGAACCACAGCAAAGACAAGGTCCAACACAGTTCCTGAGTAGTCCCCATACCAGTAAATCCTAAAAAGGCATGAAACCATACTTCTCTCAGAGCCACCCCCAAAGATAGGCCAAGTCAAAAGAATGATCAGGTAGCTCCACTTTGTTGACCATTAGGAAACCTGCCACCAAGGCAATCTATAACTTTTATTTTTTTAGGATTTGTCAAGCACATAGTAGAGGATGGAGCCAATTTCCAGTTGAAGTTTTTAACAATGTAAGAGAAAGAGACTGACAAAGGCCAATTGTTGGGCATAAAAAAAAAAACACTCAGATACAAGGATTCTAGCAGAGCACAGAATTTAGTCTAAATCACTTGATCTATAATTGTGACAACAACAGTATCAAGATTATACTCATACCATACAAACTTTTTTTTGTGGAGTCTGGTCCTAACCCAATACCCCAGAAATAGATGGTAGATATATGAGTAAAAAGAAAACATAAATAACAATGAAAAAGAAGGTAAGACAAACCATGGCACTGACTCCCAGGAAAATAAAGCATTTCAATAACAAGTGCGAATAGAGACTCAGAAAAGAATATTGTGACCTCGAAGACTTCAGGAGTTGCTCTAAGAAACAAATAAAAAAAGAAAAATTATAAGTAACAAATTAAAGCTCTTTTTTAAAATTTGAAAGAGAATAAATACCTTAAAACAGAAGATAGATGCCCTTTGGATACCAAGTAAAATATAAGAGAGAGGGGGGAGGGGAAGGAAGGGATGTAGGGACAGAGAAACAGAGGGAGAAGGAACAGGAATTTTTAGAACAAAGAGTGGAAGTGATAAGGTATTGTTATCAAAAACAACCTGGAAAACAGTTTTAGAAGAGATGATTTTAGAATCAGAAGACTTTTTTGGAAACAACCAAATTTTTGAAAAGTCATAGATATGTTTTAAATCGTAAAATGAAAACTTCCTACTTTCAGGGATGGGGCCAAGGGTGAAAGTAAAGCCAGGAACCTGCTCAAACTCTCCCAGTGTCCCTGAAAAACTACACAGAGCCAAGCCTCTGAGCAGAGTGATGGGATGAAACTACTCTCTAGGTTGATCAAGACAGTCTAGAAAAACTTCAAGAAAGGATAGTCTCACTGGGGTGAAAAGGGTGTTCCATCTAATTCAGACAGACTCTAAGGAAGCTGAGAGATTCTTAATCAGAGCAAATCAGCAACTAAAACCCTCAATTCTGGCTCAATAGAGGAGCAGATCAACAGAAAACTCTCAGACTGGCTAAGATGGCACAAAAAGATAATAAATGTTGGAGGGGATATGAGAAAACTGGAACACTAATGCATTGTTGGTGGAGTTGTGCTTACCATTCTGAAGAGCAATTTGGAACTATGCACAAAAGGTTAACAAATTCTGCATTCCTATTGATCTAGCAGTGCCACTACTGGGTCTGTATCCTAAAGAAAACAAAGGAAATGGCCCATATGTGCAAAAATGTTTATGGCAGTTCTTTTTCAGGTGGCAAAGAATTGGAAAGTGAGTAGATATCCATTAATTGGTGAATAGTTGAATAAGTTATGGTATATGAATACTATTGTTCAATAAAATTGATGAACAGGCTGATTATAGAAAGGCCTGGAAAGATTTACCAAACTAATGCAGAGCAAAACAAGCATAACTAAGAATACATTGTACACATTAGCAGCAAGATTATGTAATGATCAACTATGAAAGCCTTGGCTTTTCTCAGCAGTTCAGTGATCTAAGACACTCCCAATAATTTTTTTTTTCTTTTTTCTGAGGCTGGGGTAAGTGACTTGCCCAGGGTCACACAGCTAGGAAGTGTTAAGTGTCTGAGACCAGATTTGAACTCGGGTCCTCCTGAATTCAGGGCTAGTGTTCTGTCCACTGCGCCACCTAGCTGCCCCCACTCCCAATAAATTTTGAATGGAAAATGCCATCTACATCCAAAGAGAGATCTATGGAAACTGAATGTAAATTAACACATGTTGTGTTCACTTTTTCCCCCCTTTTTCTTCTGGGTTTTTTTTTTTTTGTCTCATGCTTTTTCCCTTTTGCTCTGATTTTTCTCTCCCAATATAATTTAATAAGTAAATGTACTTTAAACCAATGAATATACATGTTGATAAAAAGGAAAAAAAGGAAAAAAACATCCTAATCTATTTGAATAAAAGGACAAAGAATAGAAAGACTTTGCCAACCACTTTCTAAAAGAAATCCCCAAATGAAAACATGAAGTGATGTTTTTCAAATCTACTTTCTAATTCAAAGAGAAAATATAAATCAGAAAAAATTACAATGCAAAGGAACCACAATCAGTATCATACAAGATTATGCAGAAATGCCATAATGAAAGAGAAAAAATCATTAAACATAATATTTTAAAAAGGCAAAAAAGGAGCAAAGGGAAGATTTACAAGCAAGAATAATTTGCTCTGCAAAGCTGAGTATATTCTTTTTTTTTTTAATAGTTTTTTTTTTTTAATTTACCAGATATATGCATGGGTAATTTTACAACATTGACAATTGCCAAACCTTTTGTTCTAATTTTTCCCCTCCTTCCCCCCACACAGATGGCAGGTTGGCCAATACATGTTCAATATATTAAACTTTAAATTAAATAGAATATATGTATGCAGGTCCAAACAGTTGTTTTGCTGTACAAAAAGAATCGGACTTTGAAATAGTGTACAATTAGCCTGTGAAGGGAATCCAAAATGCAGGCAGACAAAAATAGAGGGATTGGGAATTCTATGTAATGGTTCATAGTCATCTTCTAGAGTTATTTTGCTGGGTGTAGCTGTTCAGTTCTTTACTGTTCTATTGGAACTTATTTGGTTCATCTCATTGTCGAAAATGACCACATCCATCAGAACTGATCATCATAAAGTATTGTTGAAGAATACAATGATTTCCTGGTCCTACTCATTTCATTCAGCATCAGTTCATTTAAGTCTCTCCAGGCCTTTCTGAAATCATCCTGTTGATCATTTCTTACAGAACAATAATATTCATATACCACAGCCATTCTCCAATTGATGGACATCCACTTAGTTTCCAGTTTCTGGCCACTACAAAGAGGGATGCCACAAACATTCTTGCACATACAGGTTCCTTTCCCTTCTTTAAAATTTCTTTACGATATAAGCCCAGTTGTAACACTGCTAGGTCAAAGGGTATGCACAGTTTGATAACTTTTTGAACATAGTTCCAATTCACAAATGTGGGAAAACAGGGACACTGCTACATTGTTGGTGGAATTGTGAATACATCTTCATTTGATTTTTTTTTTCATTAATTCCCTCTAAATTCTTGACCTTTTATTTTTCCATATGAACTTTGTTGTTATTTTTTCTAGGTCATTAAAATAGGTTTTTGGGAGTCTGATTGGTACAGAGCTAAATAAATAGATTATTTTAGGTAGTATTGTTATCTTTATTATATTTGCTCTCCCTATCCAAGAGCATTTAATATTTTTCCAATTGGTTAGATCAGACTTAATTTGTGTGGAAAGTGTTTTGTAGTTTTGCTCATATAGTTTCTGATCTTCCCTTAGCAGATAGATTCCTAAATATTATTTTACTATCAGTAGTTACTTTAAATGGAATTTCTCTTTGTAGCTCTAACTGTTGGATTTTGTTAGTGACATAAAAGAATGCTGATGATTTCTGTGGGTTTATTTTGTATCCTGCAACTTTACTAAAGGTGTGGATTATTTCTAATAGCTTTTTAGTAGAATCTTTGGGGTTCTCTAAGTATACCATCATATTATCATCAAAGAGTGATAATGTGGTTTCCTCATTACCTACTCTAATTCCTTTAATCTCTTTCTCTGCTTTTATTGCCAAAGCTAGCATTTCTAATACAATATTGAATAGTAATGGTGATAGTGGGCAACCTTTTTTCACTCCTGATCTTAATGGGAATGATTGCAGTTTATCCCTATTACATATGATACTTACTGATGGTTTTAAATAGATGCTATTGATTATTTTAAGGAAAATTCCATTTATTCCTATACTCTCAAGTGTTTTTAATAGAAATGGGTGTTGGATTTTATCAAATGCTTTTTCTGCATCTATTGAGATGATCATATGATTTTTGTTAATTTGGTTATTAATATAGCCAATTATATTGATAGTTTTCCTAATATTGAATCAGCCCTGCATTCCTGGTATAAATCCTACTTGATCATGATGTATTATCCTGGGGATGGTTTTCTGTAGTCTTTTTGCTAATATCTTGAGATTTTAGCATGAATATACATTAGGGAGATTGGTCTATAGTTTTCTTTCTCTATTTTCAATCTATTTGGTTTGGGTATCAGTACCATATCTGTGTCATAAAAGGAATTAGGTAGGACTCCCTTCTTCCCTATTTTTTCAAATAGTTTATATAGCATTGGGGCTAATTGTTCTTTGAATATTTGGTAGAATTCACATGTAAATCCATCTAGTCCTGGAGATTCTTTCTTAGGGAGGTGATTACTAGCTTGTTTTATTTATTTACATTTTTTTTTAAATGGGACTATTTAAGCAATTTACTTTCTCCTCTCTTAATCTGGGAAGCCTATATTTTTGGAGGTAGTCATCCATTTCACTTAGGTTATCAAATTTATTGGCATAAAGTTGGGCAAAGTAATTCCTTATTATTTCTTTAATTTCCTCTTCATTAGTGGAAAGTTCCCCCTTTTCATTTTTAAGACTAACAATTGGATTTTTCATCTCTCTTTTTTCTAATCAGATTTACCAAAAGTTTATCTATTCTATTGGTTTTTTCATAAAACCAACTCTTAGTTTTATTTATTAGTTCAATATTTTTTTTACTTTCAATATTATCACTTTCTCTTTTTAAGTTTAGAATTTCAAGTTTAGTATTTTCTAGCTTTTTAAGTTGTAAACCCAATTCATTGATCTTCTCTTTCTCTATTTTCTTCAAGTAAGCCTCTATGAATTCTTTCAATTCCTATTTTACCTTCTGGTTCTATTACCTCTGGGCAGTTCTCTTTGATGATTTCCTGTAAAATAGTATCTAGGATCTTTTTTTTCATCATAATTTTCGGGAAATCCAATAATCCTCAGATTATCTCTTCTAGATCTATTTTCCAGGTCTGTCATTTTGCCAAGTAGATATTTGACATTTTTCTCCAGATTTTCATTTTTTTTTATTTTGCTTGACTGATTCTTGGCATCTCAATGAATCATTCATCTACTTGTTCAGTTCTGATTTTTAATTAGTGATTTTCTTCATTAGTTTTTTTAACTTCTTTTTGTATATGTCCAATTGAGTTTTTCAATGAGTTGTTTTGCTCTATGGACTTTTTTTTTCCATTTCACTAAATTTGTTTTTTAGTGAGTTATTTTCTTTTTCCAATTCACAAATCCTACCTTCTTGGGAATTCTTTATCTTTTCCAATTCACAGACCCTACTTTCCCGTGATTTCTTTACCTTTTCCAATTCTCTAATTCTGTTTCCCTGCACTTCCTATGAATTCTTTACCTTTTCCAACTTACATTTCAGGAAGTTGTTTACCTTTTCCAATTCACATTTCAGGAGGTTGTTACTCTCTTGCATAGCTTCTCTTTTTTTCCCCCATTTTTCTTCTAACTTTATCTTGAGATTTTTAATAGTCTCTTCTAGGAGAGCATTATTTGAGGTATTGTCTGGAGGCTGTTTGCTATTAGTCTTCTCAAGGTTGGAAACCTACTCTCTTTCTATATAGAAGCTATCGATTGTTCTCTTCATTGTTTTTAATTCATTTTTTGAAGCCTTCAGGGCAAGGAGGTTACCAGCTTCCTCTGCAGAGCAAAGATGGGTATATGGACAGTAACTGTCCTCTCAGTGGGCTGCAAAGAATGGCTGAGCTGCAGAAGTGCTCTGGGAAGAGCTCCAAAGGGATGTGAGTGGGCCTGGGTAACAAGGGCCGGGCTGTGTAAGTGCCCTGCAAGGAGCCCCACTGTGAAGATTAGCAACTGCCTTGGGTCTAGAAGTTAAGCAGCAAAAGTATCACTGCCCTGCCACAAATGCAGGCTTTGAGTATTAGCAGTTGCCCTATCCCTCATGGGACCCTGAAGTGTCTCTGCCTAGGCAGCACAGTCAAGCTGGGGAAATTCCATTATCCCAGGTTGAGCCCCTTACTGTGCAGATGAGAGGCTACCCCGGACTGTGCCCCTGCCATGCAAGTTTCTGACTGTCCTAGACAAGAGCCCCTCACTGCAAAATGCTGGGAAGAGCTGTGTTATGGTCTGCGATGAGTCACTTCTGGTCCTGGGTGGGCACAATCAGATCCTCTCAGTCTCTGGCATCACTCTGTGTTCCCTCTACCCTAGGCTCTAATTTCTCTGCTAGTCCACTTCTCTGCCACCAAAGCAAAGCAGTCAGGCTATGGCAGAGAACTCTATGTAAACCTTCCAACCACAGAAGCCACCCCGCTCCTGATTCTATCCCTGCCCTGCACCACCAGTCTGCTCCCACCACTCAGGACAAACCTTTTCTGGTGATAGTCCTGATTATTTTTGGCTGGTGAGTTGTACTTCCAATCTTTGTGAACCTTACCAGTTTAGCGCAATTTTTGAGGCTGATTTTAAAAATTGATATTGAGGGTATGAGAGGAGCTCAGAATCTCGTGTGTGCCTTCTCTGCCATCTTGGCTCCACCCCTGCTGAGTATATTCTTATTAGATTTTTTTTTAAAGGAAAATTTGATAGAACAGAGGACTTTGAAGTATTCAGATGAAAAATCCAAAACTGGAAAGAATTTTAAAGATGGAAACATACATGAGAAAAGGGAATACTAGAAAAGTGAATACATTTGGGCAAGGAGAAGGGAATAAACAATGACAACATGTTTACATATAAATAGAGTGAAAAGAAATTGTCACTTCAGAATCCACATTAATAGAAAATACAATAAAATTACATGATTTGTTCAATAAATCAGAAAAAAAAATTTTAATTATCTATTTAAAACCAAGAGTTAGCCTAAGCAAAAATCAGTTAATGGCTTTCTCAGAGAACCAGAAAAGGTAAAATAAAATACTCATTAGAACAATTAAAGAAGATAAATCATCAGAGACAAGGCATTAAATTATGTTTAATTCTAAAAATGTAACCTTTGGTACTTATAGGACATGTAACCATCTCTGCAAATTAACATAAAATTGTCATTTTATGATATGAGGAAGGTACAATCATTGCAAAATATTATCTCCTCATTTATTTTCTTCTTGCATTGCTCTAAAGATGATTTTATTTAAACTTTTAGGGTTCTCTGAGAAAGCCTTCAAGTCATCTTCAAGGACCTTTGATTTGCTGTTTATTCCCTTAACTTCTTTTGTTTTCTTTTAATATAATTGCTAGTATTTCTAGAATTGTATCCTACAACAGTAGTGACAATGGACATTTTTGCTATTATAAAGGACATCATTTTTTCTCCATCATGTAAAATGCTAACTAGTGGCAAGAAATTCTTGTTAAAATTATTTGGTACTTTTTTTTAAATAGAAAAAATGATCAGTAGAATACATTAGGTTCTATTTTACTTTTATATGACTGGCAAAAAAATAACAAAAAAAAAAGAGGGGAGAATGGAAAATATTAGAGAGTTGTGGGAAAACAGGACACATTAATGAAGTTATGATTTTGTCCAATTATCTGGGAAAGCAACTTGAAACAATGCCCCCACAGACATCAAACTGTATAAATCTTGGCCTAGTTATGTTACTACTAGAATTATATTCAAAAGAAAATAAAGGACAAAAAAAAAAAGATCTAGATGTACAAATTTGTACATTCTCTTTTTATGGTAGCCAAAAATTAGAAACTAAAAAAGTATGTCCTCCTATTAGGGAATAGATAAACAAATTATGATACATGAATATAACTCTATATCATTGTACCATTAAAAATTGTTAAATGAACAATTCTGAAAGAAACTGGAAAGATCTCTATGAATTGATACAAAGTAAATTAAGCAAAAGTAGGAGAATAATTTGTACAATGATAACATATAGAGAAAAAATAACTTTCAAAGGTTCTAGAACAATGACCAGAGCAATGATAAACTAAGAGTCTCAGAGAATGAAGATAAAATGTGCCATTCATCTCCTATCAAACTTAAAATGCAATAAATCGGAATTTTTTGGAAATGCCTAATGAAAAAACATCATAACAAACCATGTAGATATGTAATGAAGAATTTGTGAATTTACATTGTTGCTGCTTAATGAAGTAGAGGAGTGTTAATGAAAAGACAAAAAAAGTTCTTTTTAAAATATTCATTTCTTTAAAAAATCAAAACCAATTAAAATAAAAAATAGAAATTTACATGATCACTAAAGGTATTTGCCAGAGCCATGGCTGCAGAGAAGTACAACAGGACAGTTGTGAAAACTTCAAATTGAATTTAGTATAACTTTTTAAAAAAAGGTAAAATGTGATGATGCACAGGCTCATTTATACTCCTTTTATTTTTTATTTTTTTAATTCAGAATTTTAGAAAAAGCAAAGAACATACTCTTTTATGCTTTGAAGAATATGATGACAAACGTAGAAGGTAAAGAAAAGGAGGCCATAGGTTCTTTACACTGATCTGATTTGGTAGCAAACTAGTGATTAAAGTTTGAGCACAGAACTTCTTTGAATCCAAATGTTCAGACTGCCTTAGAGACCAGGAATTTCAGGGAAGATCTAAAAGGCATATATGTTTAAAAATTCACTTATCACATGAGTTTGTTGTTAGTTAGTAGTTTTTCAGTCATGTTGAACTTTTCATCATCCCTTTTGGGATTTTCTTGGCAGAGATACTGGAGTGTTTTGCCATTTACTTCTCTGGCTCATTTTATAGATGAGGAAGCTTATGTAAACAGTGACTTGCCCAGGATCACACATCTAAAAAGTGTCTGAGACTGGCTTTCACCTTATGAATTTGAATTTTCCTGATTCCCAGCCTTGTGCTATATCCATTTGCAATCTAGCTGCCCAAACAAAAGAGTTTAGAAAGAAGTTAAACCCAATAATTCTTAGGCTAATCCAGGGAATTTTGCCTCTACTCCTAAGAACTTTTACCTTTAACTTCTTTTTAAACTTCCCTGGTTGCTGAATTTTCCACATTGAGTTGTATACCCAAGAAAGGTTAAATAACAACCAAGACTAAGCATATAGAAAATGCCACAAATGGATTTCAAAGCTATCCTTTTATTTGGGTCTGGTATTCTTTCCGTAACCACACAATATAGAATGTATACTATTTTAGGGGGGGAAACTACAAAGAAGGCATCAGAATTGATATGCTATCAATTTTATTATTCAACAATGTTAAACTTTTGAATTCTCCTCTGGGTACCTAACCGTGAAGCCACTTTAACATCATTTTTTGTGGAATGAAGATCAAATTATCTACTATATCTGACTGCGGAGGGCTGTTGAAAGGAATGTGTTTTGTAAATCATCAAGTTATATAGAAATATGAACAATTACAACACTGCAATGTAGAATACTGTTTCTGCATAGATGTAGGAATGCCCCAGTGGGCCTTTGGGGCAGGTACAGATTATTAGAAAGTCAAGTATGTCTAGTCCCTGCATTTCATGATACCAAGAGCAGGAAAATATTTTAAACAAATCAACCTCGGTAAATCTTCTAATCCTCATTTATTCTTTTGACTTGCTGGGAAAAGTGGGACAATTCCCTTTAATCATAATACCAATGGCATTCTATATCTATAGAAATAATACCTATAGAATGGTGCTTGGGGCCAAGTGTAAAAAGATAAGGAGGGAGATGGAACAGAAAGTTTTTTTAAATGCTTTTTCAATCAAAGCACATACAAGAAACCATTTATATACTTTTTATTATCTTCGAGTACGCCATTTTATTCTAATCCTGTCCATCAAATTACATTTTGGAAAGGGTTCAGGGTACTTCCACCTGCCAAATCCAGGCTTTCTCTAACTATTATATATCCATTCAACCACCTTTTATACAAACAGAAGCAAACATTTTTTATTATAAATTGTACATTATCATTGTGCCAAAAGCAGTTTTCTAGTCCTGTGGAAAGAAAGGATAGTCAATTTGGATGGCTGCCATTGATGAAAGTTTCATTAGGATAGTATGATGAAAGGACCATTGGAATTGAAATAAGGGAACTGAGTTTAAATCTTAGTTTGGGTATTTTCCATTGGTATTACCATATGTAAGTTGCCAAGCCTCAGTTTCCTCATCTTTAAAATTAGTAGTTGAAGTAGATGATCTATAATAAGATATAAAATTTGGGAAGGGGCCCCAATTAAATAAGAAGGAAAAAAAAGAGCTAAATAAGAATGCATTTGTAATGAAGAGGCATCCTGCATAAGTTTTTTTTTCCTTTTTATTCTTTTTCTTTTTTTCTTTATTAAAGCTTTTTTATTTTTCAAAACATATGCATGGACAATTCTTCAACATTAGCCCTTGCAAAATCTTGTTGTTCCAATGACTCCCTTTCCCCCATGTCCTCCTCTGGATGGCAAGTAGTGCAATGCATGTTAAACATGGTTTAATCCACTATATGAATACTTATACTATTATTGTGCCTTACAAGAAAAATCAAATCAAACCAGTAACAAAAAAAGAAGCAAGATAAAATGCAAGCAAACAACAACAAAGAGAGTAAAAATGCTACGTTGTGATCCACACTCAGTTCCTACAGTCCTCTCTCTCGGTGTAGATGGCTCTCTTCATCACTGAACAATTGGAACTGTTTTGAATCAAGAGATAAGTTTCAATCAATATATGGAAATGTAGGTGGAAAAAGAAGGGAATATGCCTCAACAATTCAATAGGATAGATTGGACATAGTTTATTAATTTCCTCAAACATCCACACTGCTTTCCTTGATTAATATCTCATGTCAGCATCTTGGTCTAATAAATAAAAGTACAAGATTTGTAACCAGGAAGACACAAGTTTGAGTCCAGCCACTTACTTGCTGTGTGACCCTGGTCAACTTCTGATAGCTCTTAGTCTCTTCATCTTTAAAATAGGGATGAAATGACAACAAGAAGATTAGATGATGATCAATTCTGATGGGTGTGACTCTTTTCAACAATGAGATGATTCAGGCCAGTTCCAATGGTTTTGTGATAAAGAGAGCCATCTACAACCAGAGGGAGGACTGTGGGAACTGAGTATGAATCACAACATAGCATTTTCCCTCTTTTTGTTAGCTTGTATTTTGCTTTCTTTCTCATTTTTTCCCTTTTAAATATGTTTTTTCTTGTGCAGCATGATAATTATTTAAATATGTATATATATATATTGGATTTAAAATATATTTTAATATGTTCAACATATATTGGATTACTTGCTGTCTGGGGAGGGGATGGGGGGAAAGGAGTGGGAAATTTGGCACACAAGGTTTTGCAAGAGTCGATGTTGAAAAATTATCCATGCATGTGTTTTGAAAATAAAAAGCTTTAATAAAAATTAAATAAAATAGGGATGATAATAATAGCACCTACCTCACAGGGTTACGGTGATGATCAAATCAGATAACCCATATAAAGCATTTGGCAGGCGCTATGACTACAAGCATAATGAGCTCTCCTTCATAGAGAATCATAATCAACTGGGGCAGTTAGGTGGTGAAGTGGATAGAATGCTGGTTTTGGATTCAGAAAAATCTGAGTTCAAATCTCACCTCAGGCAGTTACTAGTGATCCTAGGCAAATTGCTTAATTCTTTTTGTCTCAGTTTCCTCATCTTAAAAAAAAAAAAAAAAAAAGACCTAGAGAAAGAAATAGCAAAACATTATAAGATTTCTATGAAGAAAAGTTGGCTATGACTAAAAATAACTAAATAAAAATACACGGATATATACATACAGACACTTATAAATATATGCATAAAATATCACTGTATTTTATTTGCTAACATTTTACTGTCTACACATTGGCTGATTTTTTTATTAATATTTAGCAATTAATTTACTTATATTAATAATATAATTTAATTAATTGGTTTATTGTTTTCTTTTTTTGCATTGCTTGCTACTTTGGGAAGTCAGAATCATTCATCTGTTTTGTATAAAGAATTAGATCAAATCACTTTACATAATATGGGAATTGTGTTTGATGCAATTTACTTGTGATACCTAGAAGATTATTATCAGATAGTGTATATTCTTTAAAATTAGTCCATTAAAATTATCTAATTTTATTTTGTCCTCTTTGATAGCTTATAAATTTATATATAAATGAGTTATACACTTATTTATATTATGCCTATTTATTATGTATTTATTTATAATTATACACATAATCTGATTATTTTCATTCCTTATAAATTCCACTTTTCATTTCTGATTTTAACAATTTTCTTTTTCTCTCTACTTTATTAAACTGAATTTGCTAATTGTTTATCAATTATATCGGTCTTTTCATATAACAAATTATTACATTTTTAATAGCTCAATTGTTTTTTTAAACTATAATGGATTTTCCTTTTTTAAAAAAAGAAAAGCAGTATAGAGGAATAGAATAATTTTTTTCTTTTCTTAAAATCATAGATTTTGAGATGGAATTGATTTTAGAGATCAGCCAGTACAACTACCTTATTTTTATAGATAAAGCCCAAGGTAGTAGGATGTCTTGCTCAAAGTTGCACAAGTAATAATAATAATAATAACTACTAACATTAATATGTCACTTTCTATGTGCTAGGTGGAGCAGTGGAAAGAGTACCAGGCCTGGAGTCAGAAAGACTCATCTTTCTGAGTTCAAATTTGGCTTCAAACATTCACTAGCAATACTAATACAACTGAAAAAATTGAACAACAATGAAAGTGCTAGGATACTATGTTAAACACTTTATCTCATTTGATCTTCACAACAGCCCTAGAAGGTAAGCACTATTATTCTTCCCATTTTTTTTTTTCAGATAAGAAAACTGAGGCAAACAGATTGAATGGCATGTCCAGGATTACATAGCTATTAAATGTATGAGGTCACACTTTAACTCAGATCTTCCTGACTCCTAGTTCATATAAGTAGTACAGTGGATAGAGTACTGGTTTTGAAACCAGGGAGGCTCATGTTCATGAGTTTTAATGAGATACTTACTAGTTGTGTGATTCTGGACAAGTCGCTTAATCTGCCTCAGTTTTCTCATCTGTAAAATGAGCTGGAGAAGGAAAGTGATAAAGCATTTTCCAAGTAATTTTTAAAAGAAAACTCCAAAATATTATCATGAAGAGTTGAACCCAAGTGAAACTACTGAACAATGGCAACAACTTTCTGATTTTGAGTCTGCAACTTTAACTTTTGTGCCATCTTGCTGCCCTGCTCTATTAATAAAAGAACTAGGGTTCCAAATGCAATCTTCTTTCCACTACATTACACTGTCTCTCAAGTTTAACTTTTTCTCTCTTGTTATTATAAGCATTTATATATGTAAATTTACCTCTGATTACTTTGTTGGTTTTGTTCCCTGAATTTTGTTATTTAGAATTTATAATATCATTATACTTGTTGCGTTGATATTGTATTATTTTAAAGGATTTATGGCCCTAGTTCTGTAGATTCTTTCTTTCACATGGATCATATATACTGTTACATCATATTAATACCCCTTCCTTTTCAATTCTTTCCCATGCACTCTCCAAAATCCTTCTTTTGAGGTTCACCTGATATACCAGAGCCTCTGGATATCATATGGCTACCAAAAGAAAACACTAATAGAAAACAGCCATTATTTATATGTCTCACTCTTTCCATGTGTTGAGACCACCTCATTCTGTCATGGATCTTTTTTCATGATATCTTTTATGGCTTTGGTATACAATTTATTGTTGGCAATATATTGTTATATGAATGTCAACTATTTACACCTACTGTATATCACTCTGTAGTCCTTGAAGGGATTTGAAATTTTAATTCTTTATTTACATGATTTGTAGTTATATTCCATTGTTGGGATAACTCTGAATTTTAAAAGATGAGTTTTGTTCCAGGAAGAAGCTTGCACAGAATGTTGTGCAATTTTCCAACTGCCATCTAATTCATGATCTTCCTCTTATTGAATTCTAAGGTCATCCATTATCCATCTGCAAGAACCAAGGTGCTCCAAATCATTGTTAACCAGAGAAATGCAAATTGAGACAACTCTGAGATACCACTACACACCTGTAAGATTGGCTAGGATGACAGGAAAAGATAATGCTGAATGATGGAGAGGATGTGGGAAAACTGGGACTTTGTTGGTGGAATTGTGAACGAATCCAACCATTCTGGAGAGCAATTTGAAACTATGCTCAAAAAGTTATCAAACTGTACATCTCTTTGATCCAGCAGTGTTACTACTGGGCTTATATCCCAAAGAGATATTAAAGGAAGGAAAGGAACCTGTATGTGCAAAAATGTTTGTGGCAGCCCTTTTTGTAGTGGCTTGAAAGTGGAAATTGAATGGAAGTCCATCAATTGGAGAATGGCTGAATAAATTGTGGCATATGAATATTATGGAATATTATTGTTCTGTAAGAAATGACCAGCAGGATCATTTCAGAAAGACCTGGAAAGACTTAAATGAACTGATGCTGAGTGAAATGAGCAGGACCAGGAGATCATTATATACTTCAACAACAAAACTATATGATGATCAATTCTGATGGACATGGCTCTCTTCAACAATGAGATGAACCAAATAAGTTCCATTTGTTCAATAATGAAGAGAACCAGCTACACCCAGCGAAAGAACTCTGTGAAATGAGTATGGACCACAACATAGCATTTCCACTCCCTCTGTTTTTGTCCACTTGCAATTTTGATTTCCTTCTCAGGTTATTTTTACCTTAAGTCTAAGTCTGATTTGTCTTATGCAGCAAAATAACTGTATGAGTGTGTATACATAAATTGTATTTAACATATATTTTAATATATTTAACATGTATGAGTCTACCTGCCATCTAGAGGAGGGGGGGGAAGGAGGGGAAATGTTGGAACAGAAGGTTTTGCAAGGGTCAATGCTGAAAAATTATCCATGCATATATCTTGTAAATAAAAAGTTATAATAATAAAAAATAACCAAGATATGTGATTTGAGGGAACAGCTCAATGGACCAGTGAATTATTAGGCTGAATTCTTCAGTGATACTGTATTGCTGTAATTTATCCTGTATTTCTCACTATTTCTCACTAAAACTTCCCATTTCTAAACTGTTACCTGCTGATTTTATTCTTGTAACTTTTCTCAAATATGGCTCCTTCTCTGCTCTGACACTTCTACCACTTTAGTGCAAGCCCCCATACCTTATGAATGCATGTTAGGTTATTCCTAACCAGGCAGTACCTTTCCTTACCTAATCACCTCTGTGATTCTTTAGATGTATCTGGATACAGTAGAGGAGATAGTCACCACACCCAATGAAGGTTGCAGCAGGCACACTTTATTTGGTACAGTTCATGAAGTCTCTCATGATGTCTCTCTTTCTCCCTCATTCCTTGTCCCTTATATCTTTCCTCCAACCTTCCTCCATTTCCCCCAGGTCACATGCCTCAGCAACAGTTGTTCCAATGGAGGGGAATACTTACCCCATTCTTGTCACATACTCGATGCATGACTGTGACTTTTTTCTCTTGCTGGAACACCTAGAGCACACCTGTCAGAAGAATACATGCCCAGGTGCCTCAACCATATCCTGATTTGTACTGTTAGCCAAGGCATTATGTTATAGGGGTCATGGAAAACAGGTAGGGTAGAAGGTTTTAGGGCCCAACAGCTCCCCCTTTTTGTATAGAAGGGGCTTGTTTTTCTTTAAGAGGGAACATAAGGTCAGCCTTAAGTTGCAATGCAAGCTTACAAAATACATTGAACAGCAAGCATAAGAGACAGGGAATACAAAGCAAGATAACCAAAACAAACCAGAGCCCAGTAGATAGCAATAATATGACCCCCTGAGGCAATTGAAGTTGCTGATGCTAAAGCCAATCAGGTGGTCAATGGAGGGATGTGGGAGGAGAGCTCATGTCCCTTCATGTCCTTGTCTCACATTGTCCTGGTCCCACCCTGAAGGGCTGGTGGGGGCAAAGCAGCTGTATCCATAGAATAATATATATATATACATATACATATATATATACATATACATATATATACATATATGTATGTATGTATGTATATATGTATGTGTGTGTATATATACATATATGTGTATATATATATATATATATATATAGGCAGCTGAGCCTTGAGCAAGAGAGAATATATAGTAGTATGTTGGGGCTCAACATAAGCAGTGAGCAATCTCACAAGTGCTTGGACTGCTTAATGACTATCAGTAATGATATTAATTGCCTGGGGGAAGTGAGAAAGTACACAGATAATGGCATAAGAGTTCATTCTTTCAGGTGGAGTCATATGTGGTCTCAAGGACCCACTGCTGTTTAGTTTGGGGGCAATAAATGGATGCCTTGTTATGTTTGGTAGCATCTGGGAAAATTTGTGGGTCTTCCACTGGGACTTTAGAAATAGAAGGGCATGCCCAAGGCAATACAGGTGTCCAAAAGATAGGGTTTCATAGACTGCAAAGGTGTGTGGAGAAGTACTTTGACCCATAGAAGGCTGTTCTATGCTAACATGTATAATTCCTCTGGATGAAGGGGACAGCTTTAAAGGGGTTATTTCCCTGAGAGCCAGATGGCTCTCTGACAACATTCCAAAATGAATAAAAGTAGCATTTCTTGCATCTGAATTATAACCCTTTTGGATCTTTATGGGTAGAACCACTCAATGGGCTTTTTCCCTTAATGGAGAATAGCAAACATTGGCTTGTCAGCTATAATAGTAAGCTCTAGCTGAGCATTTATCATGCAATTTGCTGAGTGATGCAATCTAGGCAGTATTTATGTAATAGCCTCAGAGGTCCACTCCCTAGAGGAAGTCAATGCTGGGCCACCTCTGAGGATTTCATAGAAGGGTTGCATAAGAGAAGATGGAATGGGAGCTATAGTTCTGGCCCACTGCAATGTCCCAAATAATTTTTGGAAATCATTAAGAGTGGACAGATTCTCAAGCTGCAACTGGGGAGGCTGAAGAGAAACTCAAGTATGAGTCATTATTCTTCCCAAATATTGAAAAGGTAGACGTGTCTGGGTTTTTTTCTGGGGAAGGATAAAGATTTGCTACATTTAAAGAGGTTACTGTAGCTGTATGGAGGCAAGTCAAGCCTAATTCTACATTGAGGAAATTCCTCCTGGCATGGAGTTATAAGTTTGTCTGCAAACCATTGGCACAAAGCTGGGGTATTTTGGGTTCCCTGGAGGAGGACCTTCCACTGATAATGGTTTTATTTTATTTTTATTTTTTTTTCCCCTCAGCTTCACAATTAATTGAAAGGACAGTAAATACAAAGCAATGGTGATCATTTGGGTGGAGGGGGACAGAATAAAAGAAATCCTGAATATCAATAACTACTTACATGCATATCTTTGGGTACCATGGCTGGGTTGGAAAGCCCAGGCTGAAGGGCCCCTATGGGTGTCATTGCATTATTTATTGCTCTGAGATCAATCAACATTCTGTACTTCCCACTTTTCTTTTTTATCACAAATACTGGGGAATTGAAGGGGCTAAATGATTCTTCTATGTGTATGGCTGTCTGCTCATTTGGTTGTGGATTAGTCTGACCCAGGTGGTTGTTTCCTTTTGAAATAGGGAATCCCAGATAATGCTTTGGCCAGGCCTTAAGCATGCTGTGGCCAGGGAGGGATAGTCATTAGGAATAAAGGGAATTCTTTTAGTTACATGGTCTAACATTTCTATTACAAAAAGAGAATTTGACCCATAGGAGGAGCAAGCAGTTTTGAGTTCCTTCTATATTTTGAATGAGACAGAAGTATACTCAATCTGCCCTGAAAGAGGGTCAGTATCCAAAGGAAAGGCACTGAACTCTGACTCCTAGCCTTCTATGTCCTCCCATGGTTCCTGAGATTGAGGGATCTTTAGGGATTTTTGGAGTGCTGAAGCGCCTTTTGGAACATCTCTAGGGGCTCGGGTTTGGTCTACAGGTGAAGCTGTCATCGGTGGCATATTTTATTTTGTATTATAGGAAAGTTTTCTGTCTTCCTGTTCTTTTTTTTTTAATCTCAACCATTTATCACAGTGCCTAGTACATAATAGGTGCTTAATAAATGTTGATTGGTTCATTTATAAAGTTCTCATTGGACCCAATCAGCATAATGGAATCTACAAACAAAGCATCTGAAGAAAGGCATCATCTGTTAGGTTCTTACTAAGTGCTAATGAGATAATGAGATATTAGGTTCTTATTAAGTGCTAAGTCGGTACTTAACAATTCTCTAGTTCAGGCCTTACTGGGAGTTTTACTCCTGTGAACTCCTGGGGAGGAGCTTACATGCTTAGGAGGAGCAAGTTCATTGGTTGAAGTAATTTTTCCCAGAAGCCCTTGTGTTATCCCACACCCATTCTCTGGGAGGATAAAAGAGGGTGGCACTTGAGAGATAGAGAGTCTCTGCTCTAGGTCAGAGTTGGAGCAGCTCTCTGGAGGAGAAAGAGTCTTGTCTGGGCCAGACCTGAGGCGGCCCTCTGGGAGAGAAAGAGTCTCTACTCTAGGTCAGAGTTGGAGAGGCTCTCGGCAATTTCTGGAGGCCCCACATTGGGCACCAATATGTAAAGTTCTTGAATTGTGAGGGTCCAGTCGTCTGCTCAATTATAATCCTTCTCTGGGAGGAGATCTGTAAAACCTTTTCCTCTGTGTGCAGGTTTCTTGGGAGCACTGAATCTCCTCCAGCTCTTGTCCTTTCCCAAATCAGACTGGTCTCCTTTCAGCCTGTCTGGCGTCACAACTCTATACCAGAGTAGATTCTCTCAGACCCAATGCTGCTCTTCTTTTATCCTCCCAGAGAATAGGCAGGTGAGAACTCAATAGGGCATGGGGGAAATACTTCCACCAATGAACTTGCTCCTCCTAAGCATGTAAGCTCCTCCCCAGGAGTTCACAAGTAAAACTCCCAGTAAAGGCCAGAACTATAGAATTGTTAAGTACCGACTTAGCACTTAGTAAGAAGCTAATATCTCATTATCTCATTAGCACTTAGTAAGAACCTAACAATCATCTTTTTTAAAAACCCTCCTCCAGTTGAACTCTAAGAAAGGTATTCTCCACAATGGCATCAAACATCTTTGTTGAATTTCCTGTTTTATATCTTAATCGATTATTAATAATCAGATAATCATTAAAGTTAGTTCTGTTTTGTTTATCAAGGAATGTTATCCAATTTTATGAAATACTAGTGGGACACCGTGTTGGAAGAGAGCTTCTAAGGTAATAATTTGCTTCAGTGAATCAAATTATGAGATTTTTTTTTTAAATATTCCATATCTTGTAGTGAATTTAACTGTAAGGAGCTAGCCTACTATAGAATGTCATCTGGGGGAGTCTACCTGTTCCCATTTCTTTTTCTTTCATAAAATAAACTCTGGATTTGTCTCATATATATTTTATAGAAGTAAAAAGGTGGGTATATATTGGAATGATTGATGCATTGAAGATAGCAGGAAAAAGACAAAATCGTTCAGAGATAATTTTGCAAACACTATTTGTTGATAGCTTGAGTACTAAGATTTTGATGCTTGGTATGCTACTGTATATTAATGAATGAATACTCATTGAAAATGCCAGAATTATTTTTTTCTTTTTGCATTTAAACAGATATAGACTATTACATATGTTGTCAGGTCATCATGTCCTACAGCGTCATAGGATAAGATTTGCCTTTGTACTTAGAAATCCGAAGTATTTTACTTTCTTTACTAGTTTTCCAATTGAACCTACTTTTCCTATCAGGTGACTTTGCTATTCCAATTGGATTGCTCTTGAGGCAGTGATCCACTGGGTGTATTTTGAAATACAAACTAAGAAAATTTGTATCTATGATACAGGGATATCTTGAGAAATTTCAGTGTGCCCTTTGTAGAAAAGGATAGACTCACTTTATCAATAGTGCATTAAAATACATTCTTGTTTAAAAATCAGTAGTTGCTTATTTCCCTTAACTTATACTATCAATCATTTAAATGGAAGAGGGGTTAGTGATGTTCTCCAGATGCTCCTGTTCATGAATAATACTATGCTGATTGCATCAAATTCCAGAATATTATAGGATCTCCTTTTTGAAATTCATGCTAACTCAAAGGAAATTAGCCTAACAATTCATACAGGAAAATCTAAATATGTTTTTTAATGGCTCATAGCCATATTATGATAGGCAATTGAATGGTCAATCCATTCAATTAGCACATGATTACATTTATCTTGGGACAGACACTATAGATGAACAGCTTGAATTCAGAATTGAATACGAAGAAGTAATCCTGCAGCTAGAAAAAACTGCACTGAAATGTTTCAGTACAATTTTCAAATACATGTGTGTATGTACATAAATAATATGTATATACATTCATGCACTTTTGACACTAATGTAGTCCTGATAATTATTTATGGTTGCAAATATATAAATGCACAATCTTAAAAGAATAGAATTTAGACTTGACCACAATGGCAATGGAGAGTTACACACAAGGTACAAATAGGACTCAATGAGAATATATTTATGTGGTCCTATATGGGAATATATGAAAGTTCTGTGATTTTGCCAGTATAAAGTACTCCCAGAGTGGGGATTTCTTACAAATGGAGATAAACAATCCATCTTTGGCTAAGCAGATAATTTTCAGGGTGCATGGAGCACATAAAATCAAGTAACTGGTCAATAGTCACAACGATGGCAAATGTCAGATAGAGAATTTGAACTTAGATTTTCTTGATTTTCTGGAGCAGTCTGCTCTATTTTAGTCCTGTCATTTCTGTTCTCAAAGCATATTTTGTATATTCCTCTTCTCTCTACTCACTCAGCTACCACAGTGATACAACCCTTATCAACTCATACCTGGACATCATAATAGCCTACAGGTTAATTGTCCTACCTCAAGTCTCTCCCTACTCCAGGCCATCCTCCATGCAGTATGAAAAATGATCATTCAAAAATGTATACATTTTTATGCATACATAGCTATATCTAAGGCCATGTTCCTTATTACTTACACAATTAAATATAAAATGCTATATACAAGCTCCTAATTTGGTTCTTTTTCACTTCTATGTACCTGGCCTGGCCTTCCTTCTGAACTCTGTCTCCTGATTTCTTTTTCTGCTTTTCAGTTTTTTTTTTTTTTTTTTTTGAACCCAGCTCAAATCCTACTTTCTTCAAGAAGCTTATGTGGTCCCTTCCTGGTGCCTCCCTTCTGAGATTATTTGCATTTGCAAGGTATGTATCCTGTTTGATCATTGTTGCTTATATGTGGTCTCCCTCACTAGATAGAATGTGAACTTCCTGAGGCTGTGTTTTGTTTTAGAGGTGGGACAATCACATATCCATAACACAGGATAACAGAGATAGCCCATGTCCTGCACTGGTACCTACCTGAGTGAGAATGCTTATAGATGATATATAGAAAGGCTTAAACAATATAGAAGTATTGTAGAACCAGCATGAATGGCTTACAATCTGCACCACTAGAAGAAGTACTTAAAAGAGTAAGATCGTGGATCTTGATGAGTTGAAATATATATTAAAGATGGTAGCAAGAACAGGTAGAGTTGCAGGGCGCATTCCTGCTATGAGAATTGTCTTAGGAGAAATAATACTCAAGTTGTGATTGATGATAAATACTAAGCAAATGAAAATAATCTGTATGAACACTGAAGACACCCTTATGTAGGTTTCTGCAAGCAATTTTTCATATTAGATGACATTTATCTTCATATATGTTTTAATTAAGAAAAGTAGCAATATAAGATTGTAATTTTTAAAAATTAATTTTTAAAGCATTTAATTTGGTAGAAGGAACTATTACCTTGAAATCTCTCTTATAACAAGGTGTCTCCCATCCATACATCAAAATTATTCAATTCCATAAAATACATAATTACAAAACCTTGTTTGACTATCTTTTGATGATAAAAATCAGGTAAAACTAAAAAATAGAGAGATGCATTTGTTAGTCATTGTCATGGAGGACAAGATTCCAAGCTGAATTCCCTAAGGATGCCTATTTATGGTAAAAGGCTCCAGATTCTCCTATTTTAAGATGATATCATGCTAGTAGCATTAAATCTAGAGGCCTCTTAAAAGAGTTCTATTAGAACACAGGAGTGTGACCTAACTATCCATCTAGAAAACATCAAGTAGATGAAGAGTTAATAAATTAACAATCATGTATTAAGTACATATGCACATCCCAGATACTATATTAGTAACTGGGAATATAAAGATAAGAATTATATAGTTCTTGCCCTCCAGGGCCTTGCATTCTGTTAGGAGAAATAACACTCAGATATTGTAAGCATATGGATATACATCTTTTAAATATAAATTTAAAATATAATAAAATATAATTCCTAGAGAGAAAGTCCAGTGCCTAAGATTGTACTAAGTACTAAAGAAAAATAAAGATTCTAAGTGGAGATAAAATGATAGCACATTCCAAGCATAGGGTGTGTAGGGATATATAAAGGCAAAGAGATCAGAGAGCTAACATTACAGCTCACATTTTATTACATACATACATTACATATAATATTACATACATACAATATAGATATTATATAGTGCTTACTAAAAGACAGGCACTATGCAAAGTGCTTTACAATTATCATTTCATTTGACCATCATGGCAATTATGAGAGTTGCTGCATTTTCTCCATTTTATAGATGAGGAAACAGGCAGACAGGTCACAAAGCAAGTGTCTGAGACCAGATTTTAACTCAGATTTTTGTACCTGCAGTCCTAGAACTCTATTCACTATACAACCCAGCTTTACCTAAACATTATCTTATTTGATCCTTAAAACAACCCTGTTAGAATAAGAGGGTCAGCTCCTTATTCTCATCTCATATATTTAATTTGTTGCCTATTCTTGTTTCTACCTTCACAACATATCTCAAGTAAGTCCCTTTCTCTCTACTCACAGCTATCAAACTGGTGTTGTCTTTTGTTACTTCAAACCTGGGCTATTACAAAAATCTTTTGATCCCTCTCTCAAGTTTTCCCCCACTCCAAATTATCCTCCACTTAGTTGCCAAAATTATCTTTCTAAAGATCAGATCTCATTACATTGTCTCCAGCCCTCTCCACAAATGATAAATTACAGGTATTTCCCATGGCTTCCAGAATGAAACACAAAATCTTGTGGCTCATAAAGTCCTTTTCTTTAAAAAAATATTGTCATATTTCAACAAAGCTCTTTTCTGCAGAGCTTTCCAGAAACCTGATAAATATTGAGTTACTTATTTGTCCTCTAGATTCTTCACTTTTTTTCATTGCTTCTCCTATATTTTTTTCCCAATTGAGTCATTTTTTGGTTTGTTTTTCTGTTTTGACTCTTCTGCCCTTCAGCAAAATAATTACATTTTCATTAAATCCACTAATGTGGATTCAAAGGACCATAAATAATAGGACTAAAATGAAAAGAAATTTCATAGGTCAAACAGTCTAGACACTTTATTTTATACATATGGAAAATGTAGGCTGAGGAGTCTATGATTTAATTAATGTCATACAGATAATCATAGGTGGGATTTTACCCATGGAATAATAATTATTATGATAGTAGCAATAATAATAATAACTAAAATTTATATTGTGTCTACAATGCGTCAATTATTGTGTTAAGTGCTTTAAAATATCTTATTTGGTCTTCACAACAACACTGGAAAATGGAACTATTCTGAAGCAGAGATTGAATGACATACACAAAGTCACAAACTAGGTGAGTTTATCTAAAGCTATATTTGAATTCAGAACTTTCTGACCAGAAGCAGCAGTCTATTCTCTATGCCTCCCAGATGTTCCATGTCATTGATTCCATGGCATATATGCATGCTAAAATTGTGCATCCTCATAAAGTTTCCATATGGATTTGTAAACTGTTGGATAGCATCATCATTTTGTCTATATCGGTCTTTGTCATTATTCTGACATTTTTTTTTGTTGTGGTTATTAATTTTTTTTTCATTTTTAAACCATATTGTTCATTTTATTTTGTTGATAATAGTATAATTCTGTTTCTGATATTACTGTTGACAGTGTTTAAGTTTCTAGAACATTGTCCTAGTTAATTTTAAATAAGTGTTGAAGGTTTAGAGTAGTTTTACTCCTTTGGGAGCATTTATATTATAATTTTTAAGAGAAAAAATTAGAAACTTGCCCCTCTTTTAACCTTATAGTCCTCCAGGCTCTAATCACCTGTAATGACCACATGCCTTTTTCTAGTTCCCTAAATTTACCAATTGACACATATCAGAAGCAATGAGAGCTTCAATGTTTAACATATCTCTAGTAAATAGTAGAGTAGAGAATCTTTAGGAGATTTAGTCTATTACCACAAGTTGATATAATTATAAGATGACAAAGTATTAACACTTGAAGGCATAATCACAAAAGATAAGATGTTAAAATTTTAGAAAGTATGAAACTTTGGGTTGAATAAAGGAGTAGTTAGTTCCATACTGGCTGGCAGAAAATGTCCATGTTTCAAGGTAGCCCTGAAAAAGTAGCTGAGATAGATTATCAATGTCTGTTTCAGACCACAAATAACTTGTGGAAGAGAATTTTTCAAGTGGGGAAAGGGATGAATTTTCTTTTTTCTCTTCACACAGAATTTGGCATCTTGTCCTAAGCTTGTTGCCAGAAGAAGACACATTATCCAAAACTTAGAGAGTTGAGAGGAGGAGAGCTTAAGGCATAGTTGAGGGAATATAAACTATGATTCAGAGACAGTTACTTGAGGCCAAAAGTAGCTTCAAGGAGAATGATTCTTGATGAATGGCAGAAAAATGAATCAGCTAAGAACTAAAAAAGAGCTAACTCTGACAGTTGAGAACTCTGAGTTTCATGAGGACTCAAAAAAAAAATGAGGCTATCCAAATAAGACAATTTTTAGATACAAATTGCCTTGGTCATATGCATTCACTACATGAGTATCCTACTGCATTTTATTCTGTATGAACCCAGAGGTGCCATGTATATTTGTGGGATAGTGTGCTGTAGGTTTATGACATAACATTTTGTAGTTACTGTTCTCATTGTCATGTTAGCAAATTCTCTCTCTTTTTTTAATAACTATTTTTACTGACTTTTATCAGTAGGGGCATTTAAACTATATTATTAGAAGGATACCATGGACTTAAGAGTAGTAGGTACTCTTGAGAAATAGCCTCAAAACAGTGCTATATTCTCAGCTCTTTTCCTTTTTTGTACATTATATTCTCAGTTGATTTTCCCCTTTAAAATGATCATTTGAAAAGGAGGCTACTCCAATTTGGAACTATGCTCAAAGATATGCTCAAAGAGTTGTCAAACTGTGCATATCCTTTGATCCAGCAGTGTTACTACTGGGCTTAACAGATTTTAAAGAAGGGAAAGGTACTTGTATGTGCAAGAATGCTTGTGGCATCTCTCTTTGTAGTGGCCAGAAACTGGAAACTGAGTGGATGCCCATCAATTGGAGAATGGTTGAATAAATTGTAGTATATGAATATTATGGAATATTATTATTATGTAAGCAAGGACGAACAGGATGATTTCAGAAAGGCCTGGAGAGACTTACATGAATTGATGCTGAGTGAAATGAGCAAGACCAGAAGATCATTGTATACTTCAACAACAATACTATATAATGATCAATTCTGATGGACGTGGCCCTCTTCAACAATGAGATGAACCAAATCAGTCCCAATAGATTAGTAATTAATTGAACCAGTTATGCCTAGAGAAAGAACTCTGGGAGTTGACTATGAACCACTCATAAAATTCCCAATCCTTCTATTTTTGTCCACCTGCATTTTTTACTTCCTTCACAGGCTAATTGTACACTGTTTCAAAGCCTGATTCTTTTTATACAGCAAAATAAGTGTTTGGACATGTATACATATATTGTATGTAACTTATACTTTAACATATTTAACATGTATTGGTCAACCTGACATCTAGGGAAGGGGTCGGGGGAAGTAGGGGAAATGTTGAAACAAAAGGTTTTGCAATTGTCAATGCTGGAAAATTACCTATGCATAAAATTTTTGTAAAAATTTTAAAAAATAAAGTTTACATTATTTTGGCTCAAAAAAAAGGAGGCTATTCAAGTTCTATTTCACATGCTAAATTCTAAACTGTATCTTGGAGAAAATGTGTTATATATTGGTTATAAGTTGATTTTGCTACTGGCAGAAAGTTCACTTTCTTTTTCAAAAACAAATAAATGAAATAGCATCATCACTCAGAAAAGCCATACATATACTTTCAATCAATAATTATTTTTATTTAGCACTTATTATGTTCCAGGAAATTTACTAGGTGTCAGGGATATCACTACAAAGGTATGATAGTCCTTAAACAATCTAAAAATTCTTACAAAATGAAATAAATCTACAAATAAATAAATATAAGATTTTTTTTATAAATACATAATTATCAGGGATTACTGCCAAATCTACGTTAGGAAAGTAACACTGGAAAAAAACAAATTAGAGGTTCCAAGAGACAGTGGAAGAGAAATCTAGGTATGGAGAAAGCTCATGCAAAGACAAAAATATATGAAATGTAATATTATATGTCAGGAATAGGAAATGTTAATTTGACCAGAGCCTTTAGTATCTATTGTGCACTAATGCTATATACACAGTAGGTATGTAGGTAGTATATACTACACAGTTGATATGGCTAGGGACAGTTGATGATGTAATGTTGATATTGAGTCTAAATATTTCTAGGTGAGAAGTTTGTGAGTTCTCTGCTACATTTGCTAACAAAAAAGCTCACAAAATTGACCCAGATGAAGAGATACAAACCAAAAATAAAATAAAATTTTTAAAAATTATCAAATATTCTGTCCCAAATTTTGATTTTAAAATTATATAGTTCCAGAAGATTTATATGAACTGATGCTAAGTGAGCAAAACCAAGATAACATTGCACATTATAACAACAAGAATATGTGATCAACTGTAAAAGACTTGACTCATTAATAATGTGATGAATTAAGGCAATTCCAATAGACTTAGGATGGAAAATGTCATACACATTCAAAGAGAGAACTATGGAAACTGAATATAGATCAAATCATAGTATTTTCACTTTTTTGTTATTGTTTGCCTGTTTTTCCTTTTTTGGTGATTTTTCTCTTTTGGTCTGATTTTTCTTTCACAAGATGATAAATATGGAAATAGGTTTAAAAGAATTACACATATCTAACCTATCAAATTGCTTGCTGTCTTGGAGAGACAGAAAAGTTTGGAACACAAAATCTTACAAAAATGAATGTTGTAAAGTATCTTATATGTATTTGGCAAAATAAAATATTATTGAGAAAAAAATTTAAAATATACTGCTCTAGGACAACTCTCCACCATTACTATCCAATTCTGGTCAAACAAAACTTAAAAAAAAAAAACATTCTTACTGCCTTTACAGCAAGCAAATATTTTGCCAAACAATACTATCAAGAAAAAATACAGAGGCAAAATAGTGTTCTCGGCCAAAGGAAATAATACATGGTAATGATCAAGTAATGTACATTCTAAAGAAACATCTGCAAAACTCTTTGGGACATTCTCATGATATAAAAAGAAATGCTTGTTATAAATTTCAATTATCTAAATAAATACTAACCAACAAAATAAATCTTTTCACCTTTGAAATGTTTGCAGTGGCTATTCAGGCAACCTAATAAAACAAATTTCTTAATAGATGTTTTTTAATTGAATTATAGCCTTAGTGGGGAAATTTTCACATCAGGTGTTCTCCACAATAATCAAAACACATGTCCAACAAGAACAATGAACAACAACAAAAGCCACCTCTGTTAGCTGTCGGCTGCTGGCTGTGGCTGTTTATTTTGAATCACTAATTTTTCATTTATTTTGAATTCTAATGGAAAAGACAACACAGAAACAACTATATACAAACAAGATATACTATAGATAAATTAGGAGCAATATCAGAGGGAAGAATCTAATGCTAAGAAGGACTAGAAAGGACTTTTTGCAGAAGATTGCAGTTTAGTTCAGCCTTTTTTAAAATGTGAAGAAAACTAGATGGTGAAGATGAGGAGGGAGAAAATTCAAGGAATGGGTTATTGTTATGGGCCAGAACTCTGAACCTGAAACAAGGATTCTTACTATGTGCTAACTCAGTGGAATTGATGAGACAATGGTTTAGCATGGTGATTAAGAGTTCTCTAAATTCAGTATAATTGATTTAATATTACAACAA
Organism: Sminthopsis crassicaudata; assembly: GCF_048593235.1. Taxonomy (NCBI): domain Eukaryota; kingdom Metazoa; phylum Chordata; class Mammalia; order Dasyuromorphia; family Dasyuridae; genus Sminthopsis; species Sminthopsis crassicaudata. The sequence goes on along the minus strand of NC_133619.1, from coordinate 295,438,253 downwards.
TTAATGGTTTCCTAGTGATATAATGATTACTTTATACTCAGTATAGAGCATATAAACTGGGACAAACTCAGCCAGGGTCCGAGCCAGGGAAGGGGAGACTGAGAGACAGATTCATTCAATCATCCACCTTTGTGGTGGCTAGAAGCTGAAGCATAAGCCCTCAGATTTAGACAAATTCATTCATTCCATCTCACACCACTGTGGTGGCAGAGCTCTCCTCTTTAGCTTCTCTACTGAAACCAAGACTCCAGAAGGTCTCTTAAGAAAGCTGGCCCAGACTCCAGGCAAGAAAACTAGATTGTGAAGGAGATAATAAAGGATTTGTACTTTAACATCTGGCTATTTTCCAGGTGATTACTCAACTGAAACGAAGGCTTCCCCAAGACCTCCAGAAAACCCACCAGCAAAAATGGTAAGAGAAGGCTCTAATATGCAAATATTGGTAAGGAGTCCAGAGCCATTGAACTGCTGAGTATGAGCAGGGGAATAAAATGTAAAAAGACAAGGAAAGTAGGAGAGGGCCAGATAATGAAGATTTTTGAAAGGCAAAAAAGAATGTATATTTGCTTCTGGAAATAATAGTCAGCCACTGAAGTTAATGAGTTAGGGGAGCAATACAGGGAGAACTTTAGTTTAGGAAAAGCAATTTGATAATTGAGTGGAGGGTAAATAGGAGAGGAGAGAGACTTGAGGAAAGGAAAACAATTCACAGGCTTGTGTAATAGTAAAGACATGAAGTAAAAATGGCCTGAACTATGACAGTTGTAGTTTCATAGGAGAGAAGGGGGTATATGGTAGAGGTGTTACTAAATTATTAATGACAACATTTATTGGGTATAGAAGGGGTGAGAAGGAGAGGGAGAAGTTAAGAGTGGTATTTAGTTTGCAAGCCTGGGGACTTGGAAGGATGTTAGTATGATTGACAGTAATGGATAAGTTAGAAAGAAAAGAGGATCTAAGGACAGTGAGAAGAAAATAAGTTCACTTTGGAGCACAATGTGTTTAAGATATCTTGAATATTCAGTTTGAGAAGTTTAATAAGCAGTTGGAGATGTGAGAATGGAGCTTGAGCAAGAAGTTAGGGCTGGACAAGTAGTCCTCAAAGAGAGGTTAATTGAAACCATTGTAGCTGATGAGATCACCAAGTAAATAATCTAGAGGCAAAAGAAAAGAGAAAGTATCACTATTACTGTACCACTTTTTTTCTCTTTTGAAAACAGTCCAGCTGAGTAGCTGAACTAAAAGAATTAGTGACTTAATGTTAATGAGCAGGTCTTCAGTAGGATGCCCCAGAAATCTATTCTTGGCCCTATAACTATTTACATTTTTGCTGATACCTTAGATAAAAGCATAGATAAGCATTTGATTTGTAGGAAACATAAAAGTAGAACTGACAGCTAACTCAATGGAAAATATTCAACATTAAAAACTATTTTGATGAACTATAATATTGAGCTAAATCTAATAAGATGCAATCAATGGGAATAAATATAAATGTGTATTCAAAATTCAATTTTATTGATACATAATAGAAAAGAATTGGTTAGACACCTATTTCTATGGAAAAAAACATGGGGATTTCAGTGAGCTACAAGTTAAATAAAAGTAAATCATACAATGTCTGCCAAAAATAAATAAAAGTTAATGTGATCTTGACCAACATAAGTAAGAGGATAGCTTTAAAAATAAGATGATGGCAGCTCTCTGCAGTCTACCTTGGTCAGACTATATTTGGAAAATATTAATCAGTTCTGGATACCATAATCTAAAATGAAAATGGTGATAATGCAAAGTATTCAGAGGAGAATAATTAGGATGATGCAAGGTCTTGAGTATATGTCATGTGAGGATCCATAGAAAGAGCTGAGGATATTTGCTTGGAGAGAAGATTCTTTTCCCCTCTCTTTTTACTGATCAAGAATCTTAATTCTAAACAACCCAACCTGATGGAGATCAAGAAGAAGCTTGGGAGGGTTTCAGCGGGTACAGCTGCACAAAACTCACATATATTCTTTCATTTATTAATTTTAAAAAGTATAAATCCCTAGTTCTGGCTATTAAAATAATTATCATATAGCAAAAACTTATTGGAGTATTTAAGGTCTGTTAAATGGAAAAGGAATTTTATTTGTGTTGTTGGTTACAGAAGGCAGAATTAGAAGAAATTAGTGATATTTGTAAACAGGCAAATTTAAGGCAGATGTCAGAAACAACTTTTTAGCAATTAGAGCTGTTCTTTGGTAAGTTTGTGAGATGCCTTAGCAAAACATAGCAAACATTGAAATGAATCATGTTTGCTGTCTCAGAGGCCATGTCTACATAGATAATTTTCTGCTTCATTTTGGCTGTATATTCATGATTCAAGAGTCACTGAGCTAATTTAGGAGAAATGAAATATGCAAGAATTTCTCTAGTTGCACTTCTGGTTTTCAACAAAATGACAATTTTATGGACCATGTGGGGAGGGTAGTGACGCAGTGTGTGAGCAAATTTTAGGTCACTAAAATTTCACAAGCAGCTAGACTGCAGAAAAGGAAAATATGGACCACAAAATAATTAATTTTATTTTCAGGATTTTCCCTTGGGAATGACACATGTAGGAAAAGCAAATAGATTTAAGATTATAAGAATGTTCACTGAAATGGAACTACTGAATAATTCAACATTTATTCCATACAAACTAGGTGCAAGACACTGTGCTAGGCACTGGGGTAGAGATAAGTGCAACCTTTAGATGTTGCTGAGGAGAGCAGATTTGGTCAAATTAAATTGATTAAATGGAATTTACTTCATTAAAAGGGAAGAGCCATTTCTTCCCAAATCATGTATATTTCTTTCTAAGGGGCTTAGATCAGGATGGTGCATTTTCCTCTGGTTTTCTCTCTATCTTTATTGATCAAGCAAACTAACTTACAACAACCCACTCTGATAAAGATCAAGAAGAGAAGCCTGAGAATTTCACCAAAGGCAATGGAACAAATCCACATAGATTTCTTTCCTCTGCTAATGTGGAGAGCTTAAAAATCCCTAATGCTGTTTTCCAAGTCAGAAATATTTTTCCCCTGATATCTCTTCCCCACTTTCTTACTCCCAGACACATACTACTGTTCAAAGACTAGGATCTCTGCCCTAACCCAATTGCTATATAAATTGTAATTAGGTATTTCTTCCACTAGCTCTTACTTTATAAGCAGGCCAAATAAAACATTTCATGACCCTTCATATAAACACACATATATATTATACATTCAGGCATAAATTTATAAAGAATGAAACAAAATTATAAAATAAAATAACTAAAGCATAGTAAAGATACCCATTGGCCACAGACACCAGGGATATCCAGTCAAAAGGAAAGGTCCTTGGTCCAGCTTAGTCCAAATTATGTGATTCCTAGAGTGGAAATGACTTTAAGGAAGGTCTACTAAATTAAGTCCCCATTCGTAGAGTTAATGTTACAAGATATTTTCAGGGACATGAACACCATCATGCTCCCACTCCCTGCATTACCACAATCTAATACTTTCCTGAAGCTTCTGATCAGCTTCACATTTTTGTTTCCTCCCTACTCTATGACTTCATATGCTTTTACAGTCTTTCACTCAATCTCCCAGTAAGTTCAGCATCCCCAGCAAATATCCAATGTTCTTCAAGGGGGCTATATGGCCCAAAATACCTAGTTAGTCCAGGGATTCCTCCTCCTTTGCTCTCAAAAGCATCAGTTATTTTCAATGACATGTCACACAAAGTATAAATAGGACATAGTTTTTGCCCTCATGGAGCTTATAATAGACTATAATTCATATTTATAAAGCAGAAATTCACCAGCATCCTTTTTTAAAATTTCTTACATCTCAAGGGGTTCTTCCTCACATCCTAGAATACAATTGTGGAACAATTAAACTATAAAATCTTTAAGGGTTCTTTTGCTTTAAAATTCTATAATTCTGAAATCAAATGTCTTCTACTCCTAAAAATTTTCCAAATCTAACACACAAAGAAAGTGGAGACATTTAGAAAGTTGTTCCTGTATAACACTTTATGACAAATTTATCAAAACGATATTTTTCTCTTGACAAAATTTCAAATTGCCCAACCCACATATATCTGCTTTCAAGAATTTAGTTGAAAACAAACCCACTTAATGAAGTGAGTATGTAATAAAAATACATACATTTCCTGGGATGGTCTTAATAGCACTCTTGGCACTAAGTGACATTTTCCTCATATTCATAACAACTTGAGAGCAGAGTTAGTGTGACTGTCTGTCAGACTTTGTAGAAAGTAGACTTCAATGGCATCCATTAATTTTTTTAATGCATGCTTTTACATAACCTGACACTGTATTTCATTCAAGCTAGTGTTTATGCAAAATTTCCCATTTAATTACTTTGCCTTAAAACTGAGTAAATCTTTTATTTAGTCCAAATTCAATAATCTCTTCACTTTGCAGATAAAGTAGGGTTAAAGTTACTATCAAAAAAAATATGACAGTAGGCTAGGTTTTTCCTTTCCTCCCTCCTTCCTTGCTTCTCCTTCTTTCCTTCTTTCTTTCCTTTGTTCTTTCTTTCCCTCTTTCCTTCCTTCTTCCTTTCTTTCTCCTTCCTTCTTCCTTCCTTTCTCCTTCTTTCTTCCTTCCTTCTTCTTTCCCTCAGCTTCCTCCTTCCCTCCTCTTCCTCTTTCCCTCCCCTCTCCTTCCTCCTTCTTTCTTTTCTTTTCTTTCTTTCTTTCTCCTATCTTTCCTTTTTTCTTAGCATGTCCCTCCCCTAAAAACAAAGTAGAGCCAACTAGTCCAAAAAGGCAAAACCTCTCATCATTAACCACTCCTCATCTTTGACATTTTATTTCTGGTTTTATGACTTAAAAAGTTGGAAGCTACTTAACATTATTGCAAGAATAATAGCTCTAGATCTAGAGGACCTGCATTCTGGGTTTATATCTAGCCCATGATGCATACAATTGTTACTTATGAAACCTGGGGAAAGTCACCATTAGTGAGCCATAGTCTCAATTTTCACATCTATAAAATCATTGGAATAGAAAACATGACTACTGAAGTCTTTTTAGGTGCTTGATCAATATCTTATATTGACTATATGGCCTATGAAAAGTTACTAATAATTAATTTAGGAATTTCCAAGCTGGAATACGTGTTCCTTCAGGAAATTTGGGAAATTTCTTATGATCAATTTTATTAATTGTTTTGTGAATAAATTCATCACCCTATTTCAACTAGTATTCTATTGTATTTTTCATGTATATGTGATTAGCAAATTCTAATAATTATTTCCCTTTAATATCAATAGGCACATGAGATGGACTAAAAACCAAATATCATGAGGAACAAATACAGTTAGAACTCTTAGACTAGGCTACTAACGCTACCACAAAAGAAAATTGTATTTGATCAAACTCCTCTATGATATGTGGTGATAAAATGGATTTTCATGCAATCTGCTTGTTTTCCCATGAAAGATCTTTCTAGGAGTAACTAGACTGATTTCAGGAACCAACCCTTGATGTCCTTGTTTCAGAAATGATAAAATAATATAGGAGCTTTCTTCAGGATTTGGGTTTGGGTTTTAGTGCCAGTAAAGTCCTGTATTAAAAAAAAATAGGTATTAATTTGTTGTTGTTCAGTTATGTCCGATCTTCAAGACCCCATTTGGAATTTCCTTGGCAAAGACACTGGAGTGACTTACCATTTCCTTCTCCAGTTCATTTTATGGAATCAGAAGAATGAGTCTTCCTAATTTCAGATCCAGCACCCACTGGGTCATCTAGCCAACCCTAAGGAAAACATCAGAGAATGTCTTTTGCAAAAGATAATAGTAGGTTTAAGAGATTTTGATTTCAATGTACCTAATTTACTGCATATTATAATTGAAATTTTGATCTAGTTGAGATCTGTAAGGCAGTTGGGCATAATTCAGCATTGTTAAACTCAAATTGAATTGGAGCCCTGCAAGCAGCATATTGCCTTAGGAAATCATATGTTATTATTACTTATGTTATATTGTATCTTTTGTTTATTTTGTTAAACATTTTCTGATTACATTTTAACTAGCTTTTTAGTGGCTTGAGGTCCTTGAGTTTGACAGTTCCAATGGATGATACAGTGGGTCTAAGAGTCAGAATAACATGAATTCAAGTCCTGTCTTTAACATATATCAACTATATGATATATGAGGCAAGTGCATGAGCTCTGACTATCTCAGACATCTCTCTAAGATTAAGTTATATACACATTTTTCACAAGATGGAGTTGTTGGTCTAAATAAACTTTAATGTATTTTAAATTACTATTATTTGTTTTCATTTAATAAACATGAAATGAATACTCACTATGTGTGAGATACTGCTAGGCACTACTGGTGAGGCTGTGGCAGTCGTATAAAAAACAAGACATGGTTTCCCTTTCCTGTTTTGGGGGGTTAAAAGTCTAACCTAGTTTTTACTCTTTCACTGAAACACATTTCATCTCAATTCTTTCCCTTCTAAAGGAATTTGAAAATATTGACCCAATTCCCAGGATAGTAATAGATAAAAAGATCTAGATTTTTAGAGGGTACCTTTAAACTGCTGTAATTCAGTTGTTTTTAGTTACATCTCACTCTTCATGATTTCATTTGGATCTTAGTTTTCTTTTTTTGTTTTTTCTTTTTGGAAAAAATACTAGAATAATTTGCTCTTTTCTTCTCCAGCTCATTTTAGAAAAGGGGAAACTGAGGTATGTAAAGTTAAGTGATTTTTCCAGGATTACACAGCTAGTGAGTATCTAAGATCAAATTAGAACCCAAGAACATGTTTTCCTGACTCAAGATCCAACACTACCTACTGTACCACTTATCTATCCAAATCAGGTATACCTTATGCTTATATATATGTGTGTGTGTGTGTGTGTGTGTGTAATATATATATATATATATATATATATATATATATATATATATATATATATATATATATATATATAACTTAAAAATTTTTGTGAGGACTAAATTTCAGTAAATCAAATAATGTTGTAAATTCTACAGGAGAGTTTCTTGTCAATTCTTCTTATGGATTGTTTTCTTAATTGGAAAAAAAATTTCAGGATAGGAAATTTTTTTCATTTGCTTTTTCTTTCATGTGTATATGTCTGAATTCCTTAAAGCAGGACACACTCATATCTTCATTTTATAATCCCTTTTTCCATTTCCATTATTCAAATTTTATGTTTTTGAGAGTTGTCACAGTTATGGGAGTAATATAAATAATTAATAGGGGAATTTAAAAGATAAGCTTGAACAGAAATTGGGAGCAAGATGAAATGCAATCTATTTGAAGGCAGCCATATTGAGTGCCATTATTTCTAAAGCTTTAGTCAAAATTACAAGCCATTAAAATATACAGCCTGTCTCAATAAAGAGTAGTATTTCTAAAAAAGATAAATAATAAACAATGTCTACCAAAGTGATTCATATAGCATTGATGCCTAGATATAAAACTTATTTCCAAACATAGCATTATTAAGATAGAGATAAGAACTATTTAATTAGAATTTCAAAAAATACTCAATATGGAGAAAATACATCTTTGTGCACCAGATACACAATGTGGTGTGACCTCAAAATCAAGTGCAAATTTATAAAGGGGCTCTGCATGATATAATGGAAATCGTTTATCATATATATTATTATGTTCTCCAAACCTTACTTTACCCATCTTTAAAATGGGTAAGTTGGACTAGATCTCTCAGTTCTTTTCTATGCCTATGCAGTCAATAGGTTCTAGAGTGTATATATATATATATATATATATATATATATATATATATATATATATATATATATATATATGTATATATGCCTTTGTGTATGGAGCAAGACCCCACCACTTACCTCCCAGCTTTCATATTTGTCCTTCATTCAATGGAGCCCAAATGGTTCACCATGAACTAGAACCTGTTACTTACTTCTAGTTTCTTTCTTTGCTTTCAGAGAAGGGCAGCAAGGCTATTTTCATGGTACAAATTTCTGCTTTCTAATTAGGACTCAAGACTCCCAGGGTCTTACCTCCACATAAGCCTGCCTATTATAAGAGTAGTTTCCTAGGCTTTACAGTATGTAGCATTATCATCTATCTCAGGGTTAGGTGCTAGGGGAAGACCTTCAACAATCTATTTACCTACTTTCCCTGAAAGACCTTTCTTCAAATACTGGCAGTGATACTCTCCCTATACTCATTCTTCAATAGTTAGTATACTCTCTCTTTCCTATACTCTCTCTTAATTATACACAACCTTTCCCTACTTCTAGTGTATAAACCCTGGTCCTCATCCTCAACCATCCATTCACTCTATCTACCTCAAACATTCCCCTTTCCCAAAATGTCCTGCCAAGATCTGTCTTTCTCTCTGGAAGAATGGTACATAATTAACAAACTTTCTTTCATCTTAAATTTCTTACTTTGATAATTTTCTATAGTCTGGCACTGACTGGGACTTAATCTCTCTCCTGCTGATTCTCCTTACCTTGCCATCCTTTTCTAGAGCCAACTATATACTTTCTTTCATATTCATCTACTTAGTGATCAAATGCAGGAGAAAAATAATCTGGGCACATGCAGATCATCATCCACACATGATAAAAGTTAGCACCCCTGTTATCTGGAAAATCTGTGTGAAATTTTTTACCCTTTCTTCATGCCAAAGAAGAAATTTGAATTTTTTTCCTTTTTCTTTTATGGTGTATAGTACTTTATTACAAAATTTGAGTTAAGTATTTGGCTCTGTACTATATATAGGCTAATGTAAATTAAAGATACTTGTGAAAATTTAAAAATACAAAATAAATATGAAAAATAAAAGGGTGCTACAAGTGGGGAAAGAATGGAACATCCAAAGTAGGAGGTGGGAGTGTTGGAAATACAGTTTCTCATAGGCTGGTGGTCTTATGCTAACCTGTGATATAGTGAGATCAAAATGGAGAAAGTCAAGGTATGGAAGGGATAACTATACTTTTCTCCTCCCTTTACCAATTCCAGAGTATCCCTCAAGTTATCCTGTACATGTTATCTATACATAGTTCTTTTCATATTGTAATTCCTCCATTATATAGTGAACTATTTGAGGACAGAGACTGTTCTGAGGTTACTTTGTAACTCCAATGCTCAGCATAGTTCCTGATACATAGCAAGCACTTAGTAAATGCTTATTGACTGACAGATCAAATAGATCATATAAAATTCAGTTGTACAAATTTCTTCCTCTTTTTTTCAGTGATTACTTCTGTCATTTCTCTCCAGAGGTTTAAATCCAAATGAGCATTTTTTTGTTTTCTAACAATAATATTCTTTCAGTTATTTCAAATTAGTGTTGTCTGATAATGTATCCAAGGTCAACTCTTTCTATTTATTTAATTACCCAGAATAGAAGACTGACCTCATACTAATTTGAAGGTAAGCCCTCCTTAAAGGAGGGTTTTACTATATCCCCTACTGCATTTCTCTTATAATTAACCAGAATTTTTTTTTTCTGAATTGATAAATACAATTTATAAATTATGTTACCTTGTATAGGAGTCTCACTCTGTGATATATAAATGTTAATTAGAGCATACCTGGAAATTTCCTTTTAGGTATCCCAGATAACATAGACAGAATTGGAGGGTATTGCAGATGTATAGACCAGGTTAAGTCAAGACATCCATGAGGATATGGGTCACAATTTCTAGTGAATCTAGAGAATCAAAAATGATATCCACAAATGATATTTAAAATGTGTTTTGGGGAATTGGAGATATTTGGGGATAAATAGGGAAGAAAAAAAGTAGTGTAAGAATGAAGATAGAACTTAAGCTAGCAATTAGAATATCTGTCTCACTTTCAAAAGACACCCAAGTGAAGTTTTCAGAAGAAAGATCACAAGATCATCCAGATTCAGAAGTCTAATTTCGTGTTTATGAAACATCAGAATCTTTTTTCCAAAGCCTTTAACAGAATTTATGATTTCTGAATTCAGATATTAATAAATACATCTTTCCCTGGATGATTTTGAAGACAGCACTCTGGAGTGCATAATTAATGTCTGTTGCTTCAAAGTGCAATATTCTTCTGGATATAGTATATCTTAAAAAAAATCTGTGATAATACAGATCTTTTTCTGCCCACCTCAATACTTTCCTAGATGGAAAACAAAAACAAGATATACTTTAAATTTTAATTATTGATTAGGGCAAAAATGTCACTTAAATATGTACATGGAAAAAAATGAAGATTTCTATGGAGCCCATGATTAGAAGCATTAGAGGTGTGTCTACTTATGCATTATGCAAAATCACATAGAAAATCAAAGCAATTATTATTACAATCCCAAACAAAACAAAACTATGTTTGCATCTCAGTTGGCATTGACATTTAAAGGGATGAGGCATATTAAATGGAAAGATAAACATTCATTTTGCATTGTAATGTCTTTTAGTTTTTATTTTTTTATTTTTATTTTGTTTTTAATAGGAGCTATATTTTTCCAATATATTCTTTTCCTCTCTTGTCACAAACCATCTCATAATAAAAGGGCAGGGGTGGGAATCAGAAAAATCAATCAACATATTAAACAAGTCTAAATTTATTTGCATGTTTTCCACACTTGTGTGCAAAGAAAGGAAGGAGGTCATGTTCTGAACTCAAGTTTAACTCCATAGCATTAAGTTTTAATTGTTTTGTTGCTTTTCTGTTTACTTAGTTGTAGGTACTATATATATTATTTAACTTGTTCTGCTTACTTCACTTTGCATTAATTCATGTTTCTCTATATTTTTCATATTTAGCATTTCTTGCACTTTAATAATATTCCATTACATATACTAAATTTTGTTTAGGCCATTCTTTAATTTTTGTCATTTGTAAGCGATTTGTCATCACTGGAGGTTTTCTGGATAAATCTGGACTATCACTTCTCTGGGAGTGACTATCTTCTAGGGGTGTTTTATATATAACAAGATTAATCTTTCTAGAGTGACTCAGATTAGATGACTTTTAAAGATCCCTTTCAATTGTGAAATTGAATGATTTTATTAATTAATTTACACTGATTTCTTGATTCAATTTTTTTCCACTAACATGACAACTGTATCGCAGATACCACATTTGCTAATGAGAAAGGGACATAAAATATCTTAGCATCAGAGTAACAGTTATTACATAAGAAACCTTTACTATACTTGGATCATAAGTCCAAATACTACAATATTGACTTTAATAAATGTATGTTCCTTAGCTTGAAATGTTTTTGATATTATAATGTCTGCATAAAGTTTTCCAAAGAAGATTCTATGTCTAAAAATTGCATTTCTTTTCAACACTACTTATAGAGCTATAAAAGTTACTCTTAAGAAAACCTTGGCATGGGTATATAAGTTTTGGCTAAAAACGTTCGATGAGCTTTGTCTCACTTTCTAATTCATTTTTGTTCTGTCTTAAGAAAATAAAGGTAAGTATCTTGAAACCTTTTTAAATATCTTTACTTCCTACTTGGTATACCATTATGCCATTCGCAGTATTTTCATTACATTTCCAACACTTTTATTACTCATGTACCTTGCCCCAAGCACTTTGGTAACAGGCATTTCATGAATAAAATGTACCAGTATCTTTAAAATTTGTAAGTAGGATTCCCCAGGCATTTTTTGAAATATTGGATACTCTTGATATTTCTCATTCAAAGAATAATTTATACTCTAGGGACCCCATTTCATTTACTATACCACAAGGATTGGAAAATCCACATTAAGCAAGTTGGGAAAATTCTCATTATGCCAAACTGACAAAGTTCCCAGAAGAGGTGGAATATGTTTGTTCAAGCCTTCATTTCATGGGAAATATAGATTAGATTAGTATAGATTCATAGTTCAATGGACAAATGATTGAGGTAGTCCATCCCTATTTAGCAACTCTAAAATGAACTATACTCCTATATCAGACATATAGCATTCAATATGTGGCAGGTTGTAAGGAAATGTTTTTCTCTCACTTTCTAATTATTTGTTAAGGGGTAAGTAATAGAAGCATCCATGTAGGTTACCTTTCTTTAAAAGATAATGAAAAGCACCTTTTAGCCTTAGTTGGCTCAAGAAACTAAAGTCTCAGACTGTTGACATCATTTCATTATCAACGGAATATAAAGCCATCACGTTTTCTCTATTGATTTGCTGGTAAATTATAATGGTCAACTCAGGCAGATTTCACTCAGCTAAATTAACTTGGGTAGTCTTGTTAAAAGTCTTTCAGCTATGTCTAAGTGATTTTTTGTTTAAGTTACAACATGACCTAAAAATCTCTCTTTTTTTTTGTAATGTCAATCTAGACTACCAGGGGATTTTCCTGAGTCAAGCCCAGTTCTACACAGTTTTTTTTTGTTGTTGTTGTTTTTTGTTATTATTGTTTTGGTTATGCTTTCAATTTGGGGTTTTTTGATGAATAAGAAGACCAAACAGGATTGCTAAATTTCATGGCATTTCCTTACACAGTAAATCTGGGTAGAATTTTAGAGGGAATATTTATGACTGATTTCAACAAAACAAATCTCTCAGGATATTCATCTTCAGTTTTATGAAACAGATGGAAATCCTCTTTACATAACATATAAACTCTTTGAGTTCATAAAAATTAATATTAGGAATGAGTACCAGGCATAACGAATAATTTCATAAAATGTTCAGTTGTTTTGACTTAGTTAAAGGATATAACCAAGCACCCAATATTCAAATAATTCTAATAATATTTGGAAAAGCATGAAATAGCCAACTCATTTGTCTTCTTGTACTGCCACTTGGACGAATCTTTCCAATCATTATGCTGATGTGAGCAAAATTGACTTTTCTTCACTCTACATTTGGTTCCTGACACAAAGCACATACAAATCATTTAGTTAGAATTCATTATGCCTTAAACTAAAATGAACAAGATATAGAAATAATGGTGAGAAAATTCAGGGCCATATTCATATAAATCCTTTCTCTAACCTCTGAAAATTTAAATAATATATTATCTAATGGAATAATCATATTTGAAAATTTTAGCTAGATGAAAAGAACCCAAACTAATAATAATCAACTATTACCAATGCTTATTATACACGGGATATTAGAAAACACACATGATATAAATAGAGCAATATATGAAATCTTGCTTTTTATTAAAAAATGAATGACAGCTTGAATGACTTTTTCCAGATAAAGGAAATATTTTTTGTATTACAGTCAGTAAGATTCAGCTAATTAATTCCAAATCCTTTTTGGGTCACATGTTTTGTGCAGCCCCTAAAACTTGTTATATTTAGATAATAAGTTAGAGTGAATATAGATCTTTGATCTATATACACTTTGACCTCAAAGTTTAACAACATTAAAATGAACTTTTAAGTATCTCAAAATAAACCACATTAACTTTCCATCTAGCCATTAAAAGTGTAATGGTAATATAGGAATTTCATTATGTCTCTTATGATTGATGCTTTTATTGACATATTTTCTGAAATAAAATGAGTTTCTTTGATATCATTTATTTGCATTTTTCTCTCACTTGAACATTCTTTTACTTTTGTAGAAAAATATTTGTAAGAAAGGGGGAGAAGTTATATATGAAATGGTTTTAATCATTTCTAATTAGGATTACAACTTTGTAAGAGTTGAAAAACAGTGGCAGCCCAGTGGATAGAGCACCAGCCCTGCAGTCAGGAGGACCTGAGTACAAATCTGGGCTCAGATACGTGGCAATAACTAGCTGTGTGACCCTGGACAAGTCACTTAGCCCCAATATTTCAGAAAAAAAAAAAGAATTTAAAAATAAAGCATATCACTTTCTTTTTTGTTAATTCATCTTCCAAAAAAAAACTTCTAAATTTTATAAATTATTGGTTTGATTTCTAGACCTTTATGATTTCCCACATAAAGCCTATCTTTAATTGGTATTTAATATGCTGGTTATTTGGTATTCAGAATAGAGGTCATTAAATTGTTCTCATAGATATAAAGTATTAGTGGTTTCATTCTAAGCCATTACTATTGTATAGTCTTGATAGTCTATTAGTTGAAAATTTCATGTTGAGAATCCAGTTGCCTGATAAGAGTCTTCTTTGTGGGCCAAGTCCATTTGTTCACTTTATCCCCGAAAGAGTACACCTAAGAGAATTTATCTCTAATAGATTACCCTAAATGTGTGACCCTGACTCTATTATACATATGGGAAACATACATCTTTATATATAAAGAAATAAATCTTTAAAACTTGTTAATCCCAAGAAAATAGTGATTTTGAATTGACATATTTCTAGTGAGATTATCTAGTATTCTGTAAAAGTTGGGCCTCACTAATCTCTGCTTAAAACAATTTAACAACTTACTGAAACTAATACATTCTTAGACAAGTATAATTATCCATACTTAATTTGGAGGGATATCTAAGAAACAATGAGTCTCCTACACTGCTCAAGAACTGTATACAGCCAGTAATTTCTGTTTATAAGTCTAGACAAAATTATTCAAGAAAATAGGAGTAAGTCTGGGTCTGAATTTCCCAGAACCACAGAAAAATTCAGTTTTTAAAATTAGCATCCAATCCTTAACATTTACATAACATTTACTTGCTGTGTGATCCTGGGCAAGTAATTTAACTATGTTTGTCTCCATTTCCTCATTATAAAAGGAGTTAAAAAAGAAAGTGGCAAATCATTCTAGTATCTGCCAAGAAAACCTCACATGTGGCAATGAAGAGTTGGATACAATTGAAAACAACAAAAACATAAGCTTTTCTCATTCCTCTCCTTTTTACTTTTTCTTGAACTTGACACTATTAATTATTGTTCCTTGGTTTTTCCCCTAATTATATTACTGCATACTTAATTTTCACCTACTCTTTTTTATTGGTCATTATCCATATTATATACCCTAGATATGTTCCCCAAGTTTCATTTTAATCCCTCTTCACTTGTCTTTCTACATTCTTACTTGGTAATCTCATCAGTTTTCATGGTTTTGCCATCTCTATGCAGATGATTTTATATGTGTGGGGGGGGAGGTGGGTGTATTCTACCTATGTACCTATCTATCTATTCACACATGTGGAAAGAGACAGAGATTTTTAAACTTGTCCTCTCCCATGACCTCCAGTAATATAATCACTAACTACTTAATCGGCATATTAAGCTGAATGTTTAACAGACATCTCAAATCCATCATGTCCAAAAGTAAATTCATTATCTACATCTTGCCCCCCAAATCAAATTCTTCTAATTTCCAAACTTTGCTTTTTTTTTTCTTAATTGTACTATTATCATTCTAATCTCCCAGGTCATCAACTTGAGGTAACTCTGCCTTACCCCTACATATACAGTCTATTCCCCAAACTTTCCATTTCAGTCTCTACATTTTTCACATTCAGTGCCTTCTCTCCACTCACACAGCTAGCACCATAGTTCAGGCTTAAACAATTCTAAAATACTGAAATGATCTTGTAATTTCTGAAAGAAATTGCTGATATCAACAAGGCAATGGGCACCCTAGCACTGGTATATCCAAACATATCTTGTGTAAAAGGAGTGAAAGCAGTAATTATATTCAATTTTAGTCAATTTTAGATAGCAGCAGAATACTATAAATAGAAAGCTGGGTCCTAATACCCGCATTCTTTGAGGTGGCCTATGAAGAGTTACACAAAGAAAACAGAGTTAAGTAGTAACAATGATTATTACAAAATATTACATTTGTTCTCTAACCTCTGTGACAAGTCAATGAAATTTGACTTTGAGGATTCCCTAATACTAGAAAAATACAAAGAATGGATTAGACCATAGCTGAGAAAGGAAATAATACATATTACAGCTGCATGAGTATGATACTGGACGTGCCTGAAAAGCCACTTTTGAGATCTATATCACTAACTTCTAACTGTTCAGAGAAATCTAGAAAAATTCATTTCTTTAGAATGAAAGCAGAATTCAAGAATCTGCTACTTGATGGCATCATCACAAAATACAAGTTTATATTGAATCATCTATAGTAATGGGGGCAAAGAAGACCAAAAAGATAGATATGCATGTAGACTACTATACTTTGAGCAAAATAACCAAAGTGGAACAGTATACTATAAGAGGTGTTCAAGAAGATCTAAGTTTTCTGTTAGGTAGCCAATGAATCACATTGCTGAAGATGCACAATGACTTGTCATATGGCAGAAGAAGGCAAGAAGATAAGAGCTTCCATCTGCCCAGATAGATTCAATACATTCACATATATGTCCCTTAGCATCTCAGGGGAACTTGCTATTTTCCAAAGACTGATGAGGAAAGTAGTTAGAAATATAAACTTCATGTTGGCATTATCAAGGTGTTGGTGCCCTGTGATGATATTATTGTGTTTGGAAAGATTCTTTAAAAATATGAGGAATGACTGATGGAAATATTGAAAATACTTGAGGGAAATGAGTTTCAATTGGTTATGATTTTTATAGAGATTTTATCAATTATGCAGGACTCCTAGTATCTCAACAAGATGTGAATACTAATACAAAAGTACTTCTAATTTTGTCATTTACAACATATTGTCATATTCAACATACTGAACGTTGAAGACATACAAATGAAAATGTTTCTTAAAAGTCATATTGTCCTTTGAAAACAGGTGAACAAACATGTAGAATATGGAAAACAATTAATATGAATTTGGACTTTGAGACATAAAAGAGGACAGAAGGTCCTAATGTGCTATGTATGGTCCATGGGGTCATGAAAAGGCAGATCACAACTGGCCATATAAACAACAATACAAAAGCAGAAAAAAACACTTTAAATTATTTTGTTGATGCTTCATATACAATGATATTGACCTATGAAGGTTCTAGCAAACTTCTTGACATCTTCAAATGTCCTTGGAAGCAGTCCTATCAAGAGAGTGATGGCAATGAGAAACCAATTGTATTTTCCTAAAAAGGTTTGTACAACAATAATACTTATTTCTCCTTATATAGGATAGAGCTTTTAACTCTATAAGATGATTGGACTGACAACAAGGCACTGACATTCTGACTAATGCTATCAAATTTCATTTGTCAGACATTTAATTGTCAGGTGGAAGCATTAGCCAACTAAAAATTTAGCATATAGTATCAGTCAGAGAAGGATAACATGTGCATAGATGTCCTATCCCAAAGATTATGTAATAGTGAAGCCATGTTAACTA
Source organism: Sminthopsis crassicaudata (assembly GCF_048593235.1). Classification (NCBI taxonomy): domain Eukaryota; kingdom Metazoa; phylum Chordata; class Mammalia; order Dasyuromorphia; family Dasyuridae; genus Sminthopsis; species Sminthopsis crassicaudata. The sequence goes on along the minus strand of NC_133619.1, from coordinate 295,421,037 downwards.
CTAAAGAGAAAGCAAAAAGGTATATGTAGTAGCCAAGGAGCTGGATTACAAACAGATTACTTTTACAGCTGAAAGATTGAAATTTCTATCAGACAGCATGCCTGCAACTTATTTGAACCTTGTTTTATTGAGCCAACATTTTTTTTCCCTCACAATTATCAGAAAATGACTGATGAAGAGAACTGCTGGCTGACTGAGACCTGAGAGAAGTAAATCAAACTAAAAATGAGGAAGTAATACCAAAGGACTCAGTATTACTCCCCTAAAAATTACTTTAAAAGATACAAGACTATCCCTGAAATTAAGATAGTGGCAGAAGTTAAATATGTACAATGGAATACTAAAGTAGATTGCTATTGATTCTACACATGGTATGAGGAAGAAACTGGTGTTACTCAGAGCATAGAGCTATCTGACCAGGAAAAACATTTCATGTGACATTTGATATATCATTCAAGACCCAAGAACTAATTAAAAATGGATTCTGGAAAGATAGTAGAGTAGTTCAGAAAATTTCAATTTCTCCAAGTTTCTATCACAAAGAAAACAAAATTGCATCTCAGGATGAATGTAGATTATTGAAAAACAAATAAGACTTGGAGCAGGAGTCCTCCTGGGACATTTCCAACTTCTGCCATATCTCAACCAACTAGGAAAGGAGATTCAGACTCTTAAACAGAAAATAACTCTTTGAAAATGAGAATTTGGCAAGGGGAAGATAGTAAAGTTATGAAAACATGAAATAATAAAATTAAATATAAAGAATAAAAAAAGAAGAGAATGGGAAACATCTTTTTTTTTTTTTTTTTTTTTTTTTTTTTTTCCCCCTTAAGTGACTTGTGCAGGGTCCCACAACTAGGAAGTGTTAAGTGTCTGAGAGCAAATTTGAACTCGGGTCCTTCCGAATGCAAGGATGGTGCTCTATCCACTGCGCCACCTAGCTGCCCTGGGGGAAACATCTTAATAAGAAAAACAACAGATCTGAGGAACATATAAAAAAAATAAAAAAGAAAAAGAAAAGAAAAGAAAAGAAAATATAAGACCAAAACATAAAAGAATCATGACACAATAACACAAGAAATAATTAAAGAAAATTGTCTTGAAGTGATAGAACAAGAGTGAACCAACAGCAACAAAACAAAAATAATTAAAATGTGCTGGAGCTACAATTAGAATTGCATAGAATCTTATCAACAGATAAAATAAAAGACATTAAGTCCTAGAATACTATATATTGACAATCAAAAGATGTTATATCCAGAAAAATTAAGCATAAAATTGAACAGGGAAAAAACAGACATTTAAAGAACTGTCAGATTTTCAGGATTTTGTCTCAAATCTGGAATCAGTAGAAAATTTAACATATAAGAGCCAACATCAAAGACTAATTTCAAGGGATTTCAGTAAGGGCAAACCATTTATGTTTTATGCATGTAAATGTAAATCATATGTCCAAGATTAATATTAGTAATTTGGTTATCCAAAAGAAAGACTAGGGTAGAACTGAGTATGATATGGCTCTAAAAATCAAAAGTGTCTAGGAAAAGATAAAAATAGTAATTACATTATACAAATAAAATGAGAGCAAGAATTATCATAGAGCAATTAGATTGGCAAGGAAGGCTGGTAGTTCTGGCAAACCTACTCACATATAGAATGGGTCAAAGAGGGAACAATACATATTGTGTGTGTGTGCACATGTGTGCAAGTATGTGTGCATACCAAGAAGGATATGGCACTGTCCAAAATCTATAAATAAACAAGGAGGAAATAGGATAAAGTGGGGTATAAAAATATGTACAGATTAACAGCAGTGGGATAAGATGTGTAGATTAATGAGAATGGGATAAAGAGGGAGAGAAAGGGAAGAAGATAAGAGGGGTAACAGAGATGTTAACTAATAGCAAGGAAAATTAACAGGCAGAAGTAAAGTAGAAGAGAGCAAGGATAGGGAATAAGAGATATATACAAACACAATAACAGTGATCAAGACTAGATTTTATCAGAAAAAAAAGTAGGGTAGCAATTATTGATCTCAAAGTCAAATTTTACTTACACAAGTATATACATATATATATGTGAGTTTATAAATGCGTGTATATACATATATATGTATTTGTAGATATGTGGATGTGTACAGATATAGTATGTATTCATACACATAAATATACACATACATATGTAGATTGTGTTTGTATGTATATATGTATGTATACACAAATATATCCATGCTTAATTCTAACTTGTCTGGAGGGTGTAGGGAGGAGGAAAGGGGAAGAAATAGAATAAAGTAAAAAGTGCACAGCAGAATACAAAAGAAAACCTAAAAGGAAGCAAAGGAAATATGGAAAGTTATGAAAACAATGTTTTCTGTTGTTATATATGCTTTTTGAAATGGAAATTTATTGTTACATATTTTGAATCCTTCTTGATGTTCTGCTGGACACATGACAATATTTTTTTAATCTTTATTTTTCTATTTTCTTATTTTGCAATTAAGTTTTGAATAAATAAGTACATTTTAAAAATGTAAGTAATTTGAAAACATGGATTTATTGATTCTAGATGATGTCAGACGTCACCAAGGTGTGTAAGCTTTTAACTCTTATGCAAAAAAGCACTATCAACTCTTGATGCGCATTTTGAGAACACATTTGAGAATTTTAAAAGTCTTTGGCAATTGTTTGCATTGTTTGCATTGACTTTCTAACTCTGGAAGAAAATAAAAAGAATATAAGCCCTATTGCTGATGACTGACCATTTTACATCATGTGTATAGGAATACCCAATGAGAAATCAGAAACATTTCATGGTTAATAAAGTGTTGTAGAACAAGTATTTCTATTGATTAGACTTTCTGTCAATATTCATTCATACCAAAGCAGAGACTTTGAAAGTCCATTATTCAAGGAGACATAAAGTTTGGCTGGTATTAAGATGTCTAAGAAAATACCTTGTCACCCTCAGGGGAATATACAACCTAAATGTTTCAATGAGACATTGTTGAAGACATTAGAGATACTTAAACCAGTTTGAAATTCTCAGTGGAGCCAACATATTATCTTCCTAGTGCATATATATATATATATATATATATATATATATATATATATGTACTAAGTTTAACACCAAGTTTAACATCACTGGCTTTCAACCCTACCTGCTGAAGTTTGGGCATGAGCCATGCCTCTCTATTGATTTATCTTGGAAGTTTCTGGAGATATAGAGACTAAAATCATATAATACACACCTTTTGGTGAAAAAGGAACTCATCTACCAAAAATTTCAACTCAGAAGAATTCTGACAGAAGCAATGGCATAACAAACGAGTTTGTTATCAAGTCCTTCAACAATATGTTTTGTTGAGAAATATTGTTATTTATGAGTTATGCAAGCAATTTAATTTTTGGAGGTGGAAAAACTTTTATTTTCTAAAATTGTCCCAGTACCTGGCAGGAGCCTTACAAAGATCAAGGGCCTTACATCAGCACTACTTATTGAACATAGGTTAGTTAACTGCATTCCCTGATTAATAGGTAAACACTGATGGGATCCTCACTTCAGCAGTAGCGATGCAAAAGAAAGTCTCCCAATACTTCCTGACAGTGAATTACTCAAAAACATATATGAATTGATTGCACTTCAACAGCAACCTATTCCAAAAATTGAAGAGAACTACACTTTTAGGTAACACTTTTTTTCTGCTTTGTGTTTCAGGTATATTGACTTTTAGGATTGAAATACACCCATTGGAGTGTAATAACATTAATAACAGTCTTGATTCTATACAAATTAAAATCTATGAAAACAGGACTACTTTTCAGTAGCTAAATTATAATTAGCTTATTTCTAACAACTGGCTCATATGAACTAATTAGCAATACAAGTCAGCAAGTACTAGAAGACCTGGGGTTATTCAACCAATATCCAAACTAAACTTCCAATATTCCAATGAAAAGCTAAAGAAATGGTCATTCATGTGACCATATGATAATGCTATAGTAATATTTACTTACATAATATACGCATTATATATAACTATATGTTCATTGATGTGGGTGTTTATTAGTTTACATTTGAGTATGTTTACACATTATTATTTTCTTGTTTGTTTATTTTTGTGACTACAACATACCTTTATTATAGTAGATTAATCAGTTAACTATGCATACCTTTGCTATTTGTATATAAATTGCTCTTTCTACATATTATTTAGTAGACACACTAATATTATTTCTTTGCTTTTCCTTACCATGTATATTTGCTTTTGTTACATAGTTATTTATACAGTGTTTTGACATGTACATATATTATGTCCTGAATGTAATTTAGACCTATAGATATGGAAACAGCTGTCAAGTGATGCTATGCACTATTGGATATGTTTATTCATGTATTGTTGATGCATATGGATGGCACCTTGGGTGATTCTGGAATACTCAATTAATCATTCTCATTTTATTAAGTTTTTTTTTTGATACTGTAATATGCAATTTCAGATGTCAAGTGTACCACAGCTTATTTTGAAATTTTAAACCCTTAAAGGATTTTAAGAGAATACTGAGATCATTTTGCAAAAAACAATAAAAAGCTCTAAGACTTGGTTGTATGGGAATTGTGGTCCAAGCAGAGAGCTTAAGTTTCCTTCACTTGGAAGATAAGAATTTTGAAAGTTTAGGAAGGAGAAAGTTGGCATGGAAGATCTGAGCTTAGAATTTTCTTTAGAGGACATGGAGTGAGTATGGTAACAGTAGCATGATGGATGAATGTGGAGGTTCAGTCAGTGAGAGAGACAAACATAAATTGTAATAGGCATTTTGTTAAAAGAGTTTAAAGATTAAAGAGTGAGCTTTTCAAAGCATCTATTACATTTGTTGGCTCCTATCTTTGCAATTCAAACTCCTGGGAATGGGGTATGACAGATTAGACAAAAGCAGGTAACTATCAAATTCCAAGAGATCTGTGAAGCCCCCTGCCCCCCCAAAAATGCTTAAAACCCTTCTGGCTTGTAAGTATCAGGCATTTACTGATATTTAAATTGCTCCTATTTCCTGGTTTGTGTCATTTTTAAGTAGTAGTAAAGAACTGAAAACTAAATTGGGGGATGTATTGAAGATTATGTTATTTATTTTTAATAGAACATTATTTTATAATAAGAAATTTTAAAAGAGACAGTTTCAGAGATACCTTTAAAGATTTTTATAAACTGATGCATTCATTGAGCTTTTCTTTTTTCTCTCTTCCCTACTCTTGACAAAAAAGAAATAATAAAACCTTTGTAACAAGTAAGCATAGTCAACAAAACACATTCCCAAATTTGGCTATGTTCAAAATGAAAGAGGACCAGGAAAATATTATAAATATTATAAGATTAATTTTGTAAAATAACAATCCTGAAAGGATTAAGAAAGATCAATACAATGAACAAATCAACTGGTTATAGAAGACTGATAATGAAGAATGCTATGAATTTATTGACAGAGAGGTGATCAATTAATTTGTAGAATTAAGGCACATTTTGGACATACAATTATGTTTTGCTTGTCTATGCTTATTTGATATAAATGTTTTATTATTTCTTTTTCTTTTCCCCAGTTCAGAGCAAAAAGGAGAAAGACTATAGGCTTCATAATTGGAAAAGATGTATATCAGTTTTTGAAGAGTTAGTTTACTTTTAATACAAAACTTTATACATTCATAAACTTTTGCGTTATTTGTGTATGTATTTGTAACTCACTTAAAAACACAATTGGACAATTACAAAAAGATATAAAAAAGAGAGTGGAGAAAATATATCATTAAAAATTAGACTCGAACAAGTAGAAATGAATGACTCAAGGAGAAACCAAGAAGTAGTCAAGCAAAACCAGAGAAATGAAACAATTGAAAAGAATGTCAAGTACCTTATTAGAAAGACAACAGACCTGGAAAACAGATCCAGGAGAGACAATTTAAGAATAATCAGACTCCCTGAAAAATGTGAGGAAAAAAAGAACCTGGACACTATTTTCCAGGAAATTGTCAAAGAGAACTGCCCAGACATTTTGGAAACAGAGGGTAAAAGAGACATTGAAAAAATTAATTGATCACATACTGAAAGAGACCCTAAAATCAAAACGCCAAGAAATATAGTGGCCAAGTTCAAGAACCATCAGATGAAGGAAAAAATATTGGAAGCTGCTAGAAAAAAGCAATTCAGATATGGAGGAACCACAATAAAGATAACCCAGGATCTAGCAACATCCACATTAAAGGAACGAAGGGCCTGGAATATGATATTTCGAAAAAGGGTAAGGAACTTGGTATGCAGCCAAGAATAACTTACCCAGCAAAAATAAGCATCCTTTTCCAGGGAAGAAGATGGACATTTAACAAAATAAATGAATTCCATCTATTTTCAATGAAAAAAAAAAAAAAAACAGATCTACACAAAATGTTTGATCTTCAAATACAGAACTCAAGAGATTTATAAAAAGGTAAAAATAAATTTTGAGAACTATATTTCTGCCATAAAGATATGTAAAGAACACACGAATAATTTGTCCTATAAACCAGAGGTGGAAAGGAAATTATATCATAAAAAAGGGTAAAGTGGTGGTATTACATCTCATGAAGAGGCAAAGGTAACCTATTATATCTGAGAGAAAGAAAGGAGGGGGATGAACATTGTGTGTATCAATAGGCATATTTGATTTATGGTGAAACTTCTTCCACTTCATTGAAAAGTGGGAGGGAAGGAGTAAGATAAGGAAGGGGAAGGGAATACAGAAATTGTGAGGAAAAGGGGTAAAATAGGGGGAGGAACTTTAAGATTTGGGAGGGATACTAAAAAGGGAGGGCTGTGAAAAACAAGTGGTGCTCACAAGTTTAATACTGGGGAAGGGGATAAGAGTGAAGGAAAGGAAAAAAGCATAAGCAGGAGTTAACAGGATGGCAAGCAATATAGAATTAGTCATTCTAACCATAAATGTGAATGGGGTAAACTCCCCCATAAAGAGGAAGCAATTAGCAGACTGGATTAAAAATCAGAATCCTACTGTATGTTGTTTACAGGAAACACACCTGAAACAGGGTGATACATTCAGAATAAAAGTAAAAGGTAGAGCAGAATCTACTATGCCTCAGGTTAAGCTTAAAAAGCAGTGGTAGCAATCCTCATCTCAGATCAAGCAAAAACAAAAATTGATCTAATTAAAAGAGATAAGGAAGGGCATTATATCCTGCTAAAGGGTAGCATCAATAATGAAGCAGTATCAATATTAAACATATATGCACCAAGTGGTGCAGCATCTAAATTCTTAAAAGAGAAATTAAGAGAGCTGCAAGAAGAAATAGACAGCAAAACTATAATAGTTGCAGATCTCAACCTTGCACTCTCAGAATTAGATAAATCAAACCACAAAATAAATAAGAAAGAAGTCAAAGAGAAAAACAGAATACTAGAAAAGTTTGATATGATAGAACTTTGGCGAAAGCTAAATGGAGGCAAAAAGGAGTACATTTTCTTCTCAGCAGTTCATGGAACCTATACAAAAATTGATCATATACTAGGACATAAAAACCTCAAAATCAAATGCAGTAAGGCAGAAATAGTAAATGCATCCTTTTCAGACCACAATGCAATGAAAATTGCATTCAATAAAAAACCAGGGGAGGCCAAATGGATCAAAAAAATAACTGGAAACTAAAGAATGATTGGGTAAAACAACAAATCATAGACATAATTAATAACTTCACCCAAGAAAATGACAATAATGGGACATCATACCAAAATCTGTGGGATACAGCCAAAGCAGTAATAAGGGGAAATTTTATATCTCTAGAGGCCTACTTGCATAAAATAGAGAAAGAGAGGGTCAACAAATTGGGCTTACAACTAAAATTGCTAGAAAAGGAACAAATTAAAAACCCCCAGACAAACACAAAACTTGAAATTCTAAAAATAAAAAGTGAGATTAATAAAATTGAAAGTAAAAAAACTATTGAATTAATTAATAAAACTAAGAGTTGGTTCTATGAAAAAACCAACAAAATAGACAAACCCTTAGTAAACCTGATTAAAAAAAGGAAAGAGAAAAAGCAAATTGTTAGTCTTGAAAATGGAAAGGGAGAACTCACCACTAATGAAGAGGAAATTAGAACAATAGTTAGGAGCTACTTTGCTCAACTTTATGCCAATAAATTCGATAACTTAAATGAAATGGAAGAATACCTTCAAAAATATAGCTTGACCATATTAACAGAGGAAGAAGTAAGTAGTCTAAATAGTCCCATCACAGAAAAAGAAATAGAACAAGCTATTAACCACCTGCCTAAGAAAAAATCCCCAGGACCAGATGGATTTACATATGAATTCTACCAAACATTTAAAGAACAACTAACTCAAATGCTATATAAACTATTTGAAAAAATAGGGATTGAAGGAGTCCTACCAAATTCCTTTTATGACACAGACATGGTACTGATACCTAAACCAGGTAGGCTGAAAACAGAGAAAGAAAATTATAGACAGATCTCCCTAAGTTGTTCCATATGAATTCTGTTGTTATTTTTTCTAGGTCATTAAAATAGTTTCTTGGGAGTCTGCTTGGTATAGCACTAAATAAATAGATTAGTTTAGGAAGTATTGTCATCTTAATTATATTTGCTCGGCCTATCCAAGAGCACTTAATGTCTTTCCAATTATTTAAATATGACTTTATTTTTGTGGCAAATGTTTTGTAATTTTGCTCATATAATTCCTGACTTTCCTTTGGTAGATATATTCCCAAATATTTTATACTATCAACCGTTATTTTGAATGGCATTTCTCTTTGTATCTCTTGCTGTTGGATTGTGTTGTTAATGTATAAAAATGCTGAGGATTTATGTGGATTTATTTTGTATCCTGCAACTTTGCTAAAGTTCTGAATTATTTCTAATAGCTTTTTAGCAGAGTTTTTGGGGTTCTCTAAGTATACCATCATATCATCTGCAAAGAGTCATAGTTTGATTTCCTCATTACCTACTCTAATTCCTTGAATCTCTTTCTCAGCTCTTATTGCCAAGGCTAGTGTTTCTAGTACAATATTGAATAGTAATGGTGATAGTGGGCAACCTTGTTTCACTCCTGATCTTACAGGGAAAGGTTCCAGTTTATCTCCATTACATATGATGTTTACTGACGGTTTTAAATATATGCTCCTTATTATTTTAAGAAATAATCCGTTTATTTCTATACTCTGAAGTGTTTTTAGTAGGAATGGATGTTGGATTTTATCAAATGCTTTTTTCTGCATCTATTGAGATGATCATATGGTTTTTGTTAATTTGGTTATTGATATGGTTGATTATGCTAATGGTTTTCCTAATATTGAACCAGCCCTGTATTCCTGGTATAAATCCCACTTGGTCTTAGTATATTATCCTGGGGATGATTTTCTGAAGTCTTAGTATCAATATTAAACATATATACACCAAGTGGTGCAGCATCTAAATTCTTAAAAGAGAAATTAAGAGAGCTGCAAGAAGAAATAGACAGCAAAACTATAATAGTGGGAGATCTCAGCCTTGCACTCTCAGAATTAGATAAATCAAACCACAAAATAAATAAGAAAGAAGTCAAAGAGGTAAACAGAATACTAGAAAAGTTTGATATGATAGATCTTTGGCGAAAGCTAAATGGAGGCAGAAAGGAGTACAGTTTCTGCACAAACAAAACTAATGCAAACAAGATTAGAAGGGAAGTAACAAATTGGAAAAACATTTTTACAGTTAAAGGTTCTGATAAAGGCCTCATCTCCAAAATATACAGAGAATTGACTTTAATTTATAAGAAATCAAGCCATTCTCCAATTGATAAATGGTCAAAAGATATCAACAGACAATTTTCAGATGATGAAATTAAAACTATTTCCACTCATATGAAAGAGTGTTCCAAATCACTATTGATCAGAGAAATGCAAATTAAGACAACTCTGAGATACCACTACACACCTGTCAGATTGGCTAAGATGACAGGAACAAATAATGATGACTGTTGGAAGGGCTGTGAGAAAACTGGGACACTGATGCATTGTTGGTGGAGTTGTGAAAGAATCCAACCATTCTGGAGAGCAATCTGGACTTATGCCCAAAAAGTTATCAAAATGTGCATACCCTTTGACCCAGCAGTGCTACTACTGGGCTTATATCCCAAGGAAATACTAAAGAAGGGAAAGGGACCTGTATGTGCCAAAATGTTTGTGGCAGCTCTTTTCTTAGTGGCTAGAAACTGGAAGATGAACAGATGCCCATCAATTGGGAAATGGTTGAGTAAATTATGGCATATGAATGTTATGGAATATTACTGTTCTGTAAGAAACGACCAACAGGAGGAATACAGAGAGGCTTGGAGAGACTTACATCAACTGATGCTGAGTGACATGAGCAAAACTAGGAGATCAGTATAACTTCAACAATGATACTGTATGAGGATGTATTCTGATGCAAGTGGATATCTTCAACATAGAGAAGAGATAATCCAATTCCAATTCATCAATGATGGACAGAATCAGCTACATCCAGAAAAGGAACACTGTGAAATGAATGTAAACTGTTAGCATTTATTTGTTTTTCTCCCCAGGTTATTTTTACCTTCAGAATCTAATTCTTCCTTTGCAACAACAACAAAACAACAACAACAACAACAACAACAACAAAATTCGGTTCTGCATGTATATATATATATATATAATCTATATCTATAGATATATATATATATATATATATATATATATATATATATATATATATATATATATATATATTGTACCTACGATATACTATAACATATTTAATATGTATGGGAATGCCTGCCCTCTAGGGGAGGAGGTGGAGAGGAGGGGAAAAATTCGGAACAGAAGGGAGTGCAAAGGATAATGTTGTAAAAAAATTACCTATATATATGTACTGTCAAAAAATGTTATAATTATAAAATTAATAAAAAAAGATTAGTACCTGACTTTCTAATTTAGAGACCCTGAAACTCAATGTTATGCATATAAACTCCCAGGATTTCTAATCTCTGACATGTGCTTTGAAAGGAAACAGAAAAAGTCAAAGAAAACCAAAAGGAATTGAAAATTCACAAACTGCCTCTTAGGTTCTCCTCAGAAAACAAAGGCTACTTGCCCTGTGGTTTCCCCTCAAATCTCCATTTTCTGCTTTTCTTTGAGAGGGAAGAAGAAAACTTCCCTCTTCTCCTTACTACACTGGCCAGAAATCCAAGGGAAGGAAATAATGGGAAAAGAATAGGGGCAATGGATAATTAACGAGAGGAGTTTCTTGTGCTAAAAGACTAACAGTTTTTGTTTGCTGTTGCAATCTGGCCTCAGACACTTACTAGCTTTGTGATCCTTAGCAAGTTACTTAACACTTTTTATCTCAATTTTTTCATCTATGAAATGAGCTGGAAAAGGAAATGACAAATCATTCCAGTATCTTTGCCAAGAAAACCTCAAAAAGAGTCACAAAGATTCTGAAACAAATAACAAGTCAACAAATATTACATTTACTATATGCCAGGTATTATGCTAGGCTCTTTATAAATATTATTTCACTTGATCCTCACAACAATCTGAGAGGTAGGTGCTTTTATTATTCCCCCTTCATACTTAAAAAAAACTATGACAAACAGAGTTAGGTAACTTGCCCAGCATCACACAGTTACTGTCTGAGACTGATATGAATTTAGGTTCCTGAGTTGGGCCCAGGGATCTGTCCAGCAGACCACCTGGCTGCCTAGAAAAATGTAGACAATTACCTTTTTCATAGAATTCCTACAACATATACATCTCTACTGTATGCTTTCTCTTTACCTTTCAGATACAGGTAAAAAGAAAAGGTTCAAAATTACAAACAGGACATTGAGCTTTTATTCTAGTTCTCATAACCTTTGGATTGGAATGTTCTAAGCACTGAGGATACAAATTTAAAAAAAAGCAATATGGATCTTGCTTTAAAAGAAGTTTTACAAGGGGCTTATATTCAAGTTAGAGGAGAAAATATATGCTTCAATGTTGATAGAATAGTCCAATGATCCTTGGGGTATTTTGGTAGAGCAGACAATAACGTCCAAGAGTCCTTAGAGTCAGATGACAATGTCTTAGAGTTTAGTTTTGAATTCCTTCATATCTGCAAGTATTTCTGCAGTCAGAAGACTGAAAACAGAAATGGGCAATTCAGGAAGAAAAAAATGGAATCCATATTAGTCAAGGGTCACTTTTCTATACTCAGCACATAAAATTATCTAGGAATCAATTTTCTTTCAAGGAGATATGAGGAAAAGTTTATGAGAGGATTTTCAAGATGATGTTCAGTTTTTGGCCAAGAGCCTGACCAAAGGAATTTCAAATGCTTCCAGGTGTTGTTCTCCACAGGGCAGTGTTTGAAGTGGGTCTGGGAAATATTCCTGGCAGTTGTCCTAGCAATATTTAATCATTTCCCATATTCCTGCCGAATGAGGCAAAAAGAAATTTTTCTTTTCTTGAGTGAACATGCACAAATTTTTTATTACCTTTCCCCTTACAGCAAGAAATATTTTCTCTTACAAAGTGGTGATGACAAGAGTAAAGACTTTTCTCTTGGGCAAGTCAAGTATATCATATATGGGGGGTCTTAGTCAGCCAGGAAGGATGAGTACTATTGTCAAGCCACTGGGCCCTATTCTTTCCTTTCTGCAATGTAGCTCATTTTCTCTGCCCCCATTGATATGATTCTCAGGTAGTTAACCAATATAATAGGTTATTTTTAATCAGTCAACTTTTAGGCAACTTTTTAAGGTCCTAAAAATTATACATTTACTGCTGATCTGCACTTCTAGAAGTGTTACTTCATCAGAAGTTCCTCTATACCACTGTAATCACAGTTCTGGGTAAAATAAAAATAGTAACAATAAATCAGCAGATAGATTAGTAACTGTCCTATGATGTATCCTGCATTGTTGAGTGAATGAAAGGAGGGCACCAATGGCTACAGGAATCTTGTAGTGTCAAGCTACAGTGGCTCAAAACATTATTTTGCTTTGTGTGTCCTCCTTTAGAAAATACTCACAAAACACTAAATGATTTCAGATACCTTTCCAAATCCTCATCTTCCTATATATGTTTACACACACATCTTCTGGCTGCAAACTCAGTATATAAAATGAAAACAATAACTTTTAAATAGCATTCAAAACTATGTTAATCACATAGAGTCTTCAATCTATGTTAATTATATCTCACAATATCCTATGTTGATAATAATGATAATAAGATATAAGGACATTTACAACATTGTTAATGTTTGGTTTGCAAAAAACTTACTTCCCAAATCTCTTGTTTTTTGCATAACATATGGCGTTCTTGCTTTTTTTTTTTTTTCTTAATGCTTAACTTGCTCAATGGGAGGCTGGAGGGAAATCTTTCTTCAATTTATATGCATTCCTATTTGAATAACTATTGCAAAACTCAGCTCAAATTCTATACCCTTTAATATAATAGCTGATATTTCCATAACATTTTAAAATTTGTAAAGTAGTTCATACTCATTTCAAGCTCAAAGTATCTCAATGAAGTTGAAACTAGAGATGTTATTGTCCCCATATCACAGATAAAGAAATTCAGCTCAAGAAAATTCAGTGAGTTGTGTGAAGTTACACAGTTAGTAAACGTCAGAGTTGAGATTCAAAACAGGTCTTTGTGAGTCCACATCAACTATGTAAACTATACTAAACTATGCTGATCTTTCTATGAACTTCCCAATGGAAAATTATCTTTCTTTTCTTAAATATCACATCACATTTTGTAATACTGTCTCTTATTATATTCAAAAGCACCATTATTCTCTGGTTATTAGAGAATCAGACATGATTGAAATGACTAAAAAACAATAGCATTGTATAGCATTGTATATTGAAGTGCAGAGGATGGGGTGAAGTTGTACATGTGCATTATATCACCCAGGCTCAACTGTAAACTTCATGGACAGTATGGTAGAGTTTATAAAGCCTGGACTAAGAATCAGGAGGACCTGAGTTTAAATTTCACCACAAACGCTTAAAAGATCATGTGCAAGTCACTCAGCTTTCAAGATTTTAGTTTCCATATGTGTTAAATGGAGACAATAAAGTAATACTCATATCACATATTGTGATTTTGAATGTAGCATTGTGAAAAAGCTATATAAGGTCAACCATTATTATTTATAAAAGGATGGGACATACCTTAATCATCTTTATTTTCTCCCCTTATACTTAGGACAATTATTTGTACATAGCAAGTATATAATATATGTATGAATGAATGAACAAATTAAGCTGAATGCACTGGTTTTTTTTTTTAATCACACTGACCTCTAATTCTAATGCTATGAAATAATTTGATAATTGCCCGATGGCTTTCTCTGTGTGTTTTCCTAATTTGTCTGGTTCCTTCACATTAGCAATTTCAAATAGACACTTCTTTGCATAATTCAGACTCAACACGATAAATATTTCAGGAAAATGATTAATACCATGTATCATCATGTAATCAGGCCCACTTTAGTAGATAATAGATCATGTGAAATGATGGGACATGGAGATAGTATAGCTGAAAAATTTACATATATATTCAAATGTATTGTATGCTCAAAGGATCTTAAGTCTAGGCCCCATATTGATGTCAAGTGAATTTTAATCTAAATACAAAATATTACTCATAGCACTACTTACTTCTGCAGCCTACTGATATCCTTTCCAATTAGTAGCGAACTCCATAGTTATAGTTCAAGAGTATCAAAAAACTTGTACCCTCCAAGAGTATAAGTATATTTTGTAGAGTTTTATTGATTCATTAAGGGAAAAGAATGGCTCATAGTTCAATTCAACTCGACTTTAAGACATAAAATCAGGTTCTCAAACATACAGATTTACTTTCTCATATGCTAGTGACCAGTCTCTTACTTTCTTCTAAGCAATTGTGATTAATCATTAATTAATTTATATTGGGGGAAGCACAGACATCCCTCAGATTGAGAGGCCTTAAATATTTGCCATTTATTGTCTCTAACAGCCTTTTCCCTTTATTTCCTTTCCCTCTATCCAAGCTAGCACCAAGTCAGATTCCATTCTCCTTTTAACTTTGAGGTCCATCTATTAATCCCCAAGTAAAAGCTCCAAAGAACTTTATAGTCAAATTTCAGAACTATCAGGTCAAGGAGAAAATACTATAAGTAGCCAGAAAGAAACATTTCTAATATTGGGGAGTCACAATTAAGATTACACAGAACTTGGCAGGTATAACATTAAAGAACCAGAGGCCATGGAACATGATATTCTGGAAAGCAATGGAGCTAGAACTACAACCTAGGATCACCTGCCCAGCAAAATTAAACATAATATTTCAAGGGGAAAATGGAAATTCAGTGAAATTGAAGGATTTCAAGCTTTCATAAGAAGATCAGAACTAAACCCAAAAATTGATCTCCAATATTAAGATCCACAAGAAGCATAAAGAGGTAAAAATGGAAAAGAAAACATAAGGGATTCAACTGAGCTAAAGTGCTTACAACCCTACACAGGAAAAATTATATTTTCAATCCTTAATTATTGTCTCACTTATAGTACAGCTAGAAGGAATACACACACACACACACACACACACACACACACACACACACACATCTATGCACATAAGGCATGGTTGTGAAGTGAAATATTAAATGTGAGATTTTTCAGGCAATCAATCAATTAGGTTTTTAAGCCATGTTATCCTTAAGATTCAATTTCTTGGCAAAGGAAAGTGCACGATCAGTATTGCCTTCAAATAGAAAACCAGGTATTTAGCCATTGAATCCATCCATGTCCCAAGAATATGGTTAAAATAAGAAAAGATATAGCCATTTTGCTGATACATAAAATTTTCTCCTACATCAGCACCTTTGAAGACCAACACAGAGGAACATACATATATATATATATATATATATATATATATATACATGTGTACAAACATACTGAATACATGTACTGGCTAACATTTTATTGACAGAGAACTATGAAGAAATTCATAATTTATTGTTCTTCTTTTACTTATATGATAAAAGTAATTGTGTGTTAAGAGTAAATTGTTGAATGTATTAAATTTTAAAATTATTAGCTAAGTTTGGGTTCTAGTCATGGAATGTGACATTTTAACATATTTGTTGCAAATTCATATCTATACATTATTTGGACATGAACAATTAAATATTAAGGGCATTAGTTTTAAAGAAAAACTATCATAGTTAAAATAACCAAGTAATTAGTCTTAAAAATAGAAGTGCATATATCAAATATTTGATAAGGATTCTACTCAATTTTTCCCTATAATTCATTTCTAGTATGGACTGTCTCTACTTTCCATTTATATCACCATGACTTGACAAAGTGCTTTGCAATCAGTAAGTACTTAATAAATGCTTTTTAATTTCTGCATGAATCCATTCATTCCAAATGCAAAAATGTTAAGAAAGATTAGTCTCTATGGTTGCTGCTTGCTTCATCTAAACAACTACTTTTTAAAGGCAGAACAAAAAAGCTCATTGAAAAACACCAAAATAAACTTTTTTTCAGAGTGTGAGGGCATTTAATGAGCATCTGTGTTAATTTTCAAGAGAAAAGCAGGAAAAATATATTCTGAAACACATTTTTAAAATATTTCCTAATGAAATTGAAGTAAATATGGCAGTTCAGATGTGAAAAGCTTGCTTAGTGATGCCTTGGAAATTTCCTCATAACCCCAGTACCAAGGATTTATAAAGCAATTTTTAGAGTAGTAGTAACTCCCAAGCTAGCATCACTGCTACTTTGTGTCCATAAGCTATTCTGATATTACAATTTCATTGAAACTTCCAGCAAACACATAAAATCAAAATTCACAGGATTTTGGGAAATCCTGCAAGTTAATTAAAATGCCATTTCCACTCAAAAGTATTTATTTTGAATCTTCAAATAGTCATTTTATATTCTCTACCTGACCTTAAGGAACCACTCAATTTTTATATGTTCCTTTAAAAAACTGACATAGCAGATGTATCTACCCAAAATTTGGAGATTAATTCAATTCTATTCAAGACAGGTTTATTGATATGTTTTAGATTCATGGCTAAAGACATTCAAATTTTTTTAAACTAACCTAAGACACAGTTACCTTAGAGATAAAGGGAAAGATGGATATAAATCTGATAAAAAAAATCTTTTTATTGGCTGCAGTCCAGGAGTTATTTAAGTGATGACTCACTCCAGAATCAGCTTTATTGTTTTAGCCTAGTTGCTTTCCTAGAGAGAAAAAAAACCCTGAGATTTTGTGAGGGTTCCATGTATTTTTATCTTTGTTATTTTGGATGCAGTTGAACTTAAAAATAGAAAAATGCTGATTCAATGTATAAAATGAATTCTTCAAGAGAGATGTAGTTTTAATTAAATATGATATAGTTCTTCCCTTGTAGAAAGATGAAAGTAAAGAGAAAATAATTTTTTTCTTTATCCAGCCCTTCTCGTTGCTCCTCTACCTCAAATCTTAAGATGAACTCCTCAGAGGAGCTGTGAAATATTTCTCCTAAGTCTCTTTAAGTATTTATTGTGGCCTTGTCTGATAGAGAGCTTCAGCAGTAAGAAGATGAGGGCAACTGTGGATCTATCTCATGATTGTGATACTTCACTGAAAAACACTAAAGGGGAACAGTACAATGTTCAGTTACCAGAAACTATAGCCAGAAGGCAGATTCTTGCTAGATCATCATGGTGTCATGTAAAAGCAAAAGTTAGCTGACCTAAGAAAATTCAGAAAATAGTAGGTAACTGAGAGACTAGAAAATGTTCCAGGCTATAAAATAGCAATGTCAAAATGACTGGAGATCATGAGGACAATGAATCATAATCAATTCCTCTCCCTTGGATAACTCATTGGACCACTAAATGAAGAGAAGTAATTCCAATGAAGGACCAACCAGACTACTTCCAAACATCTATCTCTGAAGCATCTAACAAAGAGAGAAACTGAGCCAGGATGTTACTGAGCATAGCACTGAATCTAAATTGAACATTAGGGTATTGGGATTGCACTAAAGCTAAATTAGGAAAGTTAAATCCAGAGCAACAAATTTTCTGTTCTCAAAGTGATAGAAAGTCATTCAGAACATCTATCAACCTAGAGATAGCAAACACCTCCAATGTCCCTAAGTGTTCCATGGGCAGATAACCGAGGTCTATAAAAGCAAAGTACCTGAGAGCAAGTTTCTTCACTACAAACAATAAATCACTAAAAGCAGCAGTCACATCAGAAATGCTGGGGCTATCTGGCCAGTGACTAGGTTAATAAATGAGGCATAGAACATAATATGAGAAGATGCTATCTTACATAGCACAGGGTTGCCTAATGTCCCTGGAGGGCATATTGCATTCTGAGTAATATGGAAAGCAAATTATGGGACACTTATGCAATTATATGGCATGTAAATTTAGTGTGTATAACATCATATTATATTCTATATAGGTCAAAATTTAATGTGTTTAATATGGACATTTCACATACATATGCACATATATTTTGATTCAGATTGAGATTTTCTCATTTTTGTAGTTCTGACATTTATGGTGTTTATTATTCTAGAGAATATATTGGTTCTTCAACAATTCCTCACACAATTATTATTTTCCTCTTTTATTAGCACTATTATTGTTTAATCGGTGTAAAATAATGTAGACCTGAATTTATTTGCATTTCTCTTATTATTGATGCCTAGGAATAAATAAATCTATATAACCATTTAGCTGTTCCTGGAGTATTTTTTAAATACTTTTTTTAAAAATAGTTGGTGGTTTGCCATCTTCATTTAAAAAGTACCTTTTCATAGCCTTTGACCATGTGTCTATTATAGCAGAGTTCTAATTCTTAGATATTTTTATCAGTTTTTTATATATCTTATAGATCAAATATATTTGCTAGGAATAATTTTTTTTTCTAAATTAATTGATTTGGAGATATAGTCAAAATGGTGGAGTAAAGGCAAGGACTCATCTAAACTCTCCTCCAAACATCTCCAAAAACCTTTAAATAGTTATTCTTAAAATACTAATAAATACAATAAATAGAAAAGTAAAAATAATGACTCTAAGCAAATTCTGGAGCAACAGAACCCAATAAAAGACAGAGTTAAATAGTTTTCCAGCCAAACAACTGAGAAGTTCAGGAGGAAATGTCAGTTTCATGATTTTTTTGCATAGCTCTCATTTTTACCAGGCTGAAGGTAGACTGCAGTAAGGCTCAGGCCCCACCAGTACAACACTCGCCCTAAATAACCAGGAACAGGCAGTAAGGCAATGGTAGTTTCCAGACCTCTCAGACCATAGACAACAGGTAAGGTTTATTGCATGAGGCTTAAATCAGAGCACTAAAATTAAGAGAAGTAGAGGAAAAATAGGAAGAAAAATGAGACCCATGAAAGAAAATCATAAAAAATAAATCTTCTGCTTGTGAAAGAAGACAAAAAATACTGAAGAAAATAATACCTTAAAAACAGGCAAAGGTAAAGGAAGTACAATGGATTTTGGTCTATTTCTCTCTATCGTTAAATTGGATCTTCCTCTGAAAACTTTCTACACCATTCAGTGCATATATATTTGGTGCTGACATAATTACATTACTTAATGATTTTTAAAGGCACAATGTAATTTCCCTGCTTTTCTCTTTTTAATCAACTAATTTTACTGTTACCTTGTCTGAGATCATGATTGTAACATCCTTTTTTGTTTTTTTGTTTTTTTACCTAAGGCAAAATAGATTTTGTCTTATTTCTTTTTCTAATCTCTGTGTGAATCTTTATGCTCAAATGATGTTTTCTATGAATAATATATTTACACTGCTTTTAAATTCATTCCACTCTTCCTCTGTTTTATGGATAATGCTATTCCATTCAAATTCATAGTTATGATCATTAATTGTAATTTGTTCATGTCATACCTTTCAAATCCTTCCTTTCTTAAACCCTCACCCTTTCTTTTTAAAGGAAAATGGGAAAGGAAATTCCAAGAGAGATTTGGATTAATATTTGTTATCTATAATTGGAGTAGCATGTTACCACACAATTCTTTCTTTTCATTTAGCCCAGATCTTTCTTTTTCTCTTTACAATACCTACTTTATAATCAATCCCCTTTAGATTGTTTCAACTGTAGCTATTCCTTCCTGATTTCTACCCTCCCTTTTTAAGTCTCTGTTCCCTCTTTCTGTTCTCACTTCTGTCCCTATTGATTTTAATGTCTTTAACATATTTCCATTCCACATTTTTTTTGTGTTTCTATATATGATGACTCTTTCTTTTCTAGGGAGTATAAAGAATATGAGATGCTCTTTCTTCAAATGCATTACTCCATTTTTATATATTCTTCTTATATTCCTCAATTATGGTGAATACTTTCTTCTTCAATCCTCTTTATCCATGAATGCATTCTTTTTAAACAAAGCAAAAAACTTTGCTCAGGGCTTGTATTTGTTTTTCTTTGTTCCTTCTTTGGCTCTTAAAGACAGTAAGATATGAAATGGACAAGGATCTTTTGTTTTTTATCTATTAAGTTGTAAACAGTTATAATTTAGCACTTCTAAATTGGTTAAAGGCATTTGCAGTTATAATTTACCTTGTCTCCTATATTTTGATTTGAAAGATTCTTCTTGAATCCTTTTCCCACCAGTAATTCTTGAAAATCTTCTATTCTATTAGAGAGGTCTTTCCTCTATTAGAAATCTTTTTTTTTTCTTTTCAATGCTAATTGCTGCTAAATCTTTTGTAAAAGATATTTGAACTGGGTATTGCTGTGGGACCAATCATTTGATAGTCTAGTGAGTTCCTTTTTCCCTTTTCACTGACAACCATGCCTTAAATTCTGTGGTTTAGACTCCTCCTACAAGGTAAACATGCTTTAGGAGATACTGAGAGAAGAGAAACAAAAAGAGAGGGAGAGAAGAAGAGAAGGAGGAGGGAGAGAGGAGGCAGGGAGAGAAAGAGAAGGAAAGAAAGAGACAGAGAGACACACAGAGAGAGACTTAGAAGGGGGAGGGGAGGGGGGAGAGAGAGAGAGAGAGAGAGAGAGAGAGAGAGAGAGAGAGAGAGATTTAATAGGTAGTACAAATGGATCATAATAGGAAATTCTTAGTTTAATAAAAGTACACAAATCAATAGAATGCAACAAACTTAAAAAACAAACTAAGGGATGTCATATAAACTTACCAATTCCTACCAAAGGGAGAGATAAAAGGAAAGAAAAAATGAAAGTGATTCTTGTCACTCTTCTGCTTTTCAAAGAAGAAGCCTTTTATTCATCTCTATTCATAGAGAAGGTAAGAAGTTAGATGCTATCTACTGTCCCAATCTCCAGAACAGAAAGGACACAATGTTCAAATATAGAAGAAAGCATGAGAGCAGAGCTAAACCACTGTTCTCCTGAACAACTAAAAAAAAAGAGCACAAAGTTAAAATAAGTTAAAACTTTTCCTATTTGCACCATAGTACATTAAACTTTTGCATGAAAGAAGGAATTATTTTTCTTTTCCTCAAATCCTCAGTGCTTTACATAGTGGCCAGCATATAGTCAGCTCTTAATAAATATTTATTAAGTGATTGACTAATTAGTTGGATTCTGTTTTTTCTTACCTAGTTCTACTTTGCTCTCCCCTCATGAGAAAAGGAAATAATGCTTGAATTCTAACTTTAGTCAGTGAGAGCTCTCCCTTTTCCAAAGAATATTGAATTCAAGAGGACTCAGTTCTATCCATTACAGAAAATTGCTCTATCAATCTGGTCAACTTGAAATTTTAGAGGACACTCTGTCTTAGGATCCATTTTTGTACATTAAGCCGGGAATAAATGAAGTATTATAGCATCCTCTCAATTTCAAACAACTAGAAGGTAACTGGATGTCAACTGATAATTTACAAAATTGACAAAGATTATTGAATTGGCAAATCATTAACAGGATGGGAACTTGGAGCAAATAATTTCAATCGCAACATGAATTTGAACTCAGTTGAAGCCCATCATATCATTCTTATTCTTAATTTGTTTTTTGTATGCGTTTATATGTCTATGTCTATGTGTGTCTGTCTGTCTATGTGTCTTTGTGTGTGTGTATCATTTGGGCCAAGTTTGTTTACAACTTTACATTTTATTTTTGATTCTACTATTGATGCCATTGTAAAATTATTGACCTTTTTAGTCTAGTTACTCAACAAGCATTTATTAAACACTGTGTGCCAAGCACTGGAAATACAAATGCAAATATAAAGAGAGTCCATTTTTCCAAGGCATTTATATACAAAAAAAGAAAGTGAAAAGGGTGGTGGGGGCAAGGAGAGGTGGGAAGGGAGGTACTTTCACAGAATATGAATATGGTAATGAAAGTCCAGAGAGTCAGGAGTAGGGACTAGTGGGGATTTGAACATAGATATGCTGGGCATTATCCTTGGAATGGAGATTCTGGAAAGAACCAGTATCAGAAAAGATCTTCAGGACAAAGTATTCTTCAAGTGTGACATTTCTAGGAGTAGACTGAACTTCAAGGCTTAGAAGACTTTTGTATTAAGGTAGAGAAAATCCAGAGAATCAGGAATGAAACTTCAAGAGGAAATAACTGATTATCTCTTTTGTCCTTTATAATAATAATTAAAATGATCTGTGAGGAATTTTATTTTGGCTTTCCTGAAGAATCCAGAATCCTGCCATTCCTAAAATCCGAACTTCCACTAAACTGAAAGTGTCTTAATTAACAATATAAAAAAATCAAGTCATTAATACATGTCATAGGAAGAATACCAGCTTGATTTCTAGGGGTAAAGCCCTAAGTGGTAGAATAGAGGAAGCAATTGAGCTCTCTCAACTTCTCCTCCATATAACCTTAAAATAAAGATTCAGATTGAATTCTGAAGTAGAAGAATAAACAAAAGATCAGGTTGAGAACCTTAAACTCAGACAACTTAGAAAGTCAGAAGGAAGGATCTGTCATACTGGAGTGGGAACTAATCTAGAGCTCACCTGGTAGCATCATTAGATGTGGACCTTAGAGGCAGCAATAGCAGTAATGGCAATTTAAGGAGCTTTGCAAGCCAGAGATGTTAAAAAGATTAGCACCTGGTCAGGAAGAAATTACAGAGATCCCTGTGCTGGCACTTGACAAAGTGTGACAGGGTGCTATTAAGCAGCTCCATTGTCTATACTCACTGCCAGGTCACAGTTGCAGGACAGAGAACATTTGAAGTCATAAAAAAGCAGGTTTCCTAAGGAGCAGTATCATTTTTAGTACCAAAGGAGTAGGGCCCCTGAAGAACAGGATTGCTTTTTATTTCACAGGTTCATGGGTTTTTTCTGCAGAAGGACCAGAGCTCAGACCAGGAAAACAGTTATCACTGCTCTCCGTTTCCAGATCCCCAATCTTGGAAACATTAAAGATTTCCAAAAACCCAGAACTAGGTCTGAAATCAACAGTACAAAAAATCTGCACCTTAGGACAGTCTCCCTCTCTTCCTATACACTCCAGGAACATTTGGACTTTAACATGAAATCTACAATTAAGAAACAGGCTAGAAAAAATGAGCAAACAACAACAAAAACCTGACCACAAAAATCTACCATGGTGACATGGTAGATTATGAAAGATCATAATACATCATGAAAGATCAATATGGATCAAGGATATTGAAAGATCAAGATACATATTAAATAGATGATGTCAAAACAGCTATAAGCAAAACCTCAAAAAAATCTGTGAATTGAAATAAAGGCAGAAAGAATTTCTCAAAAAGCTAAATAACAGTTTTCAAAACCAAATAAGAAAGGTGGAGTATTAATTCAGAAAAGAAATAAAAGCAATAAAAATATCGTTAAAGATGAATAATAGTTTGGCAAGACTGGCACACAAATACTGAAGAAAATAGCATTCTAAAAAACAGAATTAGAAAAATGGAAAAAGAGATACAAAAGCTCACTGAATTAGGTGCGCAAGTGAAAGTTAATGACTCCATGGGACAAAAAAATTAATAAAACAAAGTCAAAAAATCAAAAAGCAAAAGAAAATATGAAATATCTCATTGTAAAAATAACCAACCTGTAAAACAGCTTAATTAAAGCAAATTAAGAATTATTGAACTGCCTAATATAGACATTATATTTCAAGAAATCATAAGGAAAACTGCCTAGATATCCTGGAATCAAAGAATAAAATAGAAATTGAAGAAATCCACTGATGACTACTTGAAAGAGATCCCAAATTGAGAACTTACAAGAATATTATAACCAGATAATAGAAATCAAAAGTTTAAAAAAGTCCTTCCAGAAGTCAGAAAGAAAACATTAAAATATTGTGGAATTATAGTCAAGAGCAGATAAGTAGATAGCAGTGACCATGTCAGTGCAGTGAAGCATTTAGAATATGATATTCCAGAAGGAAAATCAGCTAGGATTTCTAGGCAGAATAGCTTATGTATATAGGCTGAATATAAAATTGAATATAATCCTGGGGGGTGGGCAGAATATACATTTATTGAAATAGAATAGTTTCAAGGATTCCTGATGAAAAGACCAAAGCTGAATAGAAAATTTGACTTTCAAATACAAGATTCAATAGAGGTATAAAAAAAGTAAATACGAAAGAGAAATCCTAAGGGACTTACTAAGGTTAAACTGTTTATATTCCTATATGAGAATATACTTGTAATTCTAAGTACTATATCTTTATTACAGCAGTTAGAACTTTATATAGACAGAGGGCATGGAAGTAAATTGTTAAGTCATCAAAGAGATGACATCCAAAAAAATGGATAAGTGAAAAAGAGGGGTGTACTGGAAGAAAGGAAGAGGGGAAAGGAAGAATAGTGAAAAACTATCTCATATAAAAGAATTATGCAAGGAAGAACTTTTACAGTGGACAGGAAAATGGTGGTGTTTACATTGGGTAATGCTTGAACCTTACTTTAATTTGAAAGAGTTTAAAGAGGGTAGAACATATTTGCGTCTTATCTATCTACCTACAAAGAGATAGGTAGAAACACATACATGTACATATACATATATATGTGTGTGTATATTTGCATACATGTTTGTTTGTATGTTTATACATATACACACAATTACAATACAATTGGCTAATCTATCTTACCCAACAGGGATGTAAGAGGGGAAGGAGAAAAGAGAAATGAGAGTGATAAAAGGAAGGGCATATTAACGGAGGCAGTACTACAAAAGAAAACATACTTTTGATGACTTTTTTAAAATGGGAATAAGTTTTACATGACTTCACATGTATAATTGATTTTATACTGCTTAACTTCTCAGTGGGTAGAAGAATAGGAAGAAGGAAGATAATTTGGAATTCAATTTTAAAAAATATTTAAATAAAGTTTTTAAAAATAGAAAAAATAGATAATATGAATAATTTTGTCAAATTGTCAAAGAACATAGACATGTGCAAATGGCATATAGGGTATTTTGATGATGGAGGAAGAAAAGAGCCTCATCTAGAACCCAGCTTCTTAAACTTTGGTTCATTACCCCATATGAAGTCCTTAAGTGACTGTGGGGGTTGTGAAATTATGATTTATTAACAATAAATATTTGTTTTGTATACCTTTATATTTGGAGTCACGTAAAAATTCCCCAGGGCAAAAAGAAATTGTGGATGGAAAAAGTTTAAGAAACCCTAGTCTAGAGCATGAGTTACTGTTTGGAAATGGCAACTTACTATCATAATATCATAATGGGGAACACTAGAAAAAGAAGGAAAATTGTGATGGTCTAGAAAGTGACATTTTTGCTCAGGGCCAATTTTGGTATTTTGGGTACAACTAGAATGATTTAACTCTGATAGCATAAATGCTAGCTAATATTCCAGAATATTTTTAATATTACAAAGGAAATTAAAAAGAGAATAAATGCATCATCTTGATGAAAACATTTCTCTATTGTTTTGCTTTTCCTACCACATAATCTCTTTTAAAAATTTGTGCCACTTTGTTTTTCAACACAAGTAAAAATAAGATATTAGGTTCAAGATTTGTACTACATTTTTAATCAAATCATGTTTAATCAAATTGTGGCTGAGGGGAGGGAGAAGAGGGCCTAAGAGGGAAAGACTAGTTGATTACTTAGTAACCTAGAAATAATTGTCTTTTTCAGTCAACTCTCATTTTATGGAGGAATTGTAGCTCTAATTAAAACATGAACAGAGTGTTTTCAAGATTTTTCTCTGACCTCTTTAGCTTTTGGAATTTTTATGCCAAGGGAGACAGATTGCAAATGGGATCTTGGAGTTATTCCATATACTTATAAAGAATTTTAACAATAGTTAATTTAATCTGCCCTCTACTGAAACATCATGTTCACCTGAGTCATTCATGTTGTAATACTGAATCAAATTTTATTTCTAACCCCATCTATAGGAAGAACACAAGATGTTCTGAGAGGAACATTAGTGGAATTATTCCCTTTGGCAGCTCACAGTCACACACCAGGTTAGAACTACATATAGTTAATTATAGATGATCCCAGAGATCAAGTTCATCCTCCCTCTCCATTGTAATTCCCCTCCTGATTCCATTTCAGATTTTTCAGACTTTTGTCACCATTCTTTACCTGCAGTGTTACTATGGAACTTCCTTTAGTGTCTAAGGCCTCCTCAGTTTAGAATATTCATTTTTCTCTTACCCTGGCCTTCTTACCCTTACCATGCCCATCTTCTCTTACTGATAAATTTCCCTAAGGGCCTCTCTTTTGGAGAAGGGCCCAGACTAGTCAATCTCCATTCTCTGCTTGGCTCAACTTCTGACTTTTTGGACCCTGTTGACAATACGCCCTTTCCCCATTTTCTATCACATTTTTTGGATTGTATCCACCTATCAGTATGAAAACTCCTTGAGAGAAGGGATTGTTTTTCTTTTTTGTTTGTGTTGCTATTCAGAACTTAGCAGAGTGAGTGGTAGAAAGTAAGTTCCATTAATGCACTGTTTTAATTGTCATAAATACTTTTCTTGGGCTAAAACCTGTTTCTATACATTGATATTGGTTCTATTCATAGGAGTTTTATAGAATTGTTTACTTATTCATTTATTTTTAATATTCTTTTTTTAAATTTTGAGTTCTGCATTCTTCTCCCTCCAACTCCTATCGATTGAGAAGCCAGGCAATATAATATCAATTTTACATGTTAAGTCATCCAAAACATATTTCCATATAAGCCATGTTGCCAAAAAAAACAGCATGGAAAATAAAGTGAAAAAATATGCTTCCATCTGTACTCAGAGTTCATCAATTCTCGCTTTGAAGATTGGTAGCATTTTTTATCACAAGACCTTTAGAGTTGCGTCAGATCATTTTATTGATCGGAGTAGCTAAATCTTTCACAATTGATCACTGTTACAATATTGCTAGGACTATGTACAATGTTCCCAGATTTTTCTAAAACTATCCCCTTTATAATATTGTGCAATAACATAGTATTCCATCCCAATCCTATACTATAACTTATTCAGCTATTACCCAAATGACAAGCAAAGGGTGAAAAGAACATACTTTTCAGAGTATAGTATATAACCCAAGACAACATTCCAAATTTAGTCTGTTCAATACAGCTTAGAGTGAAATGAAATTTTCCTTTGATCTGAACACCATTCTTCTATTAATGAAATCTAAAGTTAGATGATTTTTCCAGACGTTGTGTTAGTGCTAGCTTTTATTTAGTTTAATCCATTCAATCCCAAGATCTTTTTTTTCACATGAATCACTTTTAATCAGACCACAACCACTCACTTATACTGAAATAATTGGTTGTTTAAAAATTTAAATTCAGAACTTTACATCTATAGCTCTGTTAAAGTTCATAACCTCTAGTAAGCAGAACCAGGAGCACATTTTACACAGTAACAGTAAGAATATGGAAAGATAGACTTAGTTCTTCTCAGCAATGCCATGACTCAAGACAATTCCAATAGACTTGTGAAAAATGCCATGCACATCCAGAGAGAGAATTATGGAAACTGAATATGGATCAAAACATAATATTTTCACCTTTTTTGTTTGTTTACTTTTTCTCTCTTGTGTTTTTCCTCCTTTTGATATAATTTTTCTTGCAAAACATGACAAATATGGAAATATGTTTAAAATTATTGTACATGTATAACCTAGATCAGATTGTTTGCTGTCTTAGGAAGAGGTGAGATGCAGAAGGAAAGAGGAAAAAAGTACAATGCAAAATCTTACAAAAATGAATATTGAAACCTATCTTTACATGTATTTGGAAAAAATAAAATACTATTGAGAAAAATAAGTAAACAAAGGCCATATCCTCCCATAAGGTTCTCCACAAGCTTCATTGTATGTTATGTACTCATCAATGTAAAAACTCCTTCCTTCCTCCAAGCAGGCTCCACTGTGCAGCTGCAGTTCTCAGAGCATTTCTACCTCCCCACTGTACCAATATGAATACTGTTGACTTCATGGTCCTGCAGCCTCTTAATTACCAAGGCATAAGCAGAGTGCATCAAGTTGACAGGGGCACTAAGAAGGTGATGAGCCAGCCATGGGATGAGGAATAGTTACTTTCCATTGTTCTGGGGAGAAGGAAGTAGACTTGGAGCTTCAAAGTGCAAAAGCTGTTTTTAAAATATGGAGGAAAAAAATCAGGCATGAAGTGTTCCT
Source organism: Sminthopsis crassicaudata (assembly GCF_048593235.1). Classification (NCBI taxonomy): domain Eukaryota; kingdom Metazoa; phylum Chordata; class Mammalia; order Dasyuromorphia; family Dasyuridae; genus Sminthopsis; species Sminthopsis crassicaudata. The sequence goes on along the minus strand of NC_133619.1, from coordinate 295,392,340 downwards.
GAATCATTCTGGAAGCTGCCAGGGTAATTAGAGAATGGAAAGATGAAATAGCTATTGTGGAGACCATCAACAATGACAAATCTATCGTTAAGGCTCAATTAGATATTAATACTTCTTGGCAGTACTTAGAGTATTATGGAGTCTTGGCTGTTTCCATGGCAGGTGAGCCATGTACAGCTGCCTGGTAGATCATTTGGATATACCGACAGGAACCTTTAGGGGTATGTATTGGAATTGGAACATGGGACTACCCTTTCCAGATTGCTAGTTGGAAGTCTGCCTCAGTTTGGCTTATAGTAATGTCATGATCTTTAAGCTTTTGCCCTTCATGCCTGTGTCAGTGTCAGTTCATACTCCTAGGCTTTACAATGTGGCAAGATGGAGTTGCCACAGGCTAGTTTCTATGCCAGCATCATGATGTGGCCACTTTTTTCCACTAGTAGTGTGCCTACTGGCAAGAAGATCATGGAGATATCCTCTAAAATATCAAACCTAAAGTGTCACCCTGGAGCTTGGCAGCAAATCTCCCCTCATCATCTTCTCAGACTGTGTTATAGATAATACTATGAAGGGAGAAATGATGGCCAGCTTTTTCACTCAAGTTGAGGTTTGCTGTAAGAGCACAAGAACATTTGTACAAAGAGAAATTCTAGATAAGTTTACAGAGAAAGTAGTTAAACAATCCTAAAAGATAATGATTGGAGATCTCTTTCTGGAAGACACAAGAATGGGCCTCCTTCATCAACCAACCATATCTGCAATATGTCTTTGGGGTCATTGAACAGGGAAAGAATCTGGGTGCTAACGTATTATCTGATGGTGACATACACTTTTCAGAAGATCCCAGAGTAAAGGATGCATACTACAAGGAATTTTGTGTACTAGGAAATCAAAAATATTCACCTGTGTGCAAAAAGTTATCTTTGATCCAGTCATATCCATTTTTCCCTTTAACACAGAGGTTTTAAACTTGTAGTTGATATCCAGGAGGCTCACCAAGTGGTGGCCAAACTTCAAGCTGAAGCATATTATGTTAACAACTACAACGTTAACCTGGTGAAATTGCCCTTTGGTAGATATAAGATGTCAGCAATTGGCAGACAATGGCTATTTTACAACTGAGTATTATTTACAACGAAAGATGGCTGTGAACTCAAGATGAGTGATATAGAGTTTGTATTCTGATGTGCTGAAGCAAAGATCTGTGAAGACAATAACACGTGATAGAGACACAAGATGCCCACTCTGTCCTCTTTAGGAGAGCAGGAATATCTAGAACTTCAAAAGATTAGATCCATCATCTCTGTTGCTTCTGTTTTAAAATTAGTAAGATGATTATTTTTATTAAATATCCTAATCTCTATCTGTTATTGGAGATAGGTAGCTTAATAAAAAGTAAATAGTCAACTCTCCTGCTTAATACAGCTTTTCATCTACAGTATTGAACATAATTGTTAACAGCAGTCATGTTAAAGATTGCTTCTTTTCAGAGCCATTATGGAAGTCTCTTTGACTTTATTCTTAAGATATCCTCTTCTGGCAAATCCTTAAAAGAAAGTTTTCATATATTAATGTAGGAATGAACAATTCATATTAAACTGAAGCAAATAAACCACAGTGGAATTCCATTATATGAATATCCAGGTTATCTGAATTTAACTGCTTTGGTTGACAGAATTTATTCTATAATGTCTAGGTCTTGACTCATTTTGGGTTATTAATCTCTCTCTATTTATGTTCTCTCCTGTAAATCAGTTTGAGCTGGCTAAGGAATTCTGTTTCAGAATATAAATAAGAGTACTGTGAAATTGGAGAGAGAGTGAAATGCACTTATCTGTCACCAACGTATGCTTTGCAAAGATTATACCTAGATAAATCTTCTAGTTCTATCAGATTTTCCATTACCCCCAAATTTCTATATGGCTAATATGAAATACACACATACTTCTAGCTACTACTGTTTTTTTTTTTAAAACAAGAGTTTTATATAACAAAGATAAATGTAATGGAAAAAAAGAACCAAAAGATCAAAAGAGAGAAGAGACACCATTTTTAATATACATAGTTAGCATTTGGAATTTGAGGAAAATGTATGTTATAACCATATACTAGATATTTTAAAGTCTGTCTTTTATTTTACCTCCTCTGGAAGTATGGAACAATTAAATGTAGTCACTTCCTTTCCTTAACTTGAAGTCATGGAGAAGGAAATTGTTTCTGAAGGGGAACCTGAAACATCTCACCAACATGATCTTCTGAACATAGCATAGCACAAAACTTGGTAGCATCTCTTTCATGTGGGAGAAGCTAAAATGTATAAATCAAGAATCACAAAATGAATAGCCAAATGTATCCAAGATGGAAAACAACTCATCTCTGAACCCCTGCTCAGCTTCTTTCCTTTCAGGTTCTTCCAGAAAAACATCAAAACAATTCCACAATCCGAACTTTCTACAATATCACTAGTTGGTGGGTTCTGGGAAAGTATCTCTCTCATTTCCATGCTTGAATAAGGTCACACAAATACTTTCATATAATTAGCTTTATCCCCTTTTACGAGAATTTTGATGCTGGTTGTGGCATCCAATAAATTAGGTATGTCTGCTGGCTTTGTGTCTTCTTAAAATTGAGAATTATCATTTTTATTTCTTTATCAAATATATTATAAGACTTTTGCCCTGGACAATGGAGAGTTTATATACCATTTATGAAGATGTTACTCAAGTAAATGTGTACTTGACAGTGAACTTAACGGCCAGAGGGTAAAGTGAATACAATGCTAGACCTGACATTAGTAGGATCTAAGTTCAAATCCAGTCTCAGGCACTTAATAATTGTATAACTCTTCCCAAGTCACTTAACCTCTATATGCCTCAATTTCCTAGATTGTAAAATGGAGATAATAATATCTACATTCCAGCATTGTTGTAAGTATAAAATGAGATATTTCTAAAGTGTTTAGAATATTTCCTGACACATTAGGTGCTTAATAAATGTTTCTTTTTGTCCTTCATTGATATGAATGTTACAAATAAAAGAGACATTAGATAAGTGGGGGAAGAAGCACTCAACATACTCTGAGACAAAATACACAAATTCATGCAGAGAGAAGAAAGAATGAACCAGATTCATTCATACAGCTGAAATTAGCACTCATTAACTGACACATTTTTCTATGCTTAAGGCAGTATCCTATAAAGACAAACAGGAATAGTCTAGGATTGATGATCTGACTCAGTTACTGGCCTAATTATTAGGATTCCTCAATGGGGCTCTAAGTATTTTTGAACCAGAGACTTCCTTGTCCACATTTCTTAGACTCTATTAGTTGATATAAATCATCATGGCTCCCTAGAAACTTGCCTATTTAGAACTGTATTCTAGGAATATTGTCTCATCTATGTTTTCCAAGAGAGCAGGAATCCTTGGTTAGAGGATCTATTTTCTCTACTTGTGACTGGAAAAGTAAATAACAAAAGAGAACCAGAAAATTAGTATGAGTTGGTTATTATTTCTTTTCTAAGTATCCACAAATCATTTTAAAATCACTTATTCTGAAATTTTGCAGGGAATCAATGTAAAACTCATCTTCTTTTTACTTTTTGAAAATCATAGCCACTGGGCATAAAAACATAAACCTGCAATTCTTGTCACTAGGAACTTGAAAACTGATGGATCACTTGAACTCTGGATTTCCAGGCTAACTCAGGGCTATAATGCCATTGTGTCCTGCACCAATATGATGAATCCCTAAAGGCAGGAGTGACCAGAAGGCTGCCCTTAGAGGGTAAACCAACTTAGATAAAAAACAGAGCTAGTCACAGCTACTATGGGACATATAAGAAGATTCATATTAATTCTTTGTAAGGTAAACATAAATGGGAAAATAATATATATAATATGTAAAACAAAATAGAAGCAATAATAGCAGTAGAAATTGAAGATGATATAATTTAAAATGACCAATTTTCCATTAGAAGTACTATTTTTGTAGCAATTGAGCAATTCTGGGAACTACATGTTAGTTACTCTTTGTGAATTAATATTCAAGTAAACATATATTGAACACCTACTACATGTAAGGCAATATGATCCTATTGCAATCAAAAGACATTCCTATAGTTCCTAAACAATTCTCCTTCAAAGACTAAAAATATATTTCTCAAAATTAATCTGTCCTTCAGTGAAGACAAATCTTTCAGGACCACTGGAAGTAAAAATTCTCTAAAAAGAGTTGCCTTAAGAAGTTGCCCAAACTAATTTGAACTTAACAAAATCCCACAAAATTTTGGGGGGAAAATCAATGAAACATTTTTGTGTGGCACAAAATCCAACTTGCCTGTCGAAAAATTTGCTAACTGTTGGGAAACCAATTTAATCAATTTTATCTGGTCAAGATAAGACTTTTGAGTTAGCCTGATATAAGTGGAAACACAAATTACTAAAAACACAAAAACGTATCAAATTTTTTTCCACATAATTGGAGCACAACATAAAAAGGGTGGTAATTTTCATTTTTGTTGGCAATAATGTTAAAGATGATGAATTTATTATTTAATAATCTCTGGACTATTTGCAATTTAAATGGTAAATTACCTAATCACAGGAATCTTTGGTAGAATATGTGGTAAAAAGGGTTAGTCCTTCTTCCCTCTAGGACATTTACCATTAATAATGCAGACATAGGCCCCTATATTTGCTTCCCTCTTAAATCCTATTTTTAAATAAAGAAACAATTTTGGGAGGAATCTGGATTATGCCCTTATAGTCCTGGGAATTTTCCTATCTCCTTTCCTCCATCCTAACCCCACTTTCAAGAATCTCCTCTTCCCCAAATTCCAGGCTCCAGTAGTATACCAAATAAGCCTCTTATAGGCAGTCACTCATAACCAATCAGATCAACCAAGTTGTTCTACTAACTTCTGTTCTACAGAACAAGCTGTTCTACTAACAGAATTTCAATTTACTTAAGTCTGAAGCAAATATTATCCTTGCAACCTGGGACTGATTCCCCCCCTTCAACCCAGGTGCCATTTCGCTTTGCAGCCTCTCACTGTTCTTTTGAATATGTAGCTTCGAAGGCACATTTTATATACAGAAGAAGAAAAAAATCCAACAAAGCCTTTATAATTGTTGATTGATCCAAAATTTGAGGTTTCTTCTAAGGTTCTTTTGTGTAAAATAAGGGCATTACCAAGACATCTACAATTCCTTAAGAATGCACAATCCCATTAAATAACTCCCATATGGAATGATATCCTGAAAACAATCATGTTAGATATTAGTCAAAATGGAATGTTTTAGCCAATAGGTCATAGAGTCATCTTTCCCCTTCATTTCACATCTTCCAACTTAGAACATTTTTCTTTACTTTATCATAGAAAAGGAGGGAAGGTGTTCCTTTTATCCCTAAGCTATACTGTGTCTTGAGCTATTTACATAGCACCAGGAACTAAGCATCCCTATTCACAAGCTATAAAGAAAAGCCAATTGATTATATTCAATTGATCAATCTTACTAGGAAGATGCTAAAGTTTTAAGAAGGGTCTCAGAGGTCAAAGGGACAATATAAAGAGACTGAGAGACTGAAAAACTAATGCCAGGAAGGTAATAAAGGAGACTTAGGAGAATATTAATCAGAAAAATGCTACACTTTTTTTTTAAACTACAAACTGGGAAATACAGATATTCTTTTGTTGTGATAGGGAAATCCTATGATCATATTTGGCTTCAGCACAAAACCCTATTTTCCAGGGATTCCAACTTTCAAAAAAATTATAATAGTTAATCAGCTCTGTCTTCACAGTCTTTGCCCAATATTAACCCTTACTAGGCAGGCATCTTTGAATCCTCTCCATCATCATCCCTGTCTCTTAAGGCAGAGTTGGATGGAGTGGTTAGAGGGGGGTAAAGGAGACAGAATAATATAATTGACCTGAAACTGAGGATTCTAATTCAGCCTGTCATTGCAAACATGATTTGAGGCAATCTAGATTCACTCAAGGCTCAAATTGGAATAATGTACAGTTCTGCTTGTCATCATTGCTTACCAAGGACTCGCTGCCTCCACTGGAGCCATTGACAATTATAGCACTATCACAGCCACAATCTTCTGGAGACAGATTCCCTGAGGCAGAGACTGTCAGTTCAGACTGGAGACAGTTTAGTCTTTCTTGTGTGCTCAGGCAACATTCAGTAGATAACTAAAGACGAGTCATGAGGGAAATGCTAGTGAATTTGTACATCATCCTGACACTTCAAAAACTTGCATCATTTGGACCCTCCCAGGAATTCATGACAAATTTTGATTGCCCTGTTAAAAGAATAAGAACGTAGCTTTCATATATATATATATATATATATATATATATATATATATATATATATATATATATATGTATACATATACATATACATATACATATATATATGTATATGTATACATATATATATATATAAATGTGCTTATCTTCACAGTATTCCTGAGAGCTAGGTAGGACCAGTATTCTTATGCCCATTTTACAGATAGAGAAGACAGGTTCAAAGTAAAAGAAGAGATAATATTCACATATATATCATAGGCTCATAGATTGGAGCTTTAGTGTTGATCTAATTTCAGTCTCTATATTTTGTAGACGAAGATTGAGATACAAAGTAGTTATAAGTGGCTGATCATATAGATAATAGTGCACTTTATAAGTACTTACTCTGTGCCAAGCTTTGCATGTTAGGGATGCAAATATAAAATCAAACAAGACACTCTCTATTCTCAAGGAGTTTACAATTAATGAAGAAAGAGAAAACATAAAGGAGATTTGGGAAGACAGAAATATTTAGGAAGTAGCAATTAGGCCTGATTCCAGGCAAGAAAAAATGAAAGTTCACTTACAGGGGAAGGAATGGACCCAGGGCTGGAGTCCAAGGTTGGAGAGTTGAGAACTAATGGAATTCTTTTCTTCTCTTTCTATATTACCTCATTTGGTGATTTCATCAGCTTTCATGGATTTACTTACCATATCTATGCTGATGATTCTTAAATCTGCCTATCCTCTAGCCTCCAATCTCTAACTGTTTTTTAGAGATCTCAAACTGAACTCAACATGTCCAAAATTAAATTCATTCTTTCTCATTAAACACCCCCCAACCCTTCCTAACTTCCTTTTCACTTTATTCTCCACTTTTCACTCTCTAATCCAGTAACACTAGCCACCTGGCTGCTCCACCTAAGACATTCCATCTTTTAACTCTAGGCATCTTTTCTTGCTGTTCTTCATGTATGAAATGCTCTCCTTTGTCATCTCTGTCTTCCCTGGTTTTCCTCATGTCGCAGCTTATTGCCTTTTCTTTCTTATTTATTTCCTATCTATCCTATACAGTATTACTTGTATGTATTTGTATTCTTGTCTACCTCTATTAGATTGTGAGCTTCTTGAAGACGATAATCTTTTGCTTCTTTTTAGGTCTCCACCACTCAAGTACAATGCTTGACAAATAGTAGATGCTGATAAATGTTTACTATTTAACTGAGGTGAGGATAATAGCCTGATTATTGGCAGCATGGTGAAGAATAAGGTTCCAAGCAGAGATTTCACTGTACAGGTAGTAAGGGGAGGAAAAAAAGATTTTAGCTGAAGTGACTTGACTATAAATATGGAATTTTTCATCTACACCACACTACTTTCTGATTCTAAATCCAATGTTCTTGCCTCTACTTTGCCACGGTCATATCTAACTGTAAGAGGACAAGATGTTTCCTCTCACTGCTCTCTTTTACCCCACTACCTTGAAAAGCAAAAAAAGGAGATAGAAACAATCAGTAAATGAATGAAATCACAGGTTGCCACAAAGTAACAATTATGATAATAATAGCAACAATATAAATAATTAATAATTAGCATCTATATAGTGCTTTATAAGTGCTTTACAGGCATTATTTCTTTTATTCTCACAGTAACCTTAGCAGGTATATGTTATAGTTATACCCATCTTACAGATAAGAAAATTAAAGTATCCAGAGGTTAAATAACTGATCCAGCCCAGCTGCTAGAAAGCATCTACTAGTAAGTTCATCTTGACACTAGGTCCAGTTTTATCCACTGTACTATCTAGCTGATTCAGACTGCTTAATAACCCTAGTGTTCGTGTTTATTTTATCTTTGCTGATAGTTCCATAAACATATAGGGTTTTCTCACTCTAGATTATGTTAAAACTGGTCTAGTGTTTATTCTCAATATTGGGGAAAATAAGGGGTGGATGTGGCTGAAGAGAGAGTAGACACCCACTAACAAGTGCTCGGTAATTCTGAAGGAATTGACTTATGGAAATTCATATATTCCATGATTTATAAAAAGATGTCATAGGAAGTTAAAATGTCCTTAATCTATCAAAAAATAAGTAGATACAGAGAAAGAGAGAGAGAGAAAGATCTACATACTCTCAACATATCTATAATATAAAATTATATATATAATATTTATTTAACTATAAATATATGTAAATATAAAATATTTATCTCTATTTCTACCTCTATATGGATTTTATAGTACAGAGATAGAGCTGCTTTGAATCAACTCAGTCATTTAATATTCTGTGACCCCATTTGGGATTTTTTTTTGGCAAAGATAGTGGAGTAGTTTGCCATTCCTTCTTCAGCTCATTTTATGGATGAAATAACTGAAGGAAAGATGCTTACATGACTTACTTAGGGTCACACAACAAGTAAGTATCTGCAACTGGATTTGAACTCAGGAAGATGACTTTAAGCCAAGTAATCTACCCACTGTGTTACCTAGATGCCCACATAGAAATAGAAAAATAAAGAGATAGCTATCTTTATCTACACTCAAATAGATCTAGATAGATAGATGTGGATAGACTGAAGATAGCTGCCCATATAAGTATATATACATACTTATTTATATATGCATACATAGACAGAGATATATAAATAGACAAATAAATATAGATAGAAACTCACAATGTAATGGGGCAGAAAATGAGTATACCAGTAACTGACCAGGAATGAGATAAATGTAAATAGGTTTGTGCAAAATCTTCTTTTCTGATTGGAGAGTTACTCCCAAGAAATTTTATTTGAAGAAATACCCATCCTAGCCATGTAGACATATTCACTTCTAAACTGGTTCAACTTCTTACTTTTCAGACCATGCTTTTCATCTTTTATAGATATTATCTTTCTCTATTAGAATATATTTAATATGGCCCCTGACATAAAATATTTGATAATGCTCTATGTAGCTATTATCTATCTTTATGTATCTATCTTTCTTTCTATCAATCTATTTAGGATGAAATTAATTCTCAATGCTATTTCACCATATTATTTCACAAAATCTTTGGACTTTGGAGAACTTTATTGTCTTCAGGCAAAAATAATCACTATTTAGGTTATAGATACTATATTTTGCTTAACCAGGACTGTTCTTTTCTTGTTATAATCACTATAGATGTGAAGCTAGATTTGAACTCAGGAAGATGATTCTTGACTCTGAACCTAACATTAGCCACTTCACCACCAATCTTCCTGAAAATACAACTACAATTACAAAAAAGTACCTCCCTCATCAGTAGGGTACTGCTTCCATCGTTGAATTTACAGGTTCAGTCATTATATATTTGAATTTTTAAAATAAGAATGCAGTATCACCCATATATTAGATTGTAAACTCCTTGAGAATAGTAACAGCTATAGTGTTCATCTTTGTGTCCTTAGAAATTCACAATACTTTTCAGATAGCAGATATTTAATGTTTTATTTAATAATTGAATTGAATAATGTATCTAAGAAATATATATTATTAGGTGCTATCTGTATATAATAGACTTCAATTCCAAGGAAATCATAGTACTTTAGTAATAATCAATGTTTTGTCTTCGACTTTAGCAGAGTTGCTCAAGAATAAGAAGAACAAACCTATTTTCAATGATGTACCCAGCTGAAGTAGGTTTGACATATGGTTCTTCACACATGGAGATGATCACAGGGGATAATTCTTGAGAATCCATTAGTGGTCTAAAGTGGCTATCTTTTTTGCTCAGTGCTGAAACTGTCAAAATATGAAAAATTCTGCCACTTGCTTCAGTTTCATAAATATAGCTTGGAGACTTTTTAAACAGGCTCTTTAGCTTCAGCAACATGGGGAAAAAAAGATAAGCACTAACTACCTACTTAATCAAGGCAGTAGCTCAGACTTCTAATTCAGAAGCAAGATTAAATTCAAATTTAAAACATGCCATAAAAACTATGCACTTGGAGATATGTTTAAAACATATTTCTTTTATTAGATCTTCTAAATTAGCCTCCAGAGGAATTCAGAAATACTTAAATATTGTTTGGATGGAATTAAAAAAAAAAACAAATTTACGTTTAAATTACTCTTTAAATATATGAAAAAATTGTGATAAAGAAAAAGAAACGTGGTGGAGTCTGACATTCTCACAAAATTTTCAGAGAATATTTCATAGAGTTCAGATAAAGTATATCCCATGATCTAAAATGTTATAACAGAAATTAACCCAGAAGTTTAACGGGATGTTTTCAAAAATGAAATCCTGAAGACACAAAGAAAAAAGAAAGGACAATGCAAGGGAGTCTAAAACGAACAGTGTGGAAACTCAGAGGACCCATGAACCAAGTTAGTTTTAAAAGGCTTGTGCCAAAGATAAAAAAAGAACAGGGAATAGAGGATGAATACAAAAGCAAGGTTATGGTCTTACAAAATGTGTCATGAGAGCAAAAGTGAAGAACAAGATGGTGAGGAATGCTAAGGATAACGAAAAAAGATATGTTGTTTTGTTTGTTTTAAGGTATGTTGAGAGAGAGAGGAGAATAAAGGAAACTATGGGACTGTTTCTCAGGATAGGTAGGACCATAACAGATAATGGAAGGAAGACAAAACTCAACTTTTATTTTGATACTGAAAGGTAAAATAAAATGCAATATAGAAAGTTGAAATGTAAAGTGTGGGGAGATAATTAGAGAGAACAGAATAACATTCCAGGCAGTAAATGAACTCACAAATTTGAACACTACATACAAACATGAGATGGAAAGATCAAGTACACAATTTTTGAGGACAAGGGAGACATGAGCATGTTTATAGGCAATAGAAAAGCAGCTATAAGCAGAGAGCAATTAAGTGCTTTTCTATTGCCTATAAGCATGTTCATGTCCCATTTGACAAGAAGTGCCACCTCCTCATGAGAGATGAGTGAAAAAGCAAATAGTGGGATAAGGTATCTGAGTAGTTAAATGAGAAAAGAAAAGGGAACTCTTGGAAAATAACCTCAAATTTTTCATACATGAAGCAAGATTGTCAACTTAGAAGATGGGAAAGAGGAGCCACTGGAGATATGAGAAGGAATTTTAAAAGTTTGAAAGACTCACTGTGACAAGTGGGTTAGTAAATTGACTAAGGAGTAATAAAAGGTTTACCTGGCTGTAGTAAGAGCTCAGGTAATAGTATATAATGTAAATTTGTGCTGGATCCAGTTATCACAGTTTAATGATTTTTCCAGCTTTATTCAATAACATGAATAGGAGTAAAAGCAGTGGATGGTGAAAGTAATAAAAAGTAGAGGCTTGATGGGACAAGATCAGTGATAAGATCAGAGAACAAGAGATTCAAGAGAAGAAGATAATGTAGAGATGAACTGGTTTATCAAGATGTCATGGAAGATATATTGAGTGATGACTTGGTGAGAGCAAAGAACAGGGTTTGGGGTTACAAAGCAGAGGAAGAAGACTAATAATGTGATTGGATTAGGGAATTTCAGCATTTGTGAATATGAAAGTGGTAAGCTTGGGAGTGACACCAAGATCAAGGGCACAATCTTCACTGTGTGAATGAAGAGTGGAGAAGTCGTGGAAATGCATAAATTGAGGCTCTAGAATATTACAGTGTTTGAAGAAGTATACATGTAAATAGTCTTTTAATATGAGGGTAGCAGCTGGAGGGGAGAAAAAGACTATAAGCTAGGTACTAACCTCATCCAAGAAAGGAAGAAGGGTGTCCTGGAGGTCAGGAAACAAAATCTGACAGGATTTTGGCTGAGATGAAGGCATAGATGACCTGATGACTTTTTTTCAGATAACAAAGCTGTAAGTGATAGTTAACACATTTAACAATAGAATTAGAATCCAAATAGAATCAAGATCTATCTTGAAACATTTTGAGGGTAGAAGTAGAAGACTATTTTCAGGTGAGGAAAATCTTTTGCAAATTAGCAACCTATAGTCTAAAATAGTTGTGAAGGAGGATACCAGAGAAAGATAGGTCTTGTTCCAACAGGTTCTGGGCAGTTCCCTTTCAAATCCAAGATCCTATGAAATCTGTTAAAGACAATGGATGGCAATGAATCCCTTTCCCTGTTTCATGAGTAATACTCATGGAAGTCCCTTTATAGTAGATTTTAATTGTACTATCCATGCCCTTTGAAAGGGACTACACTTTAAAATAGACGCAATCTTAGAATTCTTTCTCTTAAGCAGATTTTCTAAGTAGTCATGTAACAAATGGAAACTTGAAAAAATTCAGTCTCTACTATTCAGAACATTATTCCAATGAGTTGTGGGATTATGAATGAACTTTTGGTTGTGTCTTCTATGAGAATCACTGTTACATTAATTAGAAGATGATTATAGAATAAATGACATTAAGTATTTGAAAACATTAGAATTGGTGGCACATAAAGATCCATGTAAAAAAGTAAGCAAAGAAGCATTGAAAGTAAAAGGAGTTAGACATCTAATATAGACTAAATTGCCATACATTTGGACCAAGGTTCTATCTGCATAGGACAACCAGAGAAGAACTAACATAGTTCCTTGCATCAAATTGAGATGATGATGATGATGATGATGATGATGATGATGATGATGATGATGATGTTAACTTTAAGATTTGCAAATCACTTTACTCATATTATCTAATTTTATTGTCATAGCAACCCTGGAAAAGAAACCAAGTTTAAATTGCTTATCTAAAATTACATAACTATTAAGTATTTGATCTTCTTGATTCCATATCCAATACAATATGTATTTGTATATCAATAATTCCTCCATGGTTTCTCACCCCAGAACTGATCCTTTTAAGCCAGTAGAGCAGTTTATCATTCAAATTCTGCAGGACTGATTTTAGTAATTGAAAGAGCTAAAACATAATGGGGATAGAAAAATATATAATCTTGTTATTATATTGACAACTTTGCATTTGTTGATTCCTTGAGTTTCTAGAAACCGATACATAGTTGAATCTTATGAAAATATTGATTTTGACTCTAATTTGAGAAATGTGGAATATAAATTAATAGAATGTTGTTGCTTAGTTGGGAAAAGTTCATTTTTTTTATCTTTACAGTTAAACAGACCTAGACTGCTTGACTTTTTGTGAGTAATTTTCCCTGCAATTATTTACTTGTGTGCCTAGACTCCTAAGTATTTTATTTTCTTTGTTATTTTAAAAACTGAACCTACTTGTCCTATCTAGTGAGCTGGCACTTTCATTTAGATTGCCCTTGCAGTGTCAGGGATCCAGTGAGGAAAATTTCAGGTGCCCTTTGAAATAAGGATCTAGAAGAAATTTGTCTGAAACATTAATGGGATTACCAATGGCACAAAAGTCTCTAGAGACATTTCACTGTTCCCTTTGCAGAAAGAAAGAGATATATAGAAAATTTTGCTGCCCCTCAAGTTGGATGTCCTTGAGTACTAAAATAATCATGAAAGTGTTTCTATCCTGGGAAGTTTTATTGTCTGAGGATTACTAAATTACTCTTAATTAGTCCCATATCCTAAATCCCCTTAGGCAGAGCTACATATGGTCAGGAATACTCTGTATGGATCAAATTTCTATGCAGGACAAGTAGCTGATATTTGTTGTTTTGTTATTTTTACTTTTTCTTTGTGCCTGTTAGTTGAAGAAGGATTTCAAGTAAGGCATTTATATTCTTTGGTAAACTTTGTGAAATAATGTTGAGTCTGAAGAACTTTTTACTTGGGGGAAAAATGTGATTTTTACCCATATTTTTGGGGCAAAGTGTGCCACATTGACTGTTTTGAGATTTTTCCATATGGCATTAGGGAAGCACATAAAAGGATTATGTCTATACCTTCCCACAGATTCCAGAAGTTTCCAAATTTGAGGGCATTGATAATGCATTCAAAAGGAATTCCTACCTATTTTCCAAGGATGACAAGTGTTTGAAGTAGGGGAGAGTATAATGGATTTTGTTGTATGATGATACTACATAAATGTTGTCATATATGTGAAAGATGTTGCAGTCTTCATCTAGGAGACTGAACTGGTGCATACATTAATTCTGAATTGGTGTACTATATGGTTGGAAATAGCCTTTTTCCACCGGCTTCAGAGCTAGAACTGTCAGCATCATTTAAAAAGCCTTACTGAGAAGATTATGTGTATGTCTACACATATACAATGTGTGTATATATACACACATATATAAAACTAAGTCTACTGACAGCTGATGACACCATGTGTTAGAAAGGAGGTGTTTAACATGCTTATTTCTTCTCTTTATCACCCTTTGAGCCTAAAAAATAGGCCTGGGTCTTTTTTGCTTTTTCATTCATTCTTTTTTTTTTTATTTTTAGATACGATGAATAGATTCTTGAATCTGGTATAAGAACATGAACAATGGGGACCCAGTTATCCAGGAATCCAAGCCAGATGTTTCCTTGATTCCATTATCAACACCATGAATAACATGAGTCTGGCATCATTAGCCTAGCAGAAGCTGACTCTGTAAGTTTTAGATTTTGGGGGGAAGAATGCTATGAAGGAGCTGAGATAAAAGTGGGTTATACTATGTTCTTACTATGTCATTGAAGGAAATATCCCTTTGTAAATGCTAATTCAATGTTAAGTGGTTAAGCATAATGAGGTTACTAGTCATCAGGTCCCTAAATATTAGTGGGATGAACACAGCTGAGGAGGCTCAAGTCAGTAATAAAGATTTTCTAACCCCCTCAGGATACCAGAGAATACTGAGTAAGATTAAATGTAACAGCTCTAGCCCTGTGGGGCCAGAGGTAAACTATGTTACACATAAAATTGATTCCAACTATTGGAATTTTTCAATCACATAATTGATACCTTTTTATAAAATTCTATTTAAACTTTTGAGGGCTCATGACATATTCAATATAATTGATCAACATATTCAAATATCATGATGTAACTTAGAAAATAGTATAAAAACTAGAGTAACTGACTGTTCCCATTAATATGCCCTAATACATGCTGACTAGTGCAATGGAATTTTCCATTCTCCAATGATTATAGAAGTCTTTATGGCTAAGCTATCTGTTATCTGGACTTGCTATTTGAGATCAACTCCCACACCAAAATGGTTCAAAATTGCTTCTGTCCTCTATCAGCAGGATCAGAGTATATACTTGCCTTTTTGCATTATCTTATTTGCTACTGAAACTTCTACTCTTACCAATGATTTCCACTTAATTTCAGAATTACAAAAAAAGTACATAGCACAGTGAGAAGGTACTAGCAGATAAGGGGCATCCTGAAAGGTTTTATGTTAGTAATGTCATTTGAATTGTTCTTTAAAGTATAATGGGAATTCTAAGAGATGGAAGAAATGAAAAGTTACATTCTATACTTGAAGACAGCCTACAGTTTCAGAAGCAGGAGATAGAGTGTCATCTGACAAGAATAAAGGGTTCCATTTTATGAAATCTCAGAGTGCATGTAGAAAAGTAATGCATAAGAGTAGAAAAGGAATTTGGACTTGAGTTGTTAAAAAATAAATAGAAGAATAAATTACAAAGGAACTCATGTATGACCCTAGAAAAAAATGGGGATCCCATTAGAATTTTTGAGAAGAGGATTAGTGAAATGGTCAAAATTGTGCTGTGGAAAGATCACACTAGTGATAGATATAGTATTTATATTATAGTATATATAGTTTTTATAATAGTTTACTATAATTACTACTAATTACTATAATAGTTTGCTATTTTATATATATATATATATATATATATATATATATAGTATAGTATAGTATATATAGTGTTTATATTCAGGATGGACTGGAGAAGAGAGAGATTTGAAGAAATTAGATCAATTTAGGGGTGATTGTAACAATTTAGGCAAGAGAAATAGGCCTAATTCTGAAGTATGGTAGCAGAATTGTAAATGGATAGAAGAGGATGAATGTAACTGATTGGATATGGAAAATGGAATTTAAAGTAAAAAGTGAAGAATTATTCTGAAATTTCTAACCTTAGTGACTAGAGTAATGGTGGTACTCTATGCTAAAACAGGAAAATTCAGAAAATAAGTGGACATGGAGAAAAAGATATGAGTTGTGTTTTGTACCTATTGAGTTTAATTGGCTCTTATAATACTGTTTCACTTTAGATTGTGTTTTTGCAAGAATAATTAATGATACTGAGAGAATATATATATGCATACATATATATATATATATATCTTTCTATTTATGCATGTTTTATTTGTGAATTCCTAGAAAATGTACTGAATTCATCATGGAGGAGAAAAGATGTCTCCTCAATTTCTTCTCCTAAAATTATAGTACTAAAGATTTAACTTTTAATAATCCAAGAAAAGGCTATTGCTATTTTACACTTGTTAAAATATTTTATAGGAAAAGACAACTGTTTCATTTAATGTTTTGAGGTAGTTTTCTTGTTTAAGGAAGCCTTGAGAAAAATTTGTCACTCAATAAATATATTGTCTTATGAAAATGATGCTATTAAACCAACTTGAAAAGGGCATATTCTTTAAATTTTTTATTGGATGGTGATGATAATTTTTTCAGATCCAGTCATACTTTCTCTTCTATATCTTTTATAACCAAGAGCTGTTCTGAAAGAAAGTATTTAATTTCTTTATTTTGACTGTAAAATCCATACACCACTGAAAAGATAATTGTGAGTAGGTTGAAGAAAGACTATAGCACATTTATGTAATTTCAAGGATTCACACAATCTAATTATTCTAAAACCTGTAATTAATAACAAATACTGTATTAAATTTCCAGAGAAAATAATGAAAGATGAAAAGGAAAATGTGGTTTATTCAATTTTGTCTAACTCCCCATAGGCAGACATGGAGTGGAGAATTTTACACATAGCTATATTTAAAGCTCCAGTTCTAATTGAATTAAGAAACTTTTTTTTCCTCTTTTAAAAAGATCACTAAACCAATAGTCAGAAAAAGACAAGAACATAGTAAAGTTCTGATGATAAAATCCACTATCACTCATTTCTATCTCATTCCCAAATACTTAGGAAAAATATTTTCTTTCTGGCAGTACATGAATATTTCATAATATGTACATATAAATATATTTTGTTATTGAGTTGTTTTTCAGTAATATCTAACTTTTAAAGACTCCATTTGAGATTTTTTTAGCAAAATTATTGGCATTAGTAAGTATCTGAGGCTGAATTTGAACTCAGAAAGAGAAGTCTTCTTAGGTAGACTGCCCTGGATAGATAGATAGATAGATACAAATAAATGTAGGTGTAAATTTTCCTTGCAGATGTCAACTATGTGTATACATTTATGTATCTGTGTATCTTCATAACCATATACACACACTCACATATATATATATGGTATATACATACATCATATGTATGGAAAATATTAAAATCCAAATGCTATCTGTCATAAGTAGAAATTTTTAACCATAAAATAATTTCTATGCATCAACGAGTTTTAGGATTCAGAAACACTAGACATAAGGAGCACATAATGACATAAATATAAGCCTCCCTTTATACCTTGGCTCTCTGTGGACTAGGATTATTGAGATGTAATCATCATAATTCCTATGTGCTTATTTTTATTCTTGAACCACAAAGGAATAAAAGCCTGACTAATAATTGGAAGTACAGTGGTATATTGATCTCTAATCCCCAAAATTATTCAGCACTCCACAACATATGTAGAATGCTTCTATACTTTTCCAATATTTCTGGATTATTGCATTTCAGAGAAGAAACAATTTGTACTTAGGAATGAAAGTTTGAAGCCCTTCAAAATGTGCTGCCATTAAACTATTTACTCTCTACAGCTGGATGATAACATACTAGAAAGAATACAGGGCTTGGAATTATAGAAGCTAAAATCTCAAGTCTGGAACTAATTGTGTTGCTATATTTGTGTGACTTCAGCAAGTCAATTTACCTCTGAACCTTAGTTCTTTCATCTATAAAATAAGATGCTTGTAATACATGATCTCTAGGATTCCTCCCAACTTCAAAATATGATTCCAAAAGATTTAAGCACATCTTTCAAATGCTTTCTTTAAAAATATGATCTGAAATATAAAAACTATTATTTTACAGGAATTGTGTGTACTGTATATTTGGACTGAGCAACAGAAGTACAATAAGAAAAATAGTTTAGATTTTAAGCTACTCCAAAATTTTCAAAACATTTTCCTTATCATGACCTGTAGGTATAAATTATACAGATATTTTATTACCAGTTTTCAGATAAGGGATATAAAGATCTGAGAAATACAGTAACTTGCCAATATCTAAATGGTTATTAAATAATTATTTAACTGAACTCAGAAAAAACATTTAGAGAAATTTCTGAATGTAAGGCACTCTGCCACCTACTGGGGATATAGCAAAAACAATAAAATAGTCCTAGAGAAGCTGCTGAGTCAACCCTGCAGCCCATCCTTGAGAGGTCTGTGGCACTTGTAAAGAAAGCAGATGGAAAATGAGTAATGATAATTATGAGGAGATAAAGAGCAATATCAAAGGAAAAAAAACTAATAAAAGCCCAATGATGAAATAACCTGATAAAGAATATCCTATGAAGAAGGGAGGGATGGGTAGAGGGGGAAGCAAAGGGTGGAGAAAGAAGACAAGGGAGGGAATCCATGGATGGGGAGAGGTTAAGTAACAGCAAAACAAGGAGCATAATTAAAGCAGAAGAGTCACTAGAAATAGGAAAGGAGATAAACACAAACACTGCAACAAAGATCAATAGTAAAATTTATTAGGAAAAAATTATGACTAGTAGTCACTGATCTTAGACAAAGTCAAACTTAAAATATTCAGTCATGAGAGAAATCTACATTATATGTCAGTGATACCAATATTGTTTTAGATGCATGTTTACATATGGGCAAATGTGTGTGTATGTATATGTATATGTATATGTGTGTGTGTATATATATATATATATATGTCTGAGACTATGTAGATATGCATGAATGTTGTTCTATGTATATGTGTACATAGATGTGTATTTATGTGTGGGTCTGCAGATGGGTGTGAATGTATATGTATATTTATATATGTGTGTGTCTACATAAGTATATATAAATATATCTGTGATCAATTATAGGCTGCTTGGGGAAGAAAGAGGGGAGATGAAAAGAGAAAAAAAGAATAAATTTTTAAAGTACTCAGCAGAGAACAAAAGAATAACCTACAAGGAAGCAAAGAAAATTGAATATAATTTCTTCTATTATAGATAAATAGATAGATAGATAGATAGATAGATAATATCCTTTCTTGAACTGGTAATTTATTGTTATATATTTTGAATATTCTATGATGTTCCACTGGTTATATGACAGTGTTCTGTTCTGTTTTGTTTTTTTTTTTCTTTTCTGTTTTTCTTTTTTCTATTTTAAAAATAAATTTAAATGAATTTTTAAAAGACAAAAATAAACAAAAAAGAATATCCTATCAGAAAAAGAAAAATTAGTAAAAGTATAACAATAAAACAAAATATGATTAGTAAAGCTTTTAAAAGAAGGAAAATGAACCAGTGTTATTTACTATAAGGCAGAATACTGTGGACCCTCCAAGGATTATGGAACAACAAGATGAAAATAATGACTAAAAAGAAAAATAAAACTCACAAATGCAAAATATGGAAATTAATTAGATCAGAAATTAGAGATCTGAATTCAAAAGTAAAAGGAAACATTGCCTTTTCTGTTACTTCCTCAATCATTACTTTTTCTCCTTTTATTACTGATAACCAAGAAAAAATTATTATCAATGAGACATCCAAAGTTAATATCAGATAGTCAGATGCAAATATCATTTCCAGCCCTGTTATGTCAGTTGGTGAAATAAAATTAACAAATATGGAAAAAAAATAACAAAATAAAAACAGTGCAAAAGTGCTAAACTGAATGGTTCAGACCATATACGCTTCTAAGAATTTAGAAGGTCAGTGAGGTCTTAAGTGATCAAAAAGGGATGACACGGTAGGAATGGAACTTGATTTAGTCCTTTAAAATTTAACTTTATAAAAAAGCTCCCTCAACACTCCATTTCTAGTACCCAAGTTCTATGGTAGAAAATGATTTGAACATGTCAGCATTGGCTGACACTACCCATAGGATGCTAAGATCTCTTAACCTTTCTGGATTCATCTATAAAATGACCAAAGTGGTCCATAATCAAGTGATCTATGTCTAGCTGTTAAGTCTATACAGTTTAAAAAAAAAGTCACACCTATTGAATCAATACAATGCTCTCTTACTTTTAATTTTAGTATAGTGGTAATGTGTTTTATACTTTAGATTTTACCTCTGGCAATTTTTCAAAATGTAACACATGAATGTCAGCTAAGAAAAACTCCAGCAGTAAATCCAAGACCATTATATGCAAAATGTTAAATGAATATGCTCACAAGACTAGCTTTTTAAAAAAAATTTTTTTTCTGTACAAGATAGCTACCTAGTCTACATATTTCATTGATTTCTGCAGGTAGTTAAGCTGCCAAGACAGCTGGAGAAAACCAAAAAAGCTTATTGGATCTCATATTCAAGCTTTGTCTTTACCTAGGGAAAACAGCTGAGCACTTCAAGTACCTATTTACATAATAACAACAAACTTGCATTTCAAAGGCACACTTAGTTCAGGCATACCATCTTCATGGGCTCATAACAATATGGAATAATAGTTCATCCAAATGATTTTCTCAATATTTATGCTGGATTTGAATTTCTCTTGCACAGAAAGGCAGTCACCATCCAGGGTTAGAATTAGTTTCAAATGCTCCAGCGAACTAAGCCATCTTCCCCCTCCTATTATTTCAAAAGCCCATCATTCTCATTGTAATGATCTGGCATCTGCTGAACTATGGTGTTAACTCAAAGGCCAGTGTATTTACCTCCTCCCCAAATATATAAGTAAACTACTACAATCCTTCTAGTCAACCAGGTTTGTAACTTTGGTTATCCTTGACATTTTTAACTCTCCTTTACCCTTGATAGCATATTGAGCACCAGGCCTTGCCAAATCCTTCTTCTGTTCCCTTTTCTGCACTTATAGGGCCACCAAAGGTAGCCTCAATACCCAAGTCCCACAAAATGATTTCAACTTATTTTCCATTTATACTGTTCACATTATGTACACAATGTCAATGTGTACCTACTGTTTTCCCCCAATAAAATCTTTCTTGAGATCAAGAGCTGTTTCTAAAAGGAATAACAAAACATTTTCTTTATGTCCCTTATATTTAGAATAGTTCTTGGAATATATTATGAGAAAGTATAAGGGAATAGGAGCATTGAGGAAGAAAACAAGCATTTATATCAGACAGTGTGTTGAGTGATTTTTAAATGTTGCTTTTTTTTTTTTTTTAAGAAATATTATCTCACTTGATAGTTTCCTTTAATCAACCATTTCTGGATGATTATTTTTTCTTACCTTTTGTTTCCCCCACTCCTATCTATGTTCTACTAAATTGATAATCCTAAAGCAGGTCTAACTTTACATGATCTAAAGAGATCTATGTCATTCCTTTGCCCAAGAAGCTTCAGGGGTTCCCAGTTGCCCTTAAGGTAACATAGAAATTCTGTTTAGCATTTCAAATCCTTCACAATCTGGTTCTGGCTGATTATTTCTAAGCCTAATACATTTACATTACTCTCCTTTATGTATTCATGTCCTAGTCTAATTGACCTACTGAATTTGTTTATTTTACTGAAGAAGGAAATGACAAACCTCTCTAGTTACTTTGTCAAGAAAACCCCATGGGTGATAAGGTCCAGAAGGGATATCTTCTCTCCTAGTATTGATATCAATAGCCTGCTTTCAAGGTTCAGCTCAAGAATCTCTTCCAACAATTACTCAATTAGTAAACTCTCTCTCAAATGTCTTTTGCGTGGTATGTATTTCTTACTTCTTCATATACATATAATTTTCTACTCAAAGAATCTGAGTTCCCTGAAGGGAAGAACTATAGTTCCATTAATGTCTTTGTATCCCAGCTCTTAATAAAGTAATTTATTACTTTAATCTTAATAAATCTTAATAAAGTCCATTTTGGACCCTTAATAAAAATTTCTTGATTGAATGAATGAATGAATGTAAATTTTATCTGTAATTAAATAAAAGAAAATAAACCAATGCTATCAACCAACATCTTCTAGATTTTTCAGCACAATCTCTTTGTGTGGCTGATGTACGTGTATATCTGCATTGCAGTACATTCATGACTTTGGTTTCTGTTTGACACTATTTTTATTTCTTCTCTTTTAAAAAAAAAAAAACCTTTGGTTAATTTTGCTTTCACTTTCTACCTGAAGCTGTCATCTCCTCTGTCTGAGGAAATTTGTTGGCATCTCATCAATTTTGTTACTCCAAATTGCAGTCTCCATTTAAAGGTGAATGACTCCCTATACAAGTATACTGAAAGTTCCGGGAAGAGGGAAAAATACTGTTATATCAGCAGTTCCTCCTAGGCTGCAATCTTTGTGTCCATGCACAGCTTCAAATAAGTCAATTGAAACAAAAATAGGATAGCCAGAGGAATTAATTTATGAAGACTTTTCCTGAAAAAATGCTTTAAATTCTCTTACTGCCTCCCTTGCTAGGTTGTATTTTATCATATCTTCATTTCATGTAACCTCTTTTGAAACTCATTCCCACTCACCTCTGATGACAGATAAAGACCCTTTAAGTGATCATTAGTCCTTCATCTGCAAACTACCACACCTTAAAAAAAAAGTCAAAAATAATATCAAATGCAAATTTCTAAAAATCTCTTCATGAATATTTTTAAATAATAAAAACAGAAAATGACTTGTATTATAAATCCTGATAGTATTTCTATATCTGTTGTAATTTTAAAGGAAGTGTTTCAGAGTCAGAATAATCCTGAAAATAATCACTTACTCTAACTCCCTTCGATATTAAAGATAGGGAAATGAGTGACTTGCCTAAGATCTTACAGCAGTCAAGTTCCAAAGCCAGAAAGAGAATCTGGGATCTAAAGATCCTAAGTCACTTCTTCATGCAAACGCCAAGTTATTTCATGATAACTTTTACAAGCCTTATAAAGACTTTAATCCATTAAATCAAAAGGATAGATATTCAGGTCCTACCTTGTCCAAAAACAGAAATAGGTATGGAAGTTCCCTACTTTCTTTCATATTCTGCCTTCTCAAAAATGTGTACTTTGAAATTACTCAGAAAGTAAATTCTGTGGTTGGTCAGATAATATCAACAGAGAGAAAAAAAGACCATAGAAACATCTTTGGTAGGGATCAGAGGTGGGGGAGATGATTGAAATTAATGGAATAAAAGTTTTCAGAGAAATAGAAGGAGACTAAGTTGAAATATGAATGGAAAGTTGTTTAGAGAAGTAGAATTAATATGGAAAAAGCATATATTATAAGCAAATACTTCAAGTACTCTTCTAAGTAAATGGAAAATAAAGAGAATCCCTGCTCTCAAGAAACTTACCATCTCTTTGGATATATAACACATATGGGAGTTCAGCTGTATGTAAGATGGAAGGGCTCAAAGTTTTTAAGATACATTAACAGGTAAGATCATAATGCCTGGGAATCTGGAGGATACAGTGGCAGGGTAGCTGGTAAGACCTAATGGTCTTATATCTTAGAATTTTAGGATAATATTGGGTGATTTCCAGGTCATTTAAGCAATATAGTCATGTCCTACAGGCAAGGGAATGAGGTGATGGGGCAGGAGCTTTGGAGAATTTTGTTCAATCACTGTTTGAAAAGGGGGATATCTGATGACTATAATAGAGTGGTAACTCTAGAGAGATAGAGACAGAAATAATGTATTGCTAGTAGGGGAGAATAAGAAGGGGATACTTGAATAAAGGTTGGAAAGTGAGGACTTCCTGAAATGTCAACTACTACTGGATCCTTCCAATAGAATGTGATTTAAGATGGAAGGGAAATGAACAGAGAAAACCATAGGTTCCTTAAGTGCATTCTCTGGATGAAAGGGATATCACATGGGGAAACATTTCCTGAAATTATCCAAACTAAGTTGTTCCTGAAACAGGAAAAAATGTCAAGGACTCTGTTTCTACTTCTCTTATTTTACTTACTTTTAAAAATCTTTATTATTTTACTTTTATTGTGAGTTTTTAGTTTTACATTACCTTAATTTTCAGATATGGAGTTCTCTTCTACCCTGCTCAGTGAGTCACCCTTGTAATGAAAAAATTCATTTAAAAAGAGAAGAAAGAGGCTAACTATGGCCAGCACTCCATCTTATTTTCCCCATGGCATTAAGCACAGAAGAAATTCATGCTAATATGATTTTAAAGATGGCAAGGGATAAAATGTCAAGAAATATAAAAAAGAGAAAACATTACAAATGTGTTTTTGCAGGAAAAAAAAACAACCAAGAAAATTCTATCATATTTATGACAGGAATGTGTGCACATATGCCTCCTTCATCTCCCCATAGAGTGTATTTTTGCTTTACTATCCCCAGCATGTAGACTAGTTCCTCAAATGTGATAGATTTTTAATAAATCCTTCTTGAATTTAGTTGAACTCAATTCTTATGAGAATGGTTCATGCATACTCTGTGTCCTTGATGAAAAATTAAGAATGGAACACATTTAGAGAAAGTTTTCTTCAGCAAATCACCTCTTTACAGTCATAAAAACTGATAAAAATTATAGAAAATGTAAGATTTTGTTCTAGTAAGTTTTTAAAAGTATTTTCTCAGTATAACAAAGTGTAACATTGAAAACTTCTTCAAAAAAGTATCTTACAAAATAATTAGTTATGCAAAAATCTCTGAAGATGTAGAAAACTTCATTCAATGATCCAGAGTTTTAGATAAAATACATACACACAAAGCCATAAGTATCACATCTATATAATATGTGGATCACACTAAGCTGGGTCCAGCATTGAATAACAAGAAGAGAGCTAGCTTTTTTAAATTTTGCAATGCATTTAATAGTACTAAGCTATTTTCTGGCAGAAAAGTTCATCTCATTAATATGAACAGTTTTTTGTTGATGCCATACATTTTAGAAGCACTAATAATGCCATGGGAAAAATGCATTTTTGGTATAAGTAGGATGCAGCATATCATCAATGATATCCTCTCTACACAATGTCGCACAAAACTCATGACCAAGAACACATGATGAAAAAAGAATTGGGCCAGTTATATTGTAAGAATAGAAGACAATAGAAATATAATTCAATGATCTAAAAAGAACCAGATCCTCTATGAACAATTAATATAAGATCATAAACAAAAATCACAAATGATGAAAGGTATTTAAAATCTTTACCAGTAAATGTTCATGCTGATGAAATTACTGATGCAAAAATATTTATTTCAACAATATCAATAATACAGCAAATAAAACAAAATATATGGCCTTATCTTAAAAGTGAACTTAAGTGAAGACAGCACAATTTTTTAAAAAGCTACCTTTCTCACAAGAAGTCAATCAAAACCTTCAGATAAAAAGATGTCATTGCATCTATTAGAAAAGAAGCTCCCTGAAAGCACAGGCTATCTTGATTTTCTATTTAAATCCCTGATGGTTAGAAGAGAGCTTTGCATATAGTAAGCAAATGTTCTTTTTGTTTTTTTCTCTCATTTACTTTTTCCTTAACAGGGAAGAACTGTATTATTCATTTGACAAGTGTTTTACTTGCTCTAGGTCACTCTCTAAAACTATAAATTGAGTAGAAGGTGAAAACCTGAATTAGTAGAAGGAATTTATTCATCTTGGAGTTTCCTAAACAAATAAAATCTCAGGCTCAATTGTTGTCTGCTTCCCGAAAAAAGAAGTACTAAGAATAATTAAAATTAACATAGAAATATGTACTTCTATTTTGAAAATTAAATTGTATCCTTTGTTTACAATATATTAAAGTAAATTTACATTGGTTCATCTACATAAATAAAAGAGTATACTAATTAAAATTTGCCAACATGGCAATAATATGTTATACTTTTATGATAAAGAAAATATTAATATTCTAAAATAATCATATCTATCCTTTTACATACTTGAGTCCCACCATAAACCCAAACTCTAGGAACATAGAACTTCTTTAACTGTAAATCATAATTTGACTGTCCAACAAAGAATAATCATACAGGACTAAACATATTCACCTCTCCTCTTACAATGACCAAGACAATCTATTTCCTTTAATTACTGCCTATTTGTGGCTTCTTATGACAATACAAAACAAATGGGCACACAATTTAAAAAGTGGCAGCATGACAGTGAACAGGATTAAGAGAACTCATGCTATTATGACCCTATTCCCTACCAACAGGGTACACCATTCTGATAATATGCTGCTAAAAGTATGTCCTTCCGATCTTGCTTACCCCACTCTTAGATCTTCCCCTTTTTTTTACGATTCTCAGAAGCTAGTATCAAAACTAAACCTAATACATATTTAAAAATTTCACTGAAAGCACAGCTAGTCTTAAGAATTAATCTTTAATAAGCAAAATTCATTTTAAATGTTTCAGAAATAGCATTTTTACATGAATCATACGTGGATACGTGTATTTAATCATATATGTTTAAATATATTCACCTGTACTTCATGGCTATCAAAATTAACCTAAGGATATTAACATGTCAAACTGCTAGGAATACAAATCTGATTTATCACTAAAAAACGAAAAACTTAAACACAAGGATAATATCTTACATTTCTTTTGTATCATACCCCCAACACAGTTAGCTTAGTGTTGACTGTTGAGTAGCAGGAATGCAATAAATACTTGTCAATTAATTTATCTTGCTACTAAAAGACATAACAAAGAGAAAAAATTATCTATGGATTTTCCTACTTTCTTACTGGAAAGCTAGACAGATTAAAGTCTACAGCTAAGCCCTCAGCCAAATAACAGTTTTGCTTTTCCAAAGGATTAAGTTCTGGGGAGAAAAATCAGTAGGAAAGGTTATATTTGGTGGTGTCTTTGAATTTAGCCTATTGCAAAAACTAAAATAATAATTTAAGGTGGGATTGAATGTAAGGTGACCATTTTACAAAAAGTTCCATTATGGAAAGATAGCTCCTATCCAAGACATAAGTGTTCTTTACAAGGCAATCAATTACCAGTGTAACCATAGGTTGTGCTCACAAGAGTTAAATGAAAGAGGGTAGGAGGATAGGGTAGTCTTCATTATTCTTATTATAAAATAAAAGTTTATTCTGAATATATTAAGTGCCTTGTGATTAAATCTTAATTGTTTTCATGATTACAAGCTCCAGTTTTCCAAGTTTTACTAGTTATACTGCATTATTTTGCTAGTTTCAAACTAGGAAAGTAACTTAAAGAGCATTACTTACTGTAAGGAAGAAGAAAGAAATATAAAAAGACTAATTACAGGCTTTAGTGCTTTGCTTTTCATCAGAGTATTCTCAACTGAGCAGTAAAAACCCAGCACATTTTCATCCAGTTACAGTTTAAAAAAAAAAAAAAAGGCTAATGGTGATCCATTTGGATTCCTGTCCATTGAAGAATTCTGTGTTAACATTAATAATAGAAGTTTCTGTACTTGAGAATATATGGTATGCATTTAAAGAATCTGTTCCAAAAGATGTATCTTCTTTAAAAGCACAAGCATTAGCTGACTAAAAATTAAGCCATAAAGATACTTTTCAGAATCAGATCCAAAATACAATCATAATTCTCACTGCTGAACCAAATTAAAAGGCAATTCCAATATCATTATGCCCTACAAATATTATCAGCCACATTAAATACACTGCAGAACTTTTCACTAAAGATTTGTTAAAGGAATTAATGCATGAAAAGACTAAATCTAGACTTCCACAAAGTTCTCAGCATCAGTACTACTCTTATTCAAGAAAAAGTTAACTATAATAGCATCAATTTCAAATGACCAAAATATCAACTTTATATGCATAGAGCTTTATTCTGTGTTGATTATGAAGTCGAGGCATTTTTTCTGTCATGTCCAACACTATGATCCCTTTTGGGGTTTTCTTGGCAAAGATTCTGGAGTATTACTCATGCCCTTCTACAGCTCATTTTTACAGATAAGGAAACTGAAGTAATAGAGTTAAGTGATTTTCCCAGAATCACACAGATATAAAGTCATAGAAGCCATATTTGAACTCTCCACAGCCATCCAGCTGTCCTCTGTGTATATAATCATATGTAAATATATGATAAATATGTATTCTATAAAGTAAGCTATAAATATATACTTAGTATTTATACAGGGTCTACTCAGTCTTACAGATAGTTAGGCTTGGAGTCAGAAAGAACTCATTTCAAGTCTTCTGATTCCCATAGTACCTGGCACTATCTAATGCTCATTCTTTTCTACTTAGAAGAATTTTAAATTTCTTAAAACCACACTATGACTTTGAGGATGCCCTGTATCTTGCTTTATATATTTAACAGTGTTTACATGTGTTTGTTCAATGGAATGTATGTTCATTAAGACTCACTTGTGTATACCTAGCACAATGTCTGCCACAAAGATGGAGCTTATGAAATGCTTGTTGATTGAGTTATTGATTAATTTGTCCAATGTAATGCTGAGGATAAACATGAATTGAGAAATTCAGAAATATTCACTAGCATCATGGAAGAGATTCTGCTTGCCAAGAACTCAAAGTAGAGAGAGATTCCCTCTCTGTTGAGCTTTTCCAAACACTATTATTTAGAAACCACATCTTAATAGGACCACCAAGATCCTGAAAGCTTAAAGTAGGTGTGTGTGAAAGTCAGTTTGAACCAAAGGAAACCAATTATTAAATTTTCAGTTAAATTTTCAGAAAATTTTCACCTCAAAAAAAATGTTACAAATTGGGACTTAATTTATTGTTATGTTAATTGTTTAGACATCAAAAGGTAATTCAGAAAATGTTAATAAAGCAAAACAAACTTAAAATTATCCTGTGCGTACATACATTTTCTAAATAGCTAATTATTAAACATTTACCAACATACACAGGACTGTAAGCCACCAGAGCTTCAAGCCTCTAAGTCTGCCATTACACTGTTATAAAATCAATTCTGAAGTAATTTTAGTGTACTTGGTGGGGAAATATCCAAATAAGATGTTCCCTGATAGCCTCAGTTGATGGAGTGAAGTAAGTTTTCTGCTTCATATGTAACCCTTTGATATTTTGGATTTATTTGTTGACCCAAAGAATATTTCTGAAGCCTTTAGCCAAGTTTGATACTTGGCACCTCACTGAAGGGTAGCACCTTAAACTGGATTCAGCTTCACCTTTTAAAACAAAAGTTTTCAAAGGAACCTCAATTGATAAATGTTAATGAATCTCCATAAAAAGTCCTATATAAATAAAAGGTACAAGAGTGGAATTAAATAAGTTCACTAAAAAAGTTTTTAGACTAGTTACTAGTTAGCTAATTGTAAAAATGAAAATATTTCTTCAGATCACTGGCATTACAGAAAAGGTTACAATCAAAATATTCTCATCGAATCAAAAATTGTATTATTTCACTGTATTGCAGGAAACATATGCAGATGTATGCATAATTGGAAGGGACATCAAAGGGTGTCAAGTTGAATATGCACACTTTATAAATGAGGAAACTGAGGCCCAGAGCAATTAAATATTTTTCTGAAGATCATATAACTTGTAATCATTCACCCTGCAATTTGATACCAAGATTTCTGACTCCAGAATCAGTCCTCTGTCTGTAATCTGTTCATGTTGTTGGAACTAGCTCTATCCCTACCTAAAGTATAAATCAACTTTACAACATTTGCAAATTATCATCCAGAATGTAAATACTTCCAGTAGAATGTAAGCTCCTTAAGACAGAGATTATTTGAATTTTGTCTTTGTATTCCCAATGCTTTCCAGTGTATGGAATATTGGTGTTTAACAATTATTTATTAAATTGAATGAATTAATTTATTACCAAATCAGACTATTCTATTTTTGCACAGTTCTAAAAATTAGGATTGGCAGCTTGGTGAGCAATAGATAGAACACTGGGTTTGGAGGCAGGAAAAATCATCTTCTGAAGTCATAATCTGGCCTCAAACAAAAATCTGCCTCCTAAAAGTTTTCCTTCTTTTCATCTTATTCTGCCCTCTCAGGTCAAGAAGAATAACTTTAATCTCTATTTTATACAATAATCCTTGAACTCTTTGAAGATAGTTATTCTCCATCCTCTTTCTTCTCTTTTTCAGGCTACATATACCCATTAGGATAAAGGTATCCTCATAAGAAATAGTTTGAATCCTCTTGCAATCTTAGTATCCTATAAAACTGTTTCACTTTGTCCACATCCATTCTAACCATGTCACTGATACATAGGTGATGCAATAGACAGAGCATTTGTCCTGGGCTCTGGAAAACCCAAGTTCAAATGTGACCTCAAATACTTATTAACTAAGTCATAATGACTGGACAAATCACCTAACCTCTGTTTTCCTTAATTTTATGAACTGCAAAGTGGAGTTAACCCTATTTTGCAGCATTGTTATGAAGATTAAATGAGATTAACTCATCTAGATTTAATACTCTACATGTAGTCTAAGACAGACATAGTGGGGACTATTCTCCCACATTCTAGATATGAAACTTTCATTAATGAAATTTCGGGTTGTATTAGTCTTTTTGGCTTCCATGTCACAATGATGACCACTCATATTGAGCTTGCAGTATATTATGATAGTATTGCTTGCAATACACTAATGATATCATTGCTAACAAGTCCAGTTGAGTTAGTTGAGCATAAGGAAACTATATAATAAATCTATTTTACATTTCACTGATTAGCATTTCAATACACTTGAGCCAAATAACAAAAAAAAAAAAAAAGAAAAGAACAAAAACTCATTACAAGGTTGAAAATAGGACTTTTAAAAGAAAGATTGAAGACATTGTGATCCTTTAGAATAAGTAGAAGTCTGAGGGTTAATAATAATTTTAATGTAAATAAAAGGTCATTTGACAAAGGAGAAAAGTCATTTATTTTGGGGAAGATCTTTAAGCATCTGTATAGTGTGATTTATATAAAGAGCAGTTCAGCAAACTCTTTGGACTTTTTCAGCTCTTGGGATATTTCTTGTTTAAAATAAAAGATACAAGGTTGTATCACACATGGTATCATCATATGTAGAACTAGAAGAAACTTTAGTCCAATTTACACACACATACACAAAAAAACCTTTATTTTATAGATGTGGAAATTCAGCACAGTAATCTACTTAACCTGCAAGATAAAAGTAGATAACATTCTTCAAACCTAATTTACAGTTGGATAAATGGAGAAAAAAAGTTAAGTCACTTTTGTAACACCCTACACTCACGAACAATTCTTAGAATTTTCCTCATAGGATATTGACCAATTTTGAACCATAATACTCTGGTCTCTTCCATGGACTTTTAATTATTCTTTCATCTCTCTCTCACTATTTAGGATTATTACCACAATCTAAAAACACACTTGGATTTTCCCTAAACATATGAATATCCATGAGCATACATGTACACACACACACACACACACACACACACACATATACACACACACACACACACACACACACACACACACACACACACCCTTAGAGGGACCAGTCTATAGTTGTTATGTCTACTTCCTCAATACTCATTAATCAACTTCCTACATTCTAGTCTCTTCCTTTTTTTCTTGGATATAAGGAATTTTTTTTCCCCTTCATCTTCCCAATACTTAGCCTAATGTTTGCCACACTGTAAGAATTTAATAAATGCTAAGTGATTAATTGAATCTCCCTACCATAATATCTGTCTTCAAGATCACTAAA
Organism: Sminthopsis crassicaudata; assembly: GCF_048593235.1. Classification (NCBI taxonomy): domain Eukaryota; kingdom Metazoa; phylum Chordata; class Mammalia; order Dasyuromorphia; family Dasyuridae; genus Sminthopsis; species Sminthopsis crassicaudata. The sequence continues at coordinate 295,360,240 of NC_133619.1, read as the reverse complement.
GATCACATCAACAAATCCAAAGTTTTCTTTTTTTCCTTTCCTTAATCTTTTTGACTTCCCTCCATCATTTGAAATGCCAGGTCAATGAGCTCATCTTGAAATATTTCACTTTTCTTCCTCCTTCCTTCCTTCCTTCCTTTCTTTCTTCCTTCCTTTTTTTCTCTTTCCTCTTCTTCCATTCCTTTTTTATTTCTTCTTTTTTCTTTTTTTCTTCCTTCCTCCATTCCCTTTTTTTCTTCCCTTGATCTTTCTCTTTCTTTCTTTCCCTTTCTTTTTTTTTCTTTCTTTATTTTTCTTTCTTTCTTCCTTCCTGGATCTGGCTTTTTTGTTTTTCTTTCTTCTTATATTTCAACTATCAGATATCTACTTGTTCCTCAACTGAATTTCATCATCTTTACCTCAAGTCAACTACCTATTGTGCATTTCTGTTAATAGTACCACCTCAAGTCCAACTACCTATTTTCCATTTCTGTTAATAGTACCACCATTATTCTAAGCTTCTAGGTTCATCTTCAAAAATAATTTTTGTCTCCTCTTTTTCCTTCATCCCACAGATTCAATTAGTTCTCAAATCATATCATTTCTACTTCTCTAATATCACTTGCATTAAACCTCCCTCTCTTATTCCTCTTTCAGTAAGTTAATCTAGTCCCTCAGTTATTCTTGCTCAGGCCTCCAAACTCTGTCTATTCTAATCTATCTTCTACACAGCTATTTGAATGATCTTCTGAATAACCCCAAAATGACCATGGCAGTCTTCAACTAAAAGCCATAACTTACCAAATTGTCTAAAATTCCTCATTCTATGAGATCATAAATAGATTAGAGGAACAGAGAATAGTCTACCTCTCACACCTGTGGAGGAATTTATGACCGGAGGAGAACTAGAGATCATTATTGATCACAAAATAGAAGATTTTGATTACATCAAACTAAAAAGTTTCTGTACAAACAATACTAATGCAAACAAGATTAGGAGGGAAGTAACAAATTGGGAAAATATTTTTACAGTTAAAGATTCTGATAAAGGTCTCATTTCCAAAATATATAGAGAACTGACTTTAATTTATAAGAAATCAAACCATTCTCCAATTGATAAATGGTCAAAGGATATCAACAGACAATTTTCAGATGATGAAATTAAAACTATTTCCACTCATATGAAAGAGTGTTCCAAATCACTATTGATCAGAGAAACGCAAATTAAGACAACTCTGAGGTATCATTACACACCTGTCAGATTGGCTAAGATGACAGGAACAAATAACGATGAATGTTGGAGGGGCTGTGGGAAAACTGGGACACTGATGCATTGTTGGTGGAGTTGTGAAAGAATCCAACCATTCTGGAGAGCAATCTGGACTTATGCCCAAAAGGTTATCAAAATGTGCATACCCTTTGACCCAGCAGTGCTACTACTGGGCTTATATCCCAAGGATATACTAAAGAAGGGAAAGGGACCTATATGTGTCAAAATGTTTGTGGCAGCCCTTTTCATAGTGGCTAGAAACTGGAAGATGAATGGATGTCCATCAGTTGTAGAATGGTTGGGTAAATTATGGTATATGAAGGTTATGGAATATTATTGCTCTGTAAGAAATGACCAGCAGGAGGAATACAGAGAGGTTTGGAGAGACTTACATCAACTGATGCTGAGTGAAATGAATAGAACCAGAAGATCGCTGTACACTTCAATGCTGTATGAGTACGTATTCTGATGGAAGTGGATATCTTCAACATAAAGAAGATCCAACTCACTTCCAGTTGATCAATGATGGACAGAAACAACTACACCAAGAGAAGGAACACTGGGAAGTGAATGTAAATTGTTAGCACTACTGTCTATCTACCCAGGTTACTTATACCTTCAGAATCTAATACTTAATGTGCAACAAGAAAATGGTATTTACACACATATATTGTATCTAGGTTATATTGTAACACATGTAAAATATATGGGATTGCCTGTCATCAAGAGGAAGGAGTAGAAGGAGGGAGGGGATAATTTGGAAAAATGAATACAAGGGATAATGTTATAAAAAAAATTACTCATGCATATATACTGTCAAAAAATTATAAATAAAATTTAAAACATAAAATAAAATAAAATAAAATTCCTCATTCTAGTATTCAAAATCTACACTATCAGATTCCAATATACCTGTCTAGATTTATCTCAAATTCCTCTTCATCACAGAGTCTGCATTTCATGAAAACCAGACTATTCTCTATACCTCATCTCTAGACCTAGAATTGACTACCCCAAAGCTCTATCTTATAATTAAAATACCACCTTTTCCTGGAAACCTACCCTGACTACACCTTTTAAAACTGCTACATTGCTAGGAGCTGTCCTTTGTAATTATATCAAATTTCATAATTATTTTCATACTTGCCCTTTCTGCCAATCAAATCTAAGCTCCTTGTAAAACATAGATCATAATTCTTCATCACTGTATCCTCATTTCCTATTACTTGGGTGATTCAGAGTTGGTACATATTAGAGTTTTTATTAAATTGAACTTAACAAGCTATAGTTTACATAAATTCAAATTAATCATTGATATCATTGATTTTAATGTTTTCTCAAACAGTAAAGATCATAGCCTATCTTTGACTGTCAATCTTATATGACTTTTGTTGATGTCCTCCCAAAAGTATACAGAATATAACAGAGATCTTTTTCTCCTAATATTATAAGGATATCAGTAGATCAAACTTCAATCTGAAACCCTCAGTTCTTTATGAAACCCATAAAGAAAGCTTCAAATAGTGTCATGAAGAGTGGGACATAAATGAACAAAAACAATAGTAGCAACAATGGATATATTTCAAAAAATTAAGTGTTTACTATGCTCCAAATACTGTTCTATGTATTGATGACACAAAATAAAATTCTTGTCCCCATAGTTTATATTCTAATAAGGAGAGTTAATACATAGAAGTGATGAGTTCAAGAAAGGTGAAATCACAAGGATAGTGAGTAGAGATATAGTACAATCCTTTCAGAAGTAAGGGTAATATAGAGATGTCTCACAAACATGAATAGTGACACAATAGACACTCATAGACCCACTTGGTAAAAGGTAGTATGGTCAAGTGGTTAGGACTGATTTCTTGCAGTGAGCTCTACTGATCTTTTTTTTTTTTTTCCTGTCCACTACATAAAGGTCTTGTCTTTTTTTTTAAACCACTAATAGCTAATTACATAGATTTTTGCATATCTTTTCTCGTTTGATGCTCTTAATAAGACTATAATGTAGATTTTACATGCCTTATTATGCACATAAGAAAACTGAGGGTTAGTGGATTATGATGATACCAATATTCAATTGGAGAAAGAAGATTTGAACTCAAATATCTCTTATCTCAATCATCTCTCCATAATAGCACTTTACCTTTTACTTTATTCTGCTGCTACTATGCAAACTATCAAAAGCACAATATTCAACATCATTTAATTTTTGTTTCTGCTTTTATTGAATTTTGAGAGAGAGGGGGGGGGGAGGGAGGGAGGGAGGGAAGGAGAGAGGGAGAGAGAGAGAGAGAGAGAATTTCAATATAAATTCATGGTTAAGTCGAAGTATCCAGTCCAGGGATATTCCCTCCATCTTTCCAATAGTGTGATTCACTCATTTATAGCAAACACTTATTCAGAGCACAATTAAAATCAGGACATTTTTATCTGTAGACAAAAGCTATTGTAAAAGAATAAAAAGCAAATAAGCAAGATTTAAAGAGAGCAAGAAATTCCTGAGAAATGGAAATTCTAGTTCAGGAGGCAACAGTGATGATGCAGAGTAGAGAGAAGAATAGAAGAAGTGATGAATTTCCCAGGTCCCAATGCTGCAGCAAATACTGTCTAAGAATACTTTTTAAATAGATCAATGAGCCAGACAGAGCTCCAATTGCTCATGATTTTTTTCAGTTAGGATTAGTACTACCTTTCCCTTTCAATCTGCTGGCTAGCAAACATTTTCCCTGTCCAAAAATTTCCCTAGTGGTATCAGGCTTCTCCTTCACTGTCTCCAGGTGGAAAAACTACACTTTCCATCAACCCCCTGTGCTCATATAAATGCAACTTTGTTTAAATAATTTCACTAACTTTTTTTTTTACTTCATTAGGGAAAGTGAAGAAAGGAGGTGGGCCACTTGGAATAGGATCTTAATTTACTTTCTGCTTGGATAGGTCTTTCTTCTCGGTTTGCTGAAATAATACAAGCAAGATTTTCATTGTTAAAACACTTGTAATTCAGTAAAACATTGAAATCAGATCCCTTAATTGCTGAGGAAAGCTTTAATTCCATCAAAAGATTCTGGTGATAAATTACAGATTTTGTTTTTATCACCATGGCTCCAATTCCTAATTACCTGATATATACATGTTTTGTGCAATTAACTTGTTAGTAGGTGAAGTATCTTTTTGACTCTACTATAATAAAAATGGGATTTATTCATCCTGATTACCATATTACTCCCTGAAACTTCTTTTTTATATGATACCTCTTAAAAGAAAAGAAAATCTCATAAAGGATTATGATTAGTAGCATTATAAAAATGTGTTCATGAACAAGAAAGACATAGATATTAATTATGCCACAAATGACACTAATTTAAAAATTTTAAACAGGCAAAAATGAAATCACCCTAATACAACTATTTTAGCTCAATGTAGAAAATAATTTTCTGTTTGTTTTAGCTGTCCATAGGTAAAGAGGATTGCTTTGTAATATATCAAGCTGAAAGTTTTCAGTTTGTTAGACTATCTGCCAAGATTATTATAGAGGGAATGCTTGCCTTGATGGATTGAACTGACTAGTGTCTGAGGATTCTTTTAACTATAATACCCATTGATCCAATAATATGGCCTTGACTTTTCTGAACTAGAATCATATATTCTCCATCATTCCAACACAAGATCTTTATTCAAAAGTTGAAAATCACCCTCCCAATTATCAAGAATGGAAGCAAGGAAGAACATCTGTATGAAAGAGCTCTGCTATCTCCTTGTCCAGCAAATAGAAGGTAAGGGGAAGGCAAAAAGGTATTATGTGCCTATAATTACTAAAAGCAAGCACATTAAATGTAGATATAGTCTGTACACAACTTGATAGAGTTAGATAAGAATATGGGACATGAAAATCACCTAATCAGTCTCTGATTTGTAAGAGGGGTAACAAAAGTTGGAATTCTAGACCCAAGCCTACTATTCATGACAAGGTTCAGTTTGATTCATGATGAGCTATCTCAGTAGTCCTAATAGAAAACCTAGACTACTCTGCCTGCTTACAAAACTATCTTGACAAAGCAGTGCAAACAGAGCCAAGGGAATCTTGTAATCACAACTATTTCTGCTGCACTCATATAAACAGCTATTTCTCCAATCTTTATTTAGACTGAAAGTGAATACTCAGCAAAACCAAAATGGCTAGATTCTTTCATGGCCTTTAAAATTTGAATGAATTTTATACAAATGTCTTTTGTCCCTAATGAAAAGTTATTAATCAAAGTATGTCTGTAGTCATGAGGGGAATGTTTAGAATTTTAATAAATGTCATCTAAAAATTAACAAAAAAAGTAATTAGGAAGATTTATTACATGATTTCCCCATCACCTTCATGGTCAAAACTAAAAGATAAAGGATAAAAATTACTAATAAATTCATATTTGACAAATAAGTCCTTGGATCAATCCTAGGGTTGTGAAATGCATACCTGGAAATACTAGAAAAATCTGATTTTTTTGTATCCTTTAAAAAGTGAAAGTATCCTTCCACTTTTTGTAAGTTAAAGTTTATTAAAATCCTTGATAAAATTTTGTCTCTGCCTCCCCTAATCTAATAAATGAAAAAAGTTGTTCAGAAGACACTAATTCAATTTATTTTAAGTATTTCAGCTTTCTGGAGAGAGAGTAAGGCTAGATTGTAGGGGAAAGAGATTGACCTCTTGAAAATCTATGAAGAGATTGATATAGTAGCTCAAACATATGGTAATAAAAATCTATACAAGGATGCAGTAATGAGATTGGAGAGAAGATGTATGCTAGAGATATTAAGAGGTAGTATGAAAAGAGATTGATAACTCATTGGATGTGGGAAGTAAGAGAGTAGGAAATATCAAATATGACACCCAGGTTTTTAAACATGGAACAATGAGTCAATGTTGATGTCATCTACAAAAAAAAAAGGCAAATAGAAAGGTATTTAAAGAGTAAGATAGTAAGCTGAGTTTTTAATGTGCTAAGTTTATGGTACTGGTCAAGTATTTAGATGGAAATGTCCCCTAGACAGTGTCCTCTATCAAAGGAAAGGTCAGAATTGATGATGGAGATTTTGGAGTCATCTGCAGAAAGTCAAGGGAATGAATAAGAGTTCCAAAGGAGAACATGTCAAGAGACAAGAAAAGAAAAGTTCCTCCTGATGAGGAGGACTAGGGTGAAAAGAGAGAGAAAAGTATAAACCAGGGAGAAATTTTTCATAGAAAACAATCTCATAGACATGGAATTTAAGCAAGACATTTATCAAAGTTGCTGATGCTATATTTGAGCAAAAGAAGGAAGAGGGGGAAGAAGAAAGAGAGGGGGTAAAGGAAAAAGAAAACATGTATTAAATGTCTATTATATGCTAAGCACTGTGCTAGGTTACTTATATGTTATCTCATTTGATCTTTACAACAGTCCTTGTGAAGCAGATGGTATTATTTGCCCTGTTTTACAGATAAGGAAACTGAGGCTGAGAGACCAAGTTAGACTTGCCCAGGGTCTTATACTTGCTAAGTATCCTAGGCAGGATTTGAACTAAGATCATCCTGGCTCCAATCCCAATACTCTATCTAGCCAAAACCTGAATGTTAAAATGTTAGAACAAAAATAGCCTTTAGATATAATCTAAAACAACCCTCTTGTTTTTCAGAAAAGAAATCAAAGACACAGAGAAAAGAAGTGATTTTTTCAGTGTCAAACAATAAGTTGGCATTCAAGACATATCTAGAATCTGGCCACATCTACAATGGCAGCAAGGGGTTATAATAATAAGAATACTTATTATAAGGAAAATCTAAGTTGAAATTCTTTCTTGGACATTTAGTAGATGTCAGATCCTGAGGGAGATCACTTTTTTCTTCTATAAGATTTAAGTATTGGATTTCATGATCTCTAAGATCTATTCTAAATAAAGGTCTACAATCCTGACTAAACCTCCCATTAATCTAATTCTTCTATTAATTGAAATAGACAGATACAGAAAAATTGCAAGGTAATTTTGTGTAAATAGATAGTATTATCCCCTTTAAGAGAAAATAGCATGAGAAGAAACACATTTTTTAATTTAAATGTTGAAAGACACATGGTTTTTTTTTTTCTGAGAAAGTGAAAGATAACTGACTCCCTTAGAAAAAAATGTACTCAGGGACTCTGAAAATAGAGTAATGACAGATATAACAGTGACTACAGAATGCCATAATCTATTAGCTAATTCACATGTCACAATTTTCAGAAGTTTTATATGTTAGAAATGAGAAATAAAAAAAAAACAATTTGGTGACTGTATAAGATTTAATAAAGTCATGATCCACATCATATTAAAAATGCTCCCTGCTTATGAACGATCCTAATTTGAAGAATTAGCTGATGTAAAAAGTAATGAAAAATGGAAAAATCAAAAAAAAAGTGACCCAACAAAGATAGTAGCAGGGGAAAAAAAGCTAGGAATATAAGGAACAAGAGACAAATGACACAGGAAGTGATGAGAGGAACTGCTTGTAGAAGGTAAAATAAAACTGCCAAGCACTGAGTCATCTGAGGTGGAGAGGAGGGGATGGAGGGGAAGATCTGACTGAATCCTGGTTATCCACTAAGTTTTTGAAAACTCATTAGAAGAAAGCCAGATGATGCTATCGTGGGTAGAGTTATTTGGGTTTATTGTTTTCTAGAATCATAAAAAGTCTGAGAGGGAGAAATTTCTTTGGGTTGCCTATATGGTCTTATGATGCTCTCATATGAGAGTAGAAGGGTCAGGAAGAGGGGGAAAGTTAGGTTTTGCATTAGATTTGCTGTAAGCAAAAGTAATGGCTTCACTAAAAATTACTTGGATAAAATAGAGGGTTAAATTTTAAGTTGGCCTCCAATACTAAAAACCAGATTATTACAGGTAAGTTATTTAATTTCTTTGGACTTAATTTTCCATATCAACAAAATGGATACAATAGTTCTCCATAAGGTTATTGAAAGGCTTTTGTTTTATAATGTATATCTAAAGTCTTGCTACACTTTAAGTTCTATATATTTGTGTTAGCTAGGATCTCTACCATTACAAGGGTCACCAGGGAGGTGCTCAGCAATCACATGGGTAAAGTTCAGACTTGATGACCTTTACTCTTAAAAGTTGTTTTCTTATCACTAACCTTGAGATTCAGTTACCTGGTAAATCTTTATTCTTTGCTAATAATTATGGGTATGCTACAAGAAATAAATACAGATAATGGCTGCATATAGTTCTAAACATTTTGCGCACTTCTGTGCACAGTATAAGATATTACACATTACTGGAATACCTTTTAATCTGCAAGGTCAGGCAATAGTAGAGAGAAGAAACAGAGACATTAAGACACTCCTCCAAAAACAAAAGAAAGGGGGAGCCACAGGTAGCCCTAGGGAAATTCTAAATTTAGTTCTCTATACCATTAATTTTCTAATTTTTGACAAAGATGCCCTGGCTCCAGCAGACAGGTTTTATAACCCACTGGAAGGACAGTGTCCAGTGCAAGCAGCAACACTGTCCTTAGATAATCACCAGGTGATGTGGAGAGACCCAGAAAGTGGTGAATGGAAGGGACCAGATAGGTTAACTGCCTGGGGGAGAGGGTTTGCTTGTATTTCTTCAGCATGGAGAAGGAATCAGATGGGTGCCAACGAGTTGTATTCGCCTTGTCCATCGGAGAGAGACAGAAAAAGAGAAAGACCTCAAAACAAAGGAGAAAATTTAAGAAACATCTGACACTAAAAGAGCATGGCTAATAAGAAGACTGTTAACTTTAAAAACCAGAAGAAATCATTGGATTTCCTAACACAAGATGAGACTAATGGACAATGTACTTATGGACATTTATAAATTCTCAATTTATGATTATTTGATCATGTTATTTGTTACATACTTCTAGCATGTATTATATTACTATGTTACTAGGTGTTTATGTAATCTATGTAATTATGTGTAATGCCTCCCATATTGATGGATTTATGTTTCAAGGTTATGACCACCCTATGTTCTAAATCAAAAGAAAGGGGGAGATGTTAGGTTCTTACTAAGTGCTAATGAGATAATGAGATATTAGGTTCTTACTAAGTGCTAAGTCGGTACTTGACAATCCTCTAGTTCCGGCCTTTCCTGGGGAAGAGCTTGCATGCTTAGGAGGAGCAAGTTCATTGGTTGAAGTAATTCTTCCCAAAAGCCCTTGCATTATCCCATGCCCATTCTCTAGGAGGATAAAGAGGGCAGCTCTGGAGGAAAAAGGGAGTTGTTTCTGGACCAGACTTAAGGCTGCTCTTTGCAGGAAGGGAAGTCAGCTCTCTACAGGAAGAAGAATCTGTCCGAGAGATTTGAGTTGACACAGCAGATCTCCTCCCAGAGAGCGATTGGCAGCTTCTGGAGACAACAGCACATTACAACTTATTTTCAAGGTTTCCAATATATCTCTTTGCCATTTGTCAAAAGGTTCTATTTTTCCAGCTCTATATTCAGTTTTAAAACCTTTTTATCATAGTCATAAATCTGCAGACAAACATGTTCACCCAGACCTTAATTTGATGGATTCCATTTCTGATCAGTATAATATAATTCTTCTGCCTTGAAAATCTGTTCAAGAAAGTCAAATCCCCCTTCTGATACCAACTTAACTTGTCTTTTACATCATCCCATGTTATCTTTCTATTATAAAACAACTAAAACAAAACAATAATTTATTTATATAAAGTATTTAAAGATTTACAAAATGCCTTCTTTAATCAGTAGCAATTTTAAAAATTGTCCTTAAGGTCCTCAAATTCCTGTCCCTAAATTCTTAGTCATTAGAGATGCTTCCTAAGTTCTGTCTAGTAATATCATTTGTCCCCATGTTAATTATATGATACAGATAGTGTTTAATACAGATAGATTTTAATTCTCCATCAAATCCTAAAAACATAATCCCAAAAGATTTTATGCCACTCAGTTGCTTATAATCATCTTGCAGCTTGCTGCCTCTTGGCAGGGGATTTCCAACTATTTGGTATTCATCTTTTCTTTTTATAATAAGTATTACTATTTGTATCTGTCCTAGGAAATATTGTGGCTCCTGATAATTCTCTAGAGCATTGGAAGATGTTTGCTGCTTAGAAGGATAAAGCTTTACTCTTTCCTAAATTTCAAATCTATGACATAAGAACAATGATTCAGAAGCTTCCAGAAAAAGGGTTAAATTCTCCTTTGGCTTCTTAGATTACTTTTTGGTGTGGGTTTTTATCTTGAAACATTTCTTTCACTATTTGAAGAAAGATTTCTTTTTTCCCAGATAAGCTGAAGAGTAGAAAAGCATTTCCTCAGTCCTTCCACGTGATATACACACATAATCATCATTAATTGACTTTGGAAGAAAAACAAACATAGCACAATTACTGTAAGTCACTGAAATATTTCCTTGGCTTTTTATACATGTTGAAACTGAGCTCTTTACTTTACTTTGGCTTTTTCTGCTAATTCATGCTGCTAACTACTACATCCAACTATTTGTTTACCACACCTGTCTACTCCACTGAGTGCTCCAGGGCCTAAAGAGTTTGTTCAAGTGTTTAAAGCAAAGGTAGAAATGTTTCCTGACCTTTCTCAGCTTGTCCAGATGGTTTTGATCTATAGTTATCATATCTTTGCCAATATCCTGTTGCAAACAGGAATCATTATCTTAAAACTCCTTTCTTTTTATGATTAAGGAAACTGAGGCACAAAGATATGAAGAATCTTGCTGAAGTTCATAGAGTTAGTGGCAGAACATAACTAAAACCCAAGTCTCCTAATATCTACTACTTTAGTTGGGAGTTGGACAGATTATGAATACATCTAAACCCTGAAGACTCTTTCCTCAACTCTTAATCTCTAACCAAGAAACTCAACTCCTTGTTTCTCATGTAAAGAGTAATTAAAAGACATATAAGGCAAGTGGGTGAAAATTCTTTGGTTTCTTTGAATGAGCTCTTAGGGTCATTCATTTTCTGCACCTGGTTGGAAGGATTTGGGTAGAAACTTGATCACTGGAGTTATCTTAATCCCCAGTGTTTAATATTTCTTGCTCATCCTGAACTTCCAACAACTCTCTTCTGAGCACTGGTCAAGTATAAATTAATCCAAAATTCAGAGATTTTCTGTTGTGCATTTCCTAGGGCATTTAAAGTTTAAAGGCCAAACATAGATTTGAGATAAGCTCCTGAAATGTCCCTGGGCTCACATGTCTGCAGGGGAAAAAAAAAACCCTAGAATCTTTCAGTTCTGAGATTACCCATTTACTGTTACTACTTGTACCAGATGGTAGACACTGACTTAGAATCTGGCATCCACAATCTGAATTTATTGCAAAGGAAGAAATCCATATTGGATGTTCAAGTAATAGGTAATTTGAACATTCTTCTTTGCAAGAATCACTGTTTGCTGATTTTTTTTTCTTAACAGAATTAAAGAAAATTATTCAAATGACAACTTTTTATTAGTTAACAAGTAGCTATTAAAGAATATCACAGTATGATCACTATTTTATCTCCACACTATTTGGTATTAAAATCTATATAAACATATACATAACATATGAACATATGCATGCATGTGCATACATATGTATTTCAAATACATACACAGAAACAGCCATCTTAAATTACAATTCATCTTCCATCCCCTGACTTTTGATATTTAATACATGACTATTCATTTCTCAACTCACCCTTTGCAATATGGGAAGAACAGGGTATATAGAAAATTTTAAATGACCAAAATACTTTATTGTTCTTAAAAAACTAATATAAATGATTTTGTGTTCTTCAGCAGGATGCTGAATTACAAATAGTTTCTGTCCATAAATAAGTGTCACATAACACCACATGAAGCATAAAGTTTGAAACTGCCTTCTCATGTATTGAGTGGAGAATTTTTTTTTTGCAAGATACAAAATAACACTGGTAGTCAGCTTTGCCTCAGGGAGCCATCATTCAAAAACAGTCTTGTAGGAGGTGACAATTCCTTAAGGTATTGCATTATATGAAATCCCTCCTTTTAATAATGCTTAGCTAAACTACAGCATATCATTCCAATGCTAACTGCATTCAGAAATGTGGCATGTGGGCACTGGGAGAAAGCTTTGTAAACAAACCAGCATTTTCATTTAGTTATGATTTATACCCCACTTGTCATCTTGAATCCAAAAGGAATTGAGGCAACATGCAAATAAGCTAGATAAATCTTTTTAATGCATTCAATAGTATCTCCTAATATAAAGCCTTCTCCCTCTTGTTGTAATAAAACTGCTTTTGGTGTATTTTTCTTAAATTACGATGCCACATTTTCTTAAGTGATGCAGCCTGTATTTTGCCAAATTTTCATTGTAATCATTGATGTGCCTCTTTGTTTTGCTTGCATTGGTTCATAAAGCTTTTTTATTTTTCTCCTTGCTCCCACTTACCATCACCCCTGTCCAAAATTCTTTTTTGCAATATAATTTTAATTTGCAGATATATTGCTGATATATGTATATACATTCTTTGTTTATCAGTCATATCCTATTCCCTTCCCCCTTCAACACTACTATTTTCTCATTTTCTACCATAGTTTATCACTCCCTTCTGTGTTCAAATTTCCATATGTCATATGTGTGACACAAAGCTGAAGTAGCTTAGTTTATAGGCCATGAAATTTTGATGACACTTAGGTTAATTTTGCATGAAGATCAAGGAACCAGTATTACAGAAAGCATTCATAGAAACTACTTAGCCAGTGGAAGATAACTGTCTCATTGAACTGCATCCAGCACTGTGCCTGAGATTATTTCCAATTATATTAGGCACCATGCATTTCCCTCAAATCATTGTTTCTCTTTCCTGAAGCTTCAGCATAATTTTTAAGTGGCAAACTCTATGGAATTGATTGATTGATTGATTCAATGGAAATATAAAGCTCAGCCTGATGTATCTAGAAGATTCTAGCTGAACTAAAGAAGCTTAACTATTGAAATACAATATTTTTCCTCTTTATGATTATTTCATTTGTCAAATGCTTACAAAAACTACAGGTTTTCTGAAAGTCATTATGTAAGTAAGACAAGCATGCCCAATTCTTAAGACATTTTAGAGAGTGAATTGTAGATGTCTTAAGTATTATCAGGAAGAAACAGGGAAAATATCTCTTATAAGTACAATATATATGTGTACCCATGTGTACCCATGATTTGGATCTGACCTTCCCCTGTGAAAAGGAGAACAGGTTGAGCATGCATCTCCAACACACTGAGGGAGGACAAGGTCTTAGGATAGGTAGGACTGAAAAATCTCTCCTCCAAAGTCCAAAAAAGATATCAGTCTAGAATGATATTTATCTGCACTCCTCAAATATTTCTGGTCTAGGGGCATAAGTCCGGGTTCAGAAGAAAGTCACTTCCCTGGTCCTCTTAAGGAAAAGGATCCCCTCACCATATTAGTGCCTTCCTACCAAATGCTGCTTATGCAAAAGACTGCCATAAATAGCAAATAGCTAGCAAACCCATTTATTGAAGCCAAGAAAAACTAGAGAAGTTATACAAATTAAGATATACTAAATCAATAACATAAAGGAATGAGCTCTTTGACTTAAAGCAGAATGGATATTAGCTCAAAATGGGAGAGAAAGAACAAGATGACTGTCTTTTAAACTACATAGAAGGGAGCAGATGAAGATTATAAAGGCAGTTTATTATAAATTTATTTATAATCATTATCATCATTTTGAATTATGAGCCAATTTTCAGATATAGTTCCCTATTCACTCAATCAGCACGTTCTTAGGCAATTCTATTAACCTGTCCCAATATAGTATACATTACCATAACAATTCCATTTTGTTCTTTAATCTTCCATTACATCTATAATCCCACTCACAGAGTTTAATCAAAATATCATAACTTATTATGAATTTCAACTTTCATAAAACAACCAGTATTTTTCAAGTATCGTGTTCATATTTTCATATTTTTATCTGTAATGTGACTATTTGACCAAACATCAGGTTGCAAATCACTACCTGTAATAGCAACATATCAAATATCAACAATAAGTAACATTGTATTGCAAAAAGATTGGAAGTGAAATAACACTGGCATATTATCATCATTAATTAACAAATAATGCCATTGTAGGGGAGGGACTAGAGGGAAGGAGGGGAAAATTTGGAAAAATGAATACAAGGGATAATGTTATAAAAAAATTACTCATGCATATATGCTGTCAAAAAATTATAATTATAAAATTAATAAAAAAACAAGTAATGCCATATAGGTATTCAATAAATCCTAAAAGCTCATATGCAGAAAGGAAAAACAAAAATAATCCAAATTAAAAAGATACAGATATAAAATCTAACAGGCAAACTCAGTGAGAAAGGAAAAGTAGCACAATTAGAAAATAAATGTACTTCAAAAAAGTATGCATCCATCCAGCAAATCCTATATTAAAATTGAAAAAAAAAATTTTTTTCTCAAATATCTTGTGTATAGTTAAATTTAACTTAAACACAAACTATAGAGAACAAAGAATGAATTAACATAAAACACAAAATGAAAATTTAGAAAAAAAAATTGAAATTAAGTATTTCAATGAATATGGCAACAACATAAATTCTTTCTGAGCAGAATTTCTTACATAATTACTGAATGCATTGAAAATAGATAGATAGATGCATGTATCTATGTTTAGAAATAGAGAAATCTAGATGACTCAAGTGGATAGATCACTGTGCCTGGAGTCAGGAAGTCTGAGTTCACATATGAATTCATATGTTGTATGACTCTGGAAAAGTCATTTACCCTGTTTGCTTCAATCCATTGAAGAAGGAAATAGCAAACCATACCAGTATCTTTTCCAAAAGTATAATATGGCCTGAATCATACTATGAATGACTAAACAACATAAATCTACATGTGTATGTCTCTTCAGATGACTGAGTTCAGAACAGTTTGCCTATATAAGTTAAGGGCTTTTTTCTTCCATGGCTTCCCATCTTTGGAATGCAGATAAGTTTGCTTTTTCCAAACTTCTCTTTTAGCTATAAAAGGATATCACTTTATCTTATGGATATCAACTCCACTCTGCCATTTACTAGGGAATTTGCCTAAGTCTTGTTGCCTCAAAGAAAAATGGGTAGCCATAGGTCCCCACTAGATTGTTTTTCATGATTGAATAACCTAGGAGGAAGGTCCAGAGTAATCTTGTTTTAAAAAAATTGCTATTGAAAAGGCTTAAGAATTATAAATATAACTTATTAATACCAAAAATAAAAACTATATATATATATATATATGCATATATATATATATATATATATCCCAATTAAGTGTCAGGAGAATCATACCTTTTTATCCCAAGAAACCTGGGCAATCCAGATTTTTCTATTTCTCTGTTTCTGTCTCTGTCTGACTTTTTAACACTCTCCTTTTTCTTTCCAGAACAAATGAAATTATGCTGTATGCTTGGAATACAATTCTAAGAGTTCATATAACCAGGTCTCAGGGCCTTTCCTTGCTACAGGAAAATCAGTCTCAATACCTGTTTATAATAACCAGGCATTAAATGAATATGTGTCAAATTCAAATGTAATCTTAGCCACATGAGACTGATAGAGATTCAAAGCTGTGACTCGAGTTTCTCTAAAATAACAAAACAAAACGAAACAAAAAGGGTCTACTTGTTCAAGTTGACGGAGAAAATTTAAACCTCCAAATGCATAAAATGGTTGGTAGAATGGAGCCTCAAAAAGAAATTAGGTATGGAAAATTAAAATCACATAATAGTACATTCCTAAGAGTCTAGATTATAACAAAAGTAAGATGGAAGTCAGCAGAGAATTGTAGCAGACTATATTCTGGGGGCATCAACCTCACCAACTCCCTTCATGAGTGAGGATTTTTTCTCCTTATTATATGAGGGGAACCTAAGAAGTGAACAATGTGTGTAGAAAAGCTCAAGTTGGCCATGATAGCTGTATATAGGACCTATGAAAATATTTTCAGGCCATGAGTGGACAAAAGGAAAAGGCAAGAATTTTTTCCAAATAAATAAATAGATGAATGAGTGAATGAATAAATATGTATTTTTAAATATTTATTTTTACCCACATCTACAACTATTCCATGAAGTTCAGAATTACACTTCTTAATTCTGTTTTATTTGATGAAATATAAAGACTTTGAGTATCTGTGGTTCATTAAATCAGATGATGGAAAATAATAATAAATAATATGTGTATAACAATTAATGTGTGCCAGTCAGAATCAGAAAAGCATTGGTTGATGTGGGGAGGTATATATGATAAAAACATTTATGTAGCTCTTATCATGCACCAGACCATTTACAAATACTATCTTTTTGTTCCTCACAACAAACTTGAAAGGTCAGTGTTATTATTATCCTCATTTTACAGATAAGAAAACTGAGGCATCAAAGGTTACATGATTTGCCCAAAGTCTAGGCCAGAATTCATAATTTTCCTGTTTGTGGGCCCTACAGCTCTACTCGCTCTCTCCCCTCCCTGCCCTGATTAGAAAAAGTGACAATAAGGCCAAAGCTATAGATATAATTTCCACAGGGGTTAAGGGCCTTATTTTCTTTTTCAAAGCATTTTCAGAATGCCTTGAAAATGTTTATCCAGGATGATAAGTGGATTGTGGGGAAAACTGAGCAGAAAGTGATAGAATGGATCAATGCAAATATATCTCATTATTGAAGAGAACAAAGCTTTCTGATGCTAGGTCAATGGCATTAGTTTTGTTAGTTAAGGGCAACATTTCACCCATTATTGAACACGGCAGTAAAGGGGGTGGGGTGGAATTACTAAAACATTTCCCATTTCTTGCTAAGCTTTGTTTTAATTATGAGAGAATAAATAGCTCAACAATCTTCTCAGATTAGATGTCTGCTCAGCATTTGTAAAAATACTAAGACTAGCAGAGAGCCAAGGATGAATTAGCCTAATTCAGAGACTAATAACATTACATAGTGAACTGTCATAACAATGTTTACATGCAATGTGTCTCAGAAAAGCAAATGTGGATTAATTGTAGTTAAGGTTCTTGCTTCCATTTGAAAAAAAGCTGAAGTGGTTGTAATGGTTTATACTCTGAGTCTCAGAATTTGTTAACTTTAGCTATCAAGTGTGGCTAAAGAATATTAAAAGCACACTAGTCAGAAGCCCTCCTCTGTGATATATGCACAGAGCTGTCAATTCCGAAAATCAATGCTCAAGTTTCTTCTTCCAGAATGGCAAGCCAAAGGAAAAGAAAGAATAAAATTACAGTTTTCATATCAAGCATTTACTCTATGCTAAATAATATAGTATCTGAAGATGTGATATTCTTTTATAAAAAAGAAAATACTATTGTATAATCCTTCAATTCTGACAAAGCATACAATATAAAAGTCATAGACTACCATATGCAAAAATAGTATTTTCCTTCTCTACTGCTTTCCTCAAATAGTATTTCAAAAACTCACTTCTCAGAAAGATTTTAAAAGTGGGTTTACTGCAGAGAAAAAATATTACCAATTTGACCTCTCTTGTCAAGGGAAAAAAAGGACAATATGATAAACACACTAAGGTTTTAGGATCTCTGCTGATATATGGCTTCAGGAGTTTTCAAACTTTTTGATCCTAGGACCCCTTAAAAATAAAATGTAATAAAAATTTAAAAATCAGTATTTTTAAAAATTGTGAATATATCCCCTAAGATTTTATTTGTGTGACTTATATATGTTGATTTTGCCACATTAGAAATTAAATTTTAATATTATTACAAAAATAACATTGACATTTCTGACTCCCTGAAAGAGCTTGGGGAAGTCACAGAAACCCTGGATAACACTTTGAGAACCAGTATACTAATTGACTATTTTAGTCAAGTGCATAGACCTAAAGATATCTAGTTTTACTGAACTTAGAATCATGTAATGCATGAAGAAGAGAAAGTGTAATTGTACTGGAAAGTAGGTCAGGGACAAATTGTAAAGAAGTTTAAATGCTAAGTAAAGGATATACTTGAGCCTAGAAATAATCATAGGAAGCCACTAGAATTTAGTGAGAAGTAATATGATCAGAACTGTGGTTATGATGTATATATAAATTAGAACATATATGACATATTTTGTTTAGAAATGTTGATTGAGGATGCTATATACTCAGGTTGACAAATGTTGTTATTTGAGAGTCACCAGTAGAAGATCTCACCAAAGAAAAGTTGCATTATGGGTTTGAAGTAACTACCTATTTTCAGAAGTGACCAATGCATTGAATTTTTACTTTACTGCAAGCATCTTAGTGATGCAGTGGATAGTAGTAGCCTTAAGAGTCAGGAAGACTCCTCTTCCTGAGGTCAAATCCACTCTCAGACACTTACTAGCTGTATAACCCTGGATAAGTAAGTCACTTAATCCTGTTTGCCTCAGTTTTCTCATCTGTAAAATGAACTGGAGAAGGAAATGACAAATCACTCCTATAGTTTTGCTCCAAAGGAGGTCATTATGACCCAAATGAAAAATGACTGAACAAATTAAGTATTTGTTATAGGGGAAAGCTCTATTGAATTCTGTTAAAAATTTCACATACCCTCCAAATATCTTTCCTTTTTATACTATTATACTTCTTGCATTTCTGTGATCTAAGCTATTCTGTCACCAAAAAATATTTCTCTAAAATGTGAATGTCTCTGAATAAAAAGCAGAATAAAGCCTCCGATTTAATCCAAACAACATTTATGGATTGCTTATTATGTTTAAAACTAGTACCAGGTGCTGCAGATACAAAGAAAAAATGAAAAAAGAGTCCTTGCCCGCCATGATCTTATAGTCTATTCTGAGTATACAAATAGGAAAATAAAAGTTCAAAAGCTACCTGCAGGAAACCATACATGAACAAAGCCTTAAAAGATGCCAAGGATTCTAAGAGTTGAAGGTGAAAAGAGAATAAACCATAGCTCTGAGAAGTAAACCTAGAAAGGTAAGTTAAGGAGTTTTCATATTATCCTACAGATAATAAGGAAATAGTGGACAAGGGTGGTAGCTGAATGAATGGGGAGAGAGGGATAGATATGAGATATATTGTGGAGCTACAATTGATAAGGTTTGGTAACTAATTGAATTTAGAGGATAAAGGAAATTGAAAAGTCAAGGATGAAGCCAAGGTTTTTTATGTAGGTAACTAGAGGAGGAATATGGAAGTAGGGAAGGGAAATGGCACCAGAGAGAACATGCAAAGTATAATTTCAAAAATAATCAGTGCCATGAAACCCCAAGGAAGTGAGAGAAATATTCATGATCAGTAATGTCAAATGTTACAGAGAGGATAGGAAGGATGAGAATTGAGAAACGACCATCAAATTTACCACTTATTTTTAAGACCTTAGTAGAAATAATTTTATCAGGGTTTTCTAATAGCAGGAATTATTTCTTGCTTAATGAGTACTTAATAAATGTTTTTTTGGAATGAATATATTAATAAATCAATGTAAGAGAATTAGCTGATAAAATGATTTTGACAATAAGCAATATTACATAAGCATATGCTTTGGGAATAAGCATAATACAGATGCTGAAGAGTTAATGAATGACTCTAGAAACCAAAAAAAAAAAAAAAATAGATCATAATGCTAGAAGGGACCTTAGACATTGAATGGAACTCTCTCATTTTATAGATGAGAAAATTAAAGCTCAGAAAGGTTATGTTAAATAATTTTTCCAAGATTATATGACTAATAAACCTCTGAGACAGGACTTGAACTCGGGTCTTCCTGAATATAAACCTAGCACTCGATTTCCTGTACCATGAAGCCTTTCAAGAAGATGAGACTGTGAAAATTTTGTGAATGACCTGGTAACCAGAGAGAAACTGAGAGTATTGAGAACACAGAGTAAGGAAAAATAAGGAGGCAATCTAGGGCCACTTAATTTGAAAGAAGAAAATTAATGAAGGCAATTTATATTTACTTCATAATTTAATAGGAAAAGATCTTGACACTTATAATAATCTAGCAAAATTGGGAAAAAAAAACCTTTTGGAGTAATTTCCATTATCCTTCTCTTGTTATACAATTAGAGTCAGACTGAGAGAATTTCTCCACCAGAATTTGCTGCACATACTTTTGAGTGTCTGACCTAGAATAGTCCTGTGTTCCTTTCATCAGCTTAGGCCATGCATCCTAAGAATTCATTTCTCACAGAG
Organism: Sminthopsis crassicaudata; assembly: GCF_048593235.1. Taxonomy (NCBI): domain Eukaryota; kingdom Metazoa; phylum Chordata; class Mammalia; order Dasyuromorphia; family Dasyuridae; genus Sminthopsis; species Sminthopsis crassicaudata. The sequence continues at coordinate 295,339,776 of NC_133619.1, read as the reverse complement.
TACATTTTCTTAGCATTAATAAGAAAGAAAGAAAGAAAAACATGTTACAAAAAATAAGTCACCTTAATTTCACTGCAGTGATTTGAGTGACCAATTATTCATCCATCCTGGAGAAGAGATCCATTTTAGTAAATTAATTATTGAATCTGTAAAGTACTTTCATGCTTGGAATCTATAATGTGAATTGGCTTTATCATAATTAATGCTCTTGAAATGGACCCTTATAAAGGCGCCCTCGAAGATCAGATCTGACAGCCTAGTTGCCCTATTTGGCTCTTATGTACTCAAGACCTTATTTAACAAGCTAGAAATGAACTTGAGAGTTATTCTAAATAAGAAGATCTAATTAGATATAATGGTTCTTGGCCAACATTTGTATTTATCTCAGAATTGTTATCATAGGAAGAAAACATCCTTTACTATTCTAGAAGATAATATTTCTTAAAATCTTCCTAGCCTAAAAAACTGTTTAATTTACTTTTAATCAAACTGCCAAATTATTAGATCATTTCTGTCACCACTCTTGTACTGAAATTATTGTCTCAAAGGTCACCAATGACCTCCCAATTACCCAATCCAATGGCTCTTTCTCAGTCTTAATCCTCCTTGAACTTTCTGAAACTATTAACCTTTTCCTCTTACTCTTTCCTTGCTTGAATACCATACTCTCATGTTTCTCCTCTTAGCCTGCTAATCATTCCTTATCTTCCTCATTGACTTCTTATACTTTTTCCAGACAATTAATGCATGTTTTAACTAATATTCTAACCTTGTACCTCCTCCCTTCTCTCTGTACAAACTTTCCTATGGTAATTTCATTAACTCCTACAGTCTCCACCTCTTTACACAAATGTCCTCAAATCTGTATCTTCATTCCTGATTTACCTCCTGAACTAAAGACAGAATGACAAAGCATTTCAACTGGTGAAAGACTTGGATGAAGAAGTACTAGGCATAGGATGTTTCAGGCTCAAAGGCATAAATTAGATAGCTTCTCAATGGCACTTGCAACAATTTTATTAGCTTTCAGATTATACTTTTAGAAGCACATTATCTTAAGGAAATGAGAAGAATATACTGGCTGTGGCTGATTAAATAAACAACACAACTGATGTCTGTGAAGAGAAGGAAAAAACCTAGGAATCTCTGATTATTTTAGTCAACAGGTAATATACACTAATGATATTCTAATTAGATCTCATATCATAAGCTGCAGTACAACTATAAGTCTGCTTGGTAAAGGAATTCATTTAACAAGAACCCCTTAAATTGAAGAAGGCACAAATCTAGACCAAAATAGCAATAACAGCAACATAGAAAGACATTCTGATCTTAAGACTGAATAATATTTGAGGAGTATAGTAGGGAAAGAATAATGAATCAGGAAAGAGGATGTAATAATAAATATAATTCCTCTGTCCAGATAGCAGGGAAGGCTTCATATACAGCAATCTCATTCTTCAAAATTTTTAGATAAAGCTATGCTGGGTTAACAAAATAACTAAGGATTTCTAGGAATACTCATATGATTTTATAACTTTTGGCAACAAGGGAATGATAGTCCAAGAAAAGTATAGAGAGATCTTGCTAAAAGTGCTAGACCTAGAATCAGGAAGACATCTTCCTGAGTTTAAATTTGGCTTCAGACACTTATATATAGCTGTGACACTTAACCCTATTCGCCTTAGTTTCCTCATCTGTAAAATGAACTGGAGAAAGAAATATCAAACACTGTATCTCTGCCAAGAAAACCTCAAATGGAGTCATGAAGAGTTGGACATGACTGAAAACAACTGAACAACAAAATAATTCAGAACATTTCCACCTAGTTTCCCTGTCAGTACCTTAAATTCAACATGTCAAAAACCAAGTTTGTTATCTTTCCTCTTTAACTTGTTTTTCCTTTGGATTTGGAATTATATCTAATCCTAGACCATAGATCTAGATCTGAAAAGGACTTTGATTGTCATCTAATTAAACTTTCTTTTCACAGAGGAAGAAACTGAGATTAGAGATATTGGTTGATTTTCCCAAAGTCAAATAGCAAGGGAAAGACATAATAACTAAATTCAAATATATAGGTATTGAAACTCTAAGTTAAGCACTAATGATGAAGATGGTGGTGAATAATAGCTTCAAGGTATATAATATTTTTGTATTTACAAAGTTTTATAAATATTATCTAGACTTTTTATCTATTATTATTTAAGCTTTAAAATATTATCCCTTTTAGATAGAAAATGGTCTTCACACCAAACACTACTAAGGGCATAGATTTAGAATTAGATGGAACTTTCTTGATCAACCCATCTCACTCCCTCATTTTAGAAATGAATAAAAATTGTCCTGGCCAGTTGCAAATTAATTGATCATAAAATGTTTACTAAGTGCCTGCTATGGACTTTGATAAGTAAGTGATGGGTAAACAAAGATAAATTTAAAATATTCCCTGCAATTAACTTAGATTCTATCTGGAAGATATATCCATACATGGGTATATATAAAATAGAATCTAGGTAACTTGAGGGGAAGGCTCTAGAAGTTGAGAGTGTCATGAAAGGATCCATGAATAAGAACTAAATCCTAAAGGAGTCTAGGGATTCCAAGAGAAATATGTGAAGAGGCAATGAATTAGAGGGACAAAAGACAATTGAAGCAAAGTTATAGAGATGGCTCCATGAACTAGATAATGGAACACAGGAAGGAAAATAAAATATAATAAAGCTTAAAAGGTTGGTGGCAGGTGTTGAAGAGGTTTAAATGTCAAGAAAAGGTGTTTATTCTTGATCCTGGAGATCATAAGGAATCACTGGAGTTTATTCAGAAGAAGAGAGATATGATATGATCTGTGAAAATCACTTTAGAAGTGTGGAAGATGAATTACAGAGAGTGGGAAACTCAATTAGAATACTATTGCAGCAGTTCAAGTGAGAGTTCATAACAGCTTGAAATATGTTGAAGGCTATATAGGTGGAGAGAAGAATATGAATTCAAGAAATTTTGTGGAAATAGAAATTAGAAGTTTCTTGTCATTTAATTAATTGCATGTATGAAATGAGAAAAAATAATGACCCAATAGTTAAAGCAAGGTACAAATCTGGATGAAAAAAAATGGTAGGAAGGGGTAGAAGACAGGGGAGGGTTCATTGGGGCTGGGCAATGATAACAAAGGAAACTAGAAGATAAAAGTAAAAAGTAAAATAGCTAACAGGGCTATAAAACAAATTGTTATATGTATCTAGTGTATATGTGTACGTGTACACATGTACATATATGTATACATACACATATAAACATAAATATATCCATGCTTAGATATAGATTGCTTGGAGGGTGTGGGGAGAGGGGAATAAAAAAGGAAGAAAGAATAAAGTAAAAAGTGCATAGCAGAAAACAAAAGAAAACCTACAAAGAAGCAAAGATTACAGTTCTGAATACAATGTGTTCCACTATTATATATGCTTTTCCCACCATTATACATGCTTTCTTGAAATAGAAATTCATTATTATATTTTTTATATTTCCCCAATGTTCTGCTGTGCTCATGGATTTTTTTTTCTTTTTCTGTTTTTTTTTTCTTTTCTATTTCATTTTTTTCTATCTTCTACTGTTTAATTTTTTAAGCATGGTGGTAAGAAGTAATCAAAGAAAATTGTCCAGAAATGATAGAAAGGAGAGAAAATAGAAATATAAAAAAATCCATCAATAATTGACCTCAAACAGATGTACGACAAAGTAGACAAATTTAATCAAATTTAATCAAGAATGAAATTATAATGTCAGCCATGATAATATTGTATTAGATGAATGTCTATGTGTGTATAAATGAATATATACAAATATATAAGTACATATGTAAGTGCATGAAAGTATGTGTGTGTATCCATGTTTATTTGTAGCCCCTCCTTTTATAGAGGGGAAAAAAGAACAAAGTAAAAAGTGCACAATAGAGACCAAAAAATAGCCTACAAGAAAGCAAGAATAGTCATGAAGTCTTTTATTATTATATATTCTTTCTTGAAATGGGAATTTTTATTACATATTTTGAATCCTCCCTGATTTTCTGCTGGACACATGACTATGTTTTAATCTTTTCCCCCTTTTTTCTGCCTTTTTTTTCTTATTTTGTATTTAGTTTTAATTAAATTAATTTTTAAAGTATGGTGGTTGGCTCCACAGATATGGGGAAGTTTGGAAGAGGTGTGCATTTAGAAGTAAAGAAAAATGCATTCTCTTCTTGGTGTAGGCTCTTGAACTTAAACTACTACAATAGTTTGCTAGTTACTCTCTCCATCTCAAGTCTCTCCCCACTCCAGTTCATTCTCCACTCATTTATAAAAATTATCTCCTCAAATATTGGCCTCCAATTCAACAAATTCAAGTGACTCCAAATTATCTTCAGAATCAGTATTTAAAAATAAATTCCTCTCTTTGGTAACCAGTCATCCTGACTTGCCCATCCACACTTCAGTCTTATACCTTACCCTGCCATACACATACCGCCTTGTACTTTTCAATTTGGTGACAATGGTCTCTCTGCTATTTTTTAACAAGATAATTAATTTCTGGCTACACTCATTTTTACCAGCTGTCTTCCCATGAGTAGAATTCTCTTCCTCATTTCTACTTGTTAGTTTTTTCTGGATTCCTTCAAGTCACAGTTAAAATCCTACCTTCTAAAACAATATTTTCCCAGATTTGAATTCAAATGCCTTCTTTCTATTGATTTCCCTCTTTTCATCCTACATATATAGTTTATTAGTACATTGTTATTTCCATGTTTTCTTTTTAATTAAATCATAAGTTCATTGGGAGTGAGGACTGACTTTTATAGTGGCTATGTGAGTATAAATAAGGAGACAGGTTAGATGTGATGTAGAAGTAGAAAAAAATGTGGTCTCTTCCTGGGGCTAGTCAGAATGAAGAATCAAGGATGACAGCAACTTTGAGAACCTGACTGGGGTGAGTGGTGGACTTAACAGTTAACAGATGAATTCAAAGGAGGGGCAGGTCTGGAGAGAATAACAATGAGTTTTATATCCATTATATTAAAGATGTCTATAGGATACTGAGTTCAAAAAGTTTAATAGGCAGAGTAATGAGGATATACAGCTCAACATTTGGATCTAACAATCATTACCATAGATATAATAATTGACTCCATGGGAGCTAATAAGTAACAGGTGACTCAGATAGAACCTTAGGTCTAGAAACTAGAAGCCTGAGTTCATATTTGGCTTCAGATAATTACTACCTGTATGGGACAATCTTTTAAAACTCTGTTTATATCAAATTCTTTAACTGTAAAATAGTAATAACAATAGCACTTACCTCCCAGGGTTGTCCTGAAGATAAAATGGACTAATATTTGTAAAGTACTTAATCCAGTACCTAGTACTTATAGATGTTTCCTTCTTCCTTCCCTGCTTCCCTTCTTCCCTCCCTCCCACCTCCCTCTTTCTCTCCCTTCCTCTTTCTCTCCCTCCCTCCATTCTTTCCTTCCTTCCTTTCTTCCTTCCTTCATTCCTTCTTTCATTCCTTCCTTCCATCCTAATGAGATAATTAAATGAGACAGTATTGAGAAAGAAAGGAAGATAGGACTTTTGGGAACATCCAGTTAATGAGCACCGTGTGCATAAAAATCCAACAAAGGAGATTAAGAAGGAGCAGTCAGGAAGGTAAGAGAAGAAATAAAAAGGAGAAACAGAGAGAGAACAAGAAGGTACCAGCAGTGTCAGATGCTATGTAGAAGATAAGTATTGAGGAAAGAGAATAAAATTCTGTAAATAATAGATTGTAACTTTGGAGAGAGCTATTTGGGGTAAATGATGAATTCAGAAGCCAGATTGAAAAGCATTAGAAGAAAATGGGAGGAATGGAATGGGGACACTCAAGTATAGATGTCTTTTTCAAGAAACGTAGCTGAGAAGGGAAGAACATATACAAGATACTATAGTTTGTAGAGGAGAGTAATGTATAAAAAAATGAAAAAGTAAGGGATTGTGAGGCTAGGAAGAACTTTAAACAGAGGAGTTTATACTTAATAGGAATGGTAGGATCTGGTGAGGGTCTATTTAAGGATGTTGAAAATATGGAACCAATTAGAAGGCTGTTACAATAATATAGGCAAAAGGTGATGTGAGCCTAAACTAAGATAATGACTGTAATTAGTAAAGAAAAAAGATCTTCCTTCTATTAATTATTTCTAATTTGAATATTATGCAGCTTGTTTTTATATAGATATTTACATGTTTTCTCTTTTATTATATAGTGAACTCCTTGAGAATAGGGAATTTTTTTAATCTCCTGCAATTAACACAGAACCTGGCACATGTGTTTCAGTATGATGCCATGGACTACAGCATGATAATATTGTCCTTGAGGATTTCTTGACAAAGATTCTGGAATGGTTTGTCATTTTCTTCTCCAGTGGAATAAGGAATACATAGTTTAAGGGACTTGTTTAGGTCAACATAGTAAGTATCTGAGACTGGATTTAAACTGGGGTCTTCCTGACTCCAAGTCCTGCATCTTATCCACTGACCCACCTAGCTGGCTCTACCTGAGATACAATAGAAAATTTTACATTGTTGAGAATTAATTTTTTTCTGGAATTGCAAAACTTCCCAAATGGAGATAGAAAATTGTAATGCAGCACTGCATTACATCATGAAAAGGTAAGAAACTTACTTATAAGATAGAAATAAATTAGCTGGTATCTCATCATTATAAACTAATGGGCTGTAATCAAAGTTACATATAGAAAAAGGGACTTCTTGTCAAAGTTACCTTTAACATTCATTGTGATAAGAATATAATTTCATGATTAAGAATTCATCAAAATCCTGTAAATTCAATGACAAATCATGTACAATAAGTGACTGAAGAAAAAGGAGAAATTGCATATTAAAAGTATTTTTCTAAATGTGAGTAAATATGGTTTATTATAAACATCAACTTTAATTAATTTACTTCATATCACTAAATTTGAATACAATTCTTTAAGCCACTTTGATTATTACAAATACCCAAATTAACTATAATGGACATATGAAGAAAAATGTTATCTGCATTCACAGACCACTCTTGCTAGAAGTTTGACAATGAGGTTTTATCTTGCCATTATCCACAAAAGTTCACTTCTATCTTTATGAACTCTGAATGCCTTTCTCTTTATCTTACAACACATGTACTAGATCCCATTTCCCTCCTGTCCCATCAAGGAGATTACATCTTCCATCATTTCCCAAACTGCTCCCCCAACATTCTTCAGCTTTTCTCATCTAGTTCTTCTTAAACATGCCCCAGTCTCCACTATTCTTTTTAAAAATATTTTACAAGATGATACTATCTTCTCAAGCCATCACTCTATATTTTTCCTCCTCCTGTTTTCAACATAATTCTCTAAAAAGTTTTCATTTAATGCTTCCACTTTTTCTCTTCTTACTTAATCCTAAAACCTTTGCAGTTTGACTTTCTACCTTATCACTCAACTGAAACTGCCCTTTCAAAATGTATTAGTGATCTTTTAATTACTATATCTTATGGCCTTTTCTCAGAACTTATCCTTCCTGACCTATCAGTTGCCTTTGATAAAATCATGATTCAATCCTCATGGATACTCTCCTCTTTGTGTCTTGTTTGGTTTTTTTGGTGTTTTTTTTTTTGGTAATGCTATTTTTTTTGTTTTACCTCCTACCAGTCTGACCACTCATCAGTCATAGCATGACTTTAATAGTGGTTATTCCCCTAGGTTCTGTCCAAGACCTTTGTCTCTTCTCTCTTCATATTCTTTCTCTTGATAGCCTCCTCAGTTCCCATGTGTGTCAACATCCTCTCTGTGCAAATAATTTCCTTATCCAGGTCTAATCTCTCCCCTGAGCTTAAATCTAATGACTTACACCACCTATTGAACATTTCAAACTGGATGTTCCAAAGACGTCTTAAACTCAACATATACTAAATAGAATTCATTTTCTTTTCTTCCTTCCGTTTCTCTGAGTTTCTATATTTCTGTTGAAAGCATCACCATATTTTTTGCATCTTAGGTTTATAATATTGGTATTATGAGATTGCCTAATAACCTGGACATTTAGGAAGTTTTACTTTATATAGTCACCCTATCCCACATCCAATCGGTTTCAAAATTGAAATCTATCTTCAGATATTTCATATATGCTCCCTTTTCTCTTCTGACACTGCTACTAGCGTGGTGTGGACCCTCATCAACTCACACTGGAATTATTTGTAATAGTTTATTGGTTGATTTACCTTCCTCAAGTCTTAGTAAAGTCCTCAAATTTTAGTAAACCCCAGTGGTACCTTATTATCTTCAAAATCAAATATAAATTCATCTGACTTTTTAAGTTGACAATCTGGGTCTTTCTTATCTTATACTTTTTTTTTCTCCAGAAATTCTACACAATCTTTCTTTCTGTTCCACAAACAGTACCTCTCATTTCCCATCTCTGTGTATTTTCATTGGCTGTCCCCTGTGTCTTGAATGTGCTCTGAATTATTGCCTCCTGTATTTCCTGTCTTCTTTCAAAATTCAGCTAAGCTTTTGCTTTCTGCAAAAAGCCTAAATACATTCCTCCTAATTCTAGTACCTTTGCTCTTAGATGATAATCAGTTCAACCTGTAATATCTTATTTGAACAGTTGTTTGCATGCCATCTCCTTTCTTAGATTGTGAGCTCTTAAAGGAAGGCACTGTTTTTGCCTTTTTTTGTATCTCCGACATTTAGCCTGGAGTTTAGAACAAATTAAATCCTCAATAAATGCTTGTTGCCTTGAATTTTTTTTACCAAAATTCTCTTAATCATGTGGTGATGAGATCGTCTTTGGCTAGAACTATATGATTTATTGATTTAAGCACTTTATTCAAAACAACTTGGCTTCCAACCCCAACACTTTAATGAAACAATTAGAAAAGTGTTGAATGATCTGTTTTTTGTTTTTGTTTTGCTTTGTTTTTCCCAGTCCTCATCTTCCTTGTTCCTAGAGGAACTCAACATTTTTGATCACTTCTCTGTATATTCTCTTCTCCCTTGACTTTGTTGATATTGCTCTTTTCTGCAACTCTTTCTACTTAAGTATTTATGTGACACTGGACAGGTCACCTAAAGTAACTGTCATAGTTAACTCACCTATAAAATTGAGAATATAATAATAGAATTTATTTTACAATGTTGTGTGAGAATCAAATAAGGAAATACACAGAGTATACCAGGAGTCTTTCAAAGTTTAAAATAGTGCTAAGACCTGTGAAATCCCTTATGTATATATAAAAGTGCTTTATAAACCTTAAAATACTATATAAATTATATATACACATATGTTTATAAAAGAACATTTATATAAGAACCAGTGTACATAATCATTACAAACACATATAAGATATTTATATATACACATGTATATATTATTATTATACACATGCACATATGTGTATATATATGCACACATATTCATTGCTCAACATTCAAAACTCATATCATCCTCTTCCTCAAAAAATCTAAATGATAAAAAAAAAAATCCACCTGTTCCTCCAAATTTCCCTACTTGTCTTGTCACCTGGGTTTGCAAACTTAAAATTACCTTTAGTATTTCTCTCTCCCTCCTTCAACCCCCACTTCCAATTAAATATTAGATCTTCTTAATTCTACCTCTTTGATATCTCTTCTACACATCTTCTTGATGCTCAGCTGCCACACATTATTTCAGATCCTCATTACCCCTCAGACTATTATTATAATGTCTGCATGAGAATCCCTACTTTCAGTCTCTCTTCTTCATAAAATGGCAAACATATATTCTGAAATATCATAAGTCTAATATTTAAAGCCCTGCACATTGTCTCCAACCTACCTTTCCACTCACTTCAGAGTGTTCTCCTTCCAGTTCTATTTAACTCACAAGCTATTCACTTGAAATCTGTTTTCTATGGCCCACCTCCAAGCATTAGTAAAAACTTTCTTCCCATACCTACAATGCATATCTCTTCAACTCTACTTTCTATAAATTTTATCCTGCAAGATCCCAGCAGCCTTGTTATTCCACTTTATCATTACCTTTTGCCCATTTAAAGAAAGAACTCAGCTCCTTATTTCTCACCTAATTGTACTACTTTGGGTCTTTTTCTGACTTTTCCACTATTCCCTCCTTCTCCTACTCCTTTTCAGCTTCTTTTTGTATGTTGTCTTTCTTCATCGAATTGTAAGTCCCTTAAAGTCAATGACTGCCTTTTTTCATGTTTATATTCCCCTTAGCACAGTGCCTGGCATATGGTAGGTGCTTAATAAATATTACTTATCTTCAAGGGTACCTTCTCTTCTCTATAGCCTTTTCTGATGCTACTTGCTAAAATGTCTTTTCCCTTCTCAGTTATTCTCAGAACACTTTATCAAAATCTTCTATTTACCTCCATCATTTTTTACCAAGTATCTATTGTACTTCTCTCCCTTACTGTGGAATGAATTTCCAGAAGAAAACTTCCAGAGAGTTTTCATTTTTTTCCCTGAATTCTTATTACTTAGCACAGTACCTAATAATAATAATAATAATTAATAAAAAGTATTATTCAAATAATAACTGACTACTAACATAACACTTTATGGTTTACAAAATACATTATACATTAATTCATTTTATCTTTGCAACAACTTCAAGAAGGTAGTATAGCAATTATCACAATTTTTAAAATGATGAAATTGAGGTTAATAAGTGATTCACCCACAGTAACACAGTGTTAATGAATTTCATAGCTGGAAATCAGACTTAGAGTTTTCATAACTTCAAATATAGGTCTCTTTCTACTAACCCATGCTATTTTTATGCATATGTAACTATTTGATATATGCTTCTGGACTTGAATTATCTCTATACATACATAAAGTGCTAAGCATAAAGTGTCATGATATAATTTATGCTGAAATAAGATTCTTCAAGTAGCAATGTGAAGAATAGCATTGGAGGAAAGAAGAGTAAAGGAGTGGGAAGGCTTATTAGATATTTACGTTGACCATAAAAGTAGGAGTTAATGAGGAATTTTACTAGGATTATAGAGAATAGGATCAAAACAAGATAAGCTATCTGGAAAAGAGAAGGCTCCATAATAGCTTTTAAGAGGTAAATATGAAAGAAAAATCATAAATAACACCAAGGATTTAAATGTGGGAGACTACGTCACATCATTGATAGAAATCAAGGCTAAAAAGAGGACTAAATTAAAGGAATAATGCAGAATGACCCAAAAGTCTTAGGAAAGTTTTAATTATTGAGTAAGAAATGTCAGTTCTTTACCAAAATATAAGTAGATATGTGTAATGAATAGCAGGACAATGTACTGATAAAGCTTTAAGAAAAAGGATAATTGAGTTCACTAAGGTGCATCCTAAAACATATCTTCATCATTGATTACTAGAACTATCATAATAATCTAATTTGTCACCCTGTTTCAGGTCTCTTCTCTTTCCAATTTATCCTTCATATTGCTGCAAAAATAATGTTTCTATAATGTGGGTGGAAAGACAAAAGAGATCTGGAGAAAGAGAGAGATTCAGAGTAAATCCCCATTTCTTCTCTACAAATGGTTTCTCACCACATTACTTCCAAGAATATGTTACCATATTGAAGAAAAGGAAGAACATTTTGAACTTAGTTACTTAGATAGTGCAACCAAAATTGTTAGTTAGAGTAGGATCCCTGCATCTGAGAAACTTGTAGTAGATTCAGAAAAGCTTTCAAGTTTGGACTTCTTATCAGAACTGCACTCTTTAATCCATGGAATTTATAGGAGTACTCTCATATTCACACTAACTTGAATATTATTAAACCAAAATATTCTTTAGTCCAAGCAAAAGGGGGAACCAGATGACATTCATACATATGATAATTGAGGGATGTAAGTGCAAAGAGCCAGGAATTTGAAAAGAATCATTATTTTCTAGTATAAATGCAATAAATATGATGTCTATACCGTGTGGTTAAACATCAAATTTCTCCTACTTGAATTCCTTGAATTTCCAAATGCTCCTTTGCAAGAATTCTGAGGTTGTATGTGTGTGTGTGTGTGTGTGTGTGTGTGTGTGTGTGTGTGTGTGTAAAGCCACTCAAAATGCCCTGACTCAAGTCAAGATGGGAATATATGCCTAACATTCACCAGCACCAATAAAGTAGTGATTGTTAAAGTCAGTTCTGCCTTCCTGAAGGGTGGCAGGCAGATTAGCCCACAAGGGAAAAGAGAGAAAATAGTTATAAATCACCACTACATCAAATCTAGGAACTGAACGTGTAAATCGCTGAGAGGCTAAAAAAGATTCCTCCAGAAGACTGAGCTGAAAATGTTTGCTTATACCTTTATAAATGCAATTCTGTCAAGCTGTGAAATAAATACACTCCCATCCTCATCCATGGTAGCAATGACTTCACACCAATGGGACATCCAAACTGCTAAATAGCATAATTAGTTACAGATAATTCCAAAACATTAATCATGTTTGGGATAAATCCTTAAAATGCATATTAGAAAATGGTCCTCTTCTTCTATGTTGGCAGGGGGGGGGAGGGGGGGGTTAGCCTCAAGGGGGCTAATCTGATGTCAGGGTAATAAATTAGCATTTTAGCATCCAAGGTGAATAGCATTATCATGAGCCAAGAGAGGACTGATGGTCCACAAAAATATTTGTAACACTCAGCCACCATTTCAGTTTCTTAATATGCTTTTTTCTAAAACCAGCCTTTTGTTATTACATTCATACATGCATACAAGAGACTTTTAAATTGAACTTAAATCAATTCAGCCACTTTGGAGACTCATCACAAAAGAACAATGCAGTTCCAATTCTTAATAAAAAATTGTTGGGGTTATTTGTTTTTATTTGGGATAAGAAGAGGGAAAGGTTGGAAGTGCCTTTCTTTGAGACTTGCATTATTTTCTTTTGGTCTTTTTTGGCGCACATCTTCAGGATTCTCAATTTGCCACATATCTGGCAAGAGTCTCCCATTAGAATGCTGCACTTAGTTCTATCTCTTTGGCAGAATTTCTTACCTTGGAGTTTCCCTCTCTCTTTTTTTTTCCCCATCACAACTTACCTGGCCCATGTCTCAGAGGTTAAGAAAGGCATGTTGGACAGACATAATAAAGATACAGATTTAGGAGGTAGAATATCATGTGCAAAGGACAAATAAGGCAAAATGTTACAAGATCATCAAGTATGAGAAGGGGAATAAAATATAAGAAGACTGGAAAAGAGGGAGAGTATAAGTGGTAAAGAGTTTTAAAGTCATAGAGGATTTTCTATTTTATCCTAGAGGTAATAGGCAGTTTTGGTGCTTTTTTAAATAGAAGTGGATGATATAATCAGGTATGCTTTAGGATAATTATATGGATAACTAAGGTGGGGATGTGAAGAAACTTTGCTATCACACTTGGCTAACAGCTCCGATGCTATCATAATGGTCCAGACATGAGGTAATAAGAAGCTGCACCAAGATAGTGGCTGTATTGGTAAAATAAGGGGATAAAATAGAGAAATACTATAAAATCATAAACAATAAGAGGGCAAAAATGCATATATGAAGATAACACAAAGTTGTGAACCTGGGTGGCAAAGAGGATAGTGATGTTCTTGGCATTTGTAGGGAGTTCAGAAGAAAAAAGAGTTTGGGAGAAAAGCATGATTTATACTTTAGACATTTTTAAATTGCCTTTAGGACATCCAGTTTTAGATATCCAAAAAGCAGTAAGTGATACAAGAAGCAGAAGAATCATTATGGAAGTCACCACTCCCAAGAAGTACTCACTCCCAAAACTCAATATACAGATAAACAATACACTCCACATGATTAGCCATCATAACCAAGCCCCAAACAAGGAGTCTTGCACTCCATCTGAAAAAGAGTGCTCCTCTACTTGATAGTTTTTCTCCAAAAGACCTCCAATATAAACTGAACTGGAGAAATTTATAGAACCATTGAGGCTTTTAAAAATAATTATAACCTGGCTGTTAGTATCAAGAAGACCTTTGTATATATGGTATTCTACTTCTTTCTGATCCATAGTGTTTGAGACATATGGTTTCTCATCACTTTCAGCATAGCATTTAGAACTCTCTGAGCTTCGAAGGAACTTGGTCCTTAATCTACTGAGACTCATTCTAACAGTCTCTGAGAAATGGATATAGAATTAAAATAATTCCAAAAGACCAGGTAGGGAGTGAGGAAATCCACACATGGAGTAGAGGAATGACCAGATAGAGTACAGGCATTCAAAAGTGAATATTCACCACCTTGTTTGCAAATGTCTAAAATAAAATTATACCAAATTTACCAAACTGTCCATCCATATTTTAAAAACCATGACAAAGTTCTTTAAAGGAAAAAAAAATCATCATCCTTCTCCCATGGTGGTTTTGTTCCTATTATTCCTGTAACACTTAATTGTGTAGCTCAGAGCCATTGAATGTCCAACAGCCCTGTCAGCTATTCTTCACTGTGATATGAACTAGAATAAAATGTAATTGGGAAAAATTGAACAAAATTACTAAAAATATAGTAGAACATAGGGGACATAAAGTTTACTGATAAGCGATTAAAAGAATAAAATGTCTAATGTTAAAAATACTGACAGCAATCTTAATATTATCCCCATCAAATTACAAAAGAATAATTTATAGAAGTCAATAAAATAATAATAAAATTCATTTGGAGAAATAAAATCTCTCAAGGAAGCTGTATCAAGGGAAATAATGAAAAGAATTAGAGAGCAAAGGAGAACATTTACAAATTTAATACTGTATTATATAAAAGCAGTCATTAAAACTACTTTGGTATTGGTTTTAAAAAATAAAGAGGTAAATCAATGGAACAGACTATACAAGAAAGAATCAAAAACAATGGGACTAAGTTATTCAGTACCCCCCAAAGAAAAGAAAATATAAATTTTTACAGAATAAAAAAGTCACCTGAAATAAATTACTTAACTAGTCCCTTTTAGAAAAACCCATCAGTTAATTACCTTAGAAAAATCTCCATAGCCAGATGGATTTACAAGTGAATTCTACTAAACTTTTAAAGAACAATGAATCCCAATACTTTGCAAACTATTTGGAAAAATAGGGAAAGAAGGAGTCCTACCACATTCCTTTTATGACACAGATAAGGTGCTAAAACCTAAGTCAGCTAGCGTCAAAACAGAGAAAGAAAAGTATAGCCAGATTTCCTTAATGAATATTGATGCAAAAATCTTAAATAAAATATTAGCAAAAATATTACCTGGATAATATACCATGACCAAATAGAATTTATACCAGAAATGCAGAGCTGGTTCAATATTAGTAAAACTATTAGCATAATTGTCTATATCAATAACCAAACTAACAGAAATTATTATCTCAATAGATGCAGAAAAAGCATTTGAAAATATCCAATACCTATCCTTATTAAAAATACTAGAGAGTCTAAGAATAAATGGACTTTTCCTTAAAATGATCAGCATTATCTATTTAAAACCATCAGCAAGCATCATATGTAATTGGGACAAACTAGAACTATTCCCAAAAAGATCAGGGTGAAACAAGGTTGCCCACTATAATAATTGCTATTAATATTGTATTGGAAATATTAGCAATAAGAAAAGAAAATTTAAAAATAGGTAATGAGAAAAACCAAATTATCACTCTTTAAAGAAGATATGATAGTATATTTAAAGAATCATAAAGAATCAGCTGAAAAACTATTAGAAACAATTCCCAACTTTAGCAAAGCTACAAAATACAAAATAAATCTACATATACCATCAACATATCTATATGTTACCAGCAAATTCCAGCAACAAGAGATACAAAGAGAAATTCCATTTAAAATAACTGTGGATAATATAAAATATTTTGGAATCTACTGACTAAGACAAAGTCAGGAATGAGATGAACATGATTACAAAACACATTCTATACAAATAAAGTCAGATCTAAACAATTGGAAGAATATCAAGTGCTTATGGGTAGGCTGAGCTAATATAATAAAAATAACAATTCCTTCAAAATTAATCTACTTATTCAGTGCCAGACCAATCAAATAACCAAGAAATTATTTGCAGAGCTAGAAAAATAATAACAAAGTTTATTTGAAAGAACAAAAGATCAAGCATTTCAAGAAAATTAATGCAAAAAATATAAATAAAGTTGGCTTAGCTGTACCAGACCTAAAACTATAGTATAAAGCAGCAGTCATCAAAACCATTTGGTACTGCCTAAGAAATAGAGTGGTTGATCAATAGAGTAGGTTAGGTTCACAAGACACAATACTCAATGACTAGTATTTGATAAAGTAGAAGAAACTTTGAAAATCTAGTATTTGATAAACCCTAAAAGCCCAGCTTCTGAGATAAGAACATACTATCTGACAAAAAAAAAATACTGTGAAAATTGGAAAGTAGAATGGCAGAAACTAGGCATTGATCAACACCTAACACCCTATACAAAGATAAGACTGAAATGGGTTCATGATTTAGACATAAAGAGTAATATTATAAGCAAATTAGAAGAACAAAGAATAGTTTATCTTTTACATCTCAGTAGAAGGAAGGAATTTATGGCCAAAGAAGACAGAGTACATTACAAAATGCAAAATGAATAATTTTTATTATATTAAGCTAAAAAGTTTTTGTATAAACAAAACCAATGCAGACAAGTTTAGAAGGAAAGCAGAAAACTAGAGGGAAAAAAAAATTTACATCCAAGGGTTCTGATAAAGGCTTCAATTTTTAAAATATATAGAGAATTTACTCAAATTTGTAAGAATACAAGTCATTCTCCATTTGATAAGTGGTCAAAGGATAAAAACATACAATTTTCAAAAAAAAATTAAAGGCATCTCTAGTTATATGAAAAAATGCTCCAAATCACTATTCTGAAATATCATTACAGATCTCTTAAATTGGCAGAGATGACAGGAAAAGATAATGATAAATGTTGGAGGGGTTATAGGAAAATTGGGACACCAATACATTGTTGGTGGAGTTGGAAACTGATTCAACCATTCTGGAGAACAATATGGAACTATGCCCAAAGGACTATCAAACTGTGTATACTCTTTGATCTACAGGGCCTGTATTGCAAAAAGATCATAAAAAAGGGAAAAGGAACCATATGTGCAAAAATGTTTGTAGCACCCCCTTTTATAGTGGCAAGGAACTGAAAACTGAGTGGATGCCCATCAGTTGGGGGATGCTGAATAAGTTATGGTTTATAAGGGAAAAGAAAGGAAAGGAAAGAAAGAAGGAAAGAAAGCTCTAAATTATTAAATCCAAACAAACTTAAAGTTTCAATTCACTCTTCAAATTGACCAAAAAAAAAAAAAAAAAAGACAAAACTGGTCAATTTTGGAGGAGACTGGGGAAGGTAAGTATGGTAGTTCATTATTGAGAGAGCTATGAATCCTTGCATTCATTTTTAAAGGCAATTTGGAAGATCATTTTCTGAAACCAAGATGGCAGAATAAGCAGTGAATATGAGTGACTTTCTAATGTTCACTTCTAGGCAGCCCAAAACCAGGCATGCCAAGACATGTACTTAAACAATAAAATGGAGCAAAAAAATCTTTTAGCCCAGGAAACTTGCACAATCAGTAGGAGGGGTCCTTCTCACTCAGGTAGAGGCAGGAAAGATTTCAGGACAGAAAGCTTCCCAACAAACTAGCAGTAAGTTCCACCTCAGCAAGCCAGCAGGAGATCCTAAGACCCAAAGGGATGTAGCAGGCTAATGCAATATGCTTCCGTATAGTTCTGCATAAACAAGCATCACCCAAAAGTCAGACCATCCTGTACTTCAGGGCAGCAGTGGGGAAACATCAAAATACCCAGAAGGCCTCAGTATATGCTAGACACCACCACTAGGACCCCAGCTCAGTACCTAGTAAGCTGCCAGCACCTACAGTCTCTACATCAGCCATCAACCCACCCCACACACTTAGTGCAACACCAGATACATAGGTTCCCCATAAGCCTCAAGGCAACATCAGTATAAGACCAGGTAAATAGCCTGGATCTGCAGCTATTGGCAAAAAAAGCCAGTAGGAAGTAACTGGAAAGTAAGAGGTAACTGAGAAGACCAAGATACAAACTCAGAAGAGGACAACAGTATTTAAACCCCAAAAAAAACAAGAAATGGTCTGAAGCCTGGGGGGAGAGAAGGGGAACATGTAAAGGAAAACAACTTAATATTCATAGGAGAGGTCAAAGAAAATTTAAGAAAAAATTGGGACTCCGGGGGGCAGACCCAAGATGGCTGAGATGAAACACAATTCTCTGATAGCACAGAGCCCTGGGTCATTGCTAAGGACTCTACTTGGCAGAGCCAGCACCAGGAATGAATGAGAACTGAGACAGCACAGCTGCCATTGCTTGGAAAACCTCTCCTGTTCTAAAGGCAGACCTTAACTTAACTTTTAAAAAATGAGTAAAAAAGTAAAGAGGATTCTAACAATTCACAGCTATAATAAAAAAAAGAAAAAAGAAAAAGAAAAGAAAGGAAATGAAATTGATGCAAAAGAATTATGAAAAAACAATCAACAGCTTAGAAAATTGCTTAAAAAGAAATATTGGAAAATGGAATAGGAGATACAAAAATCTATTGAATAAGATAACTCTTTAAAAGAGTACAAATGATCAAATGAAAATATATAAAAGTTAACTGAGGAAAACAACATCTTAAAAATTACAACTGAGAATATGAGAGCTAATGATTCTGAGAGATCAAGAATCAATCAAACAATTTTTAAATGGAAAAAAAAAAATGTAAAGCACCTTATGGGAAAAACAACTAATCTGGATTAGATTACAGATTGAGGAGACAATATCAGAATCACTAGTCTACCTAAAAGCTATAATCCAAAGGAAGATCTAGACAGTATCTTTCAAGAAATTATAAAGAAAAACTGTCCTGATGTCCTGGCAACAGAGCTCAAAATAGACATTGAAAGAAATCACCTTGGGAAAAGGATCCCAAAATAAAAACTCCAAAGAACATTATAGATAAATTTTAGAACTATCAGTTCAGAGATAAAAAGTGCTACAAGTGACCAAAATATTTTTTTTTATTATAGCTCTTTATTGACAAAACATATGCATGAGTAATTTTTCAACATTGACCCTTGCAAAAGCTGTTCCAACTTTTTCCGTCTTTCCCTCCACCCCCTCCCCTAGATGGCAGGTAGTCTCAAACATGCTAACTATATTAAAGTATATATTAAATACAATATATGTATACATATTTAAACAGTTGTCTTGCTATACAAGAAATATCGGATTTATAAAGAAGGTAAACATAACCTGGGTTGAAAAACAAAAATGCAAGCAAACAATAGCAGAAAGTATAAATGCTATGTTGTGGTCCACACTCATTTCCCCGTGTCCTTTCACTGAGTGTAGTTGGTTCTGTTCATTAGGGATCAATTGGAACTGATTTGGATCCTCTATTTTTTTTTTATTGTCCATTTTTTATTATAGCTTTTTATTTACAAGATATATGCATGGATAATTTTTCAGTATTAACAGTTGCAAAACCTTTTGTTCCAACTTTTCCCCTCTTTCCCCCCACCCTTCCCCCAGACGGCAGGCTGACCAATACATGTTATATATGTTAAAGTATGTGTTAAAAACAATATATGTATACATGTATACAATATATTTTGCTGTACAAAAAGAATCAAACTTTGAAAGAGTGTACAATTAACCTATGAAGGAAATAAAAAATGCAGGGAGACAAAAAATAGAGGGATTGGGAATTCTATGTAGTGGTTCATACTCATTTCCCAGAATTCATACTCATTTGTTTTGCTGGGTGTAGCTGGTTCAATTCATTGGAGATCCTCTAATTGTTGAAGATAGCTACTTCCATCAGAATTGATCCTCAATTAAGGGTTTTGATAAAGGCCTCATTTCTAAAATATATAGAATTAATTCAAATTTATAAGAATTTAAGCCATTCTCCAATTGATAAATTATCAAAAGATATGAGCAATTTTCAGATGAAGAAATTAAAATCATTTCTAATCATAAGACAAGGTGCTCTAAATCACTATTGATCAGAGAAATGCAAATTAAGACAACTCTGAGATACCACTATATACATCTCAGATTGGCTAAGATGATAGGAAAAGATAATGACAAATGTTGGAGGGGATGTGAGAAAACTGGAACATTGATACATTGCTGGTCTGGAGAGCAATTTAGAAATATGACCAAAGGGCTATAAAACTGTGCATACTCTTTGACCCAGCAGTGCCTTTACTGGGTCTGTATCCCAAGGAAATCATAAAGGAGGGCAAAAGATCCATAAGTACAAAAATGTTTGTAGCTGTCCTCTTTGTAGTGGAAGAAACTGGAAACTGAGTAAATAGCCCATTAGTTAGAGAATGACTAAATAAGTTATGGTATATGAATGTTATGAAATGTTATTGTTCTATAAGAAACAATCAGGAGAATGGTTTTAGAGAGGCCTGGAGAGACTTAACATGAACTGACGCTAAGTGAAATGAGAAGAACCAGGAGATCATTGTATGTGGCAACTTCAATATTATATAGGACAAACAATTCTGATGAACGTGACTCTTTCTAATAATGAGATGACTGATGCCAGTTCCAATGACCTTGTGATAAAGAAAGCCATCTACACCCAGAGAAAGGACTGTGGGAACTGAATGTGGATCACAACATAATATTGTCACTTTTTTTGTTATTGTTTGCTTGAATTTTGTTTTCTTACTTATTTTCTTTCCTTTTTGATCTGACTTTTCTTTGCAGCAAGATAATTATGTAAATATGTTTATACATATTGGATTTAACATATATTGGACTGCTTGCCATCTAGGGGAGGAGGTGAGGGGAAGGAAGGGAAACTTTGGAACACAAGGATATGAAAGGGTCAATGTTGAAAAATTATCTGTGCATATGTTTTGAAAATAAAAAGCTTTAAAAAAGAGAGAGAATGGGCAGAATGAAAAGAGAAAGAAAATAGAATAAATGGGGGGAAATAGAGTTAGCAATAATAATTTTAAAAATAATTTTGAAGCAAGTTTCTCTGATAAGGCCGTATTTCTCAAATATAGAAAAAATAGAATCAAATTTATTAAAAAATAAAACCATGTCCCAATTGATAAATGATCAAAAGACATATTTTATGCTCAAAGGGCCATAAATTCATGAATATCCTTTGACCTAACAATACCACTATTAGGCATGAATACAAAAGAGATTTTTTTTTAAAAGAAAAAAAAAAAAAAAACAAGAAACAGTAGCTATTTATACTAAAATATTTGTAGCAGCTCTCTTCTCTGAGCAAGGAATTAGAAATTGAAGGGATAGCTATCAATGGGGGAATGGCTAAATAAGTTGTGGTGTATGGTTGTTATGAAATATTATTTTTCTATGGGAAATGATGAGCAGAATGCTTTTGAAATAAAAAGTCTGTAAAGTCCTCCATGAACTCAAGCATGAAATGTACTTTATACAAAGTAATAGCAATGTTCTAGGATGACCAGGTGTAAATGACTTTGCTATTCTCAGCACTACAATGATCCAAGACTATTCTTAAGGACTTATGGTGAAAAATCCGCTCCATACCTAGAGAAGAAACTGTGTCTGAATTCAGATTGAATCATTTCTCTCTCTCTCTCTCTCTCTCTCTCTCTCTCTCTCTCTCTCTCTCTCTCTCTCTCTCTCTCTCTCTCTCTCTCCCAACTTTATTTTTCTTGAGGGACTTTCATGGAAATGTTTTACATAATTTCACATGTGTTTTCTTACTGGAGGCTGGAGCTAGTGATAAGGGAGAGAATTTGGAACTCAAAAGATTTTTTTAAAATAAAAAATGTTTTAAATGTAAAAGGGGAATATAAAATAAATAAATAATATTAAAAGATAAAAAATAAATAATAATGACACAAAAAGTTAAAAATGGGAAATGATGCACATAAATAAAAATATTTACAGCAGTCCTTTTCATGATGGTAAAATATTTGAAAACGAGGGGATTCCCATCAAGTGGGGAAAGGCTGAAGAAGTATATGAATTTAATCAAATACTATTGTGTGTAAGGTTCTGGTTGGTTTTCTGGAAGTCTTGGGACCAGCCTTCATTTTAGCAGAGTAAAAAGCACAAGAATAGTCAAGGATAAAGTCCATATGTCTTTACTGTCTCCTTCACAGTCTGTCTCCTTCACCTGGAGCTCAGCTAGCTTTCTGGAGGCCCTCTAGAATGAATCTTGGTTTCCCTGCAGGAAATGCAGGAAAGCCACCATGAGGCTGACAAAGATGAAATGTCTCTCTTCGTCCTTTTTGGCTCTTATATACTTTATTTTAAGTATATCATCTTAGATGTCAATTTTGTAGAAGAGGTGTCAACTTGTAGAACTATACTAAGTGCATGTAAACCAGAGAATCATTACCTTAGTTCCACTGAATTAACACCTTGTTGTAGGATTAAATCAATCATACTTAACTAGAGAATTATTAATCGCCATGCTAAACTAGATAATCATTGTCTCATCAATTCCACTGAGTTAACACTTTCTTTCAAGTATACTTCTCTAGAGTTCTGCCCTTTATCATTATGCACTGAAAAATAATGAATAGCAGTCTTTTAGAAAAACCTGGAAAGATTTGTATGAATTGTTACAAAGTGAAATGAGCAGAATTAGAAAAACACTGTACACAGTATTAGGAACATTGTGTGATAATTAGTTATGAATGAGTTCTTCTAAGCCACAAAATGATCCAAGACAGATGCAAAAGACTCAGGAAGGAAAATACTGTTTCATATAAAGAACTGATTGACTCTGACAAAGCATATTTTTTCATTTAATTTGTTATTTCTTGTGCTTTTTTTCCTTTGGATCTATTTCTTCTTTCAAAACTTTTACTAATATGAAAATAAGTTTTATATGATAATGATGAGATCTAGATTTTGGGGTTCCCGGTCAGGGAGCCAAATGATGAGATTAGATTCAGTGAACCAAAATGATGAGATTAGGGTTCCTGGTAGCCAGGGAGTTAGATGATGAGGTTAGTGGCAGGTTCCGGGTTCAGGGAACCAAATGAAGAGGTTTGGCTCCCCTAAATTCTCTTTAGGATTCAATGCAGAGTAAGGAGTTGTGGAAACCTCATTTTGGCAGTCTACTTTACAGTTCCTTTGTAAAGGAATTTATGAACCAGAAAAGCTAAACTGATAAAAACAAGTTTATTATTGGCATTGGGAAGTCAACCTTTGCTATGCATGAATAGTCCTTAGTGGCAAGGGCCCGGCAGAGAGAGATAAAATCTTGTTAGGGAAATAGGTGAGAGAGACAAAGAGAGAATAACACTGAAAGAATATTATTTCAGTGGGCAGAGATTTCCTTGGTATAGCATGGCATGGCATGGCATGTTAGGTCCTCTGCAAGGACTGGGTTTAAAATTGGCTCTTTTTATAATAGAAGCCTTGGTTACAAGCTGAGGTTTGCTCTTGATGGAGGCTTGAAGCTGGAATCAGAATAGACAATCTTGGAATTGAATGGGTATTTCTTCAATTCAATAGGTTTGGAATCTCTAATTCCAGACTCAACTAGCCCCACCTAGATAAACCACTTTACTAGATTCCCTGGGGCAGTCTCTCACAGAAGCAGGGTTCAAGGAGAATCTCCCTTTCAAGGAGCTTCAAGTGCTTAACCTCAGGGCTCATTCCCAAAGTCAGAGAGAGAGAAAGAGAAAGAGTTTCAGGGTTCCCCTCGTCAATAGCACACATATAAACTTTGTCAAACTGCCTACTGTCTTTGGAATGGAGAAGGGGAGAAAGGAAAGAGAAATTTGGAACTCAAAATCTTCTAAAAATGAATCCTAAAATTTTTCTTGACATGTAATTGGGGGAAATATAAAATACCATTTTATTTTTTTTAAATCCCCAAAGATAAAAAAAATAGCAATTTTCAATTGTGCAATTAAAGCAACTAAAATGCTTATATTCTTTAATCTAGAGATTCCATTATCGCCCAAGGGGCGATAGAAGAAAGTTTCCATATGCTCTAAAATATTTATAGAAGCATTTTTTGTGAACAATTTTTTCTCTGTGTTTACATAGGTTATAAAATCTTACAGATGAGTTTGATGTGTTTTCAGGAGACATTTGAACTTTGAGCTTAAATTTACTGAGTTTTTTGTTGTTGTTATTATTCTTGTTTTTAAAGTCAATAGACTACAAGCTCTCTCTGGTTTTAACTACATAATGAAACCATCTCTTTCAACTCATTTATCAGCCTCTTGGCGGAGAACATGTGCATTCTCTCTTCATTTAGCTCCAACTTCTTTCTGTCTTCTGATTTACTTTATTGTGGGAAGGCCAATATGGATATGTTTTTGTTCCTTCTGTATCAATAATCTGTTTGCTGGGCAAAGTTCTAACACTTAGAATGTCAACAATTAATACTTGTACGATAAGCAAAAGTTATGTTTCTTAGCAATCTGATTCATAACTTCATTCTTTCTAGTCCAAGACCTTAAATCATTCTTCCCATGGCCATTTTCTTACCTTTTCACCATGGGGATACACCTTCCTTCCTCTTGCTTTGGGAATAGTAATAAATTCAATATTACTATTGTTTCTGGAAATGGTATAATCAATTACCTATGGCTCCACTCCTCATTCTGGTGACTTTTCTAAACCAATACATTTTACCATCTACCATCATCTTTTATGTTTTTGTGATACACACACGCCCTCATTATAGGGTCAACTCCTTCAGAAGAGGGACTATCTCTCTTTTGGATTTGAATCTCTAATACTTAGCACTTAATAATTATTTTATTTCATTAGTTCATTTTGATAATATCAGTATGGAATGAGAGCAACTGAAACTATTTTGCATATTCATGGAGTACTATGATAAAAAAAAAAATTATTACTGAGCAATTTACCTACTGGGAATAAATCCCTCAATATTTAGTTACATTAATCCTCAGAGTGACCTGGTTTCAAGCTTTTCAAACCTGTCTAGAACCATGGAGTACAAACTTGTACTCCATTGTCCTAGGCTTCGGGCCCTAAACTCACAACTAAGATTCAGTGAAAGATCAATGTATGATTTTAGGGCAATAGTCACTTTACAAGATGGGAACATAACTTATCCAAAGCCACAAAGTCCACGGCAAGGCAACAGCAAGAATGAAGCTCTCTTCAGTCTTGCTCGAGTATAATGTTTTTTTCTACAACACCTAAATAATTCATTCTAATTGAAAACCTTATTGTCCCATTGACCTGAAAGTGCTTGTTTGTCAGAAAGAGTCAGTAAGTGGGTTCCTGGTTTACTTTTTCTATTAAAACCTGTTTACTCACTCTAAGGATGCCATCTACTGAAAGGGATCATCTATATTGACCTTCAGAAAATTGATGTCTTTACTTTATTCTCAGCTATTGCTTTTAAAACCAAGTAGTGAAATAAAATGGTTTCAATTATACTGAGAAAGCATTGCCCTCTTTTAAATGTAGAATGAATTCAAGATGCTAAAAAAAAGATTGAATTACTGTTTTCTCCTTGATTTCAAAAAAATCTAACGATATGGAAAAATAAATTTTCTTGCTCATTTCTCTATATTCTATAGCCAAAAATCACATACTGTTGATAAATATTAATTCATCAAACAAGTATATTTTTCTTTGTTTTTTGTTTGTGCAGCTGAGTAATAGAGGAATGGTAAGGGAAAGGATTCTCCAAAGATTAGTGGATTCTTATCTTTTTGTGTTTGACCAGATGGAATTTGACTTGTGAATTAAAGACTATGATGATGACTTGAAATCATACCCTCCCCCAAAATTCCAGATTAATATCTATTTCCATAGGGTCTTAAGAGAGAGTGACATTTTTTAAATTTTAAAATACAGAATAAAAATAATCCTCTAAGGTAGAGAAAGTATAATAAGTTCCTTTCATATCCTCTACAATGCCTTGCATAGTCTTGAGTATGTATTTGATACCTGCCAAAATACATATCTTTTCACTTCAATTCAGCTCAACATCTGGAGCTCCATAGTAGCAATACATAATGCAGGAATAGATAATAGGAGAGAAACTTGAATCTATCTAACCTATTAAAATACAGAGAATCAGAAATATTTTTTTTAGTAGAAAGATTGCTTAGACAAGAGAAGCATTCTCTCACTCTCATACTCTCCACCACCATCTCTCCTTTCACGGAGAATTGATGCTTATTGCAACAGGAATATAACCCTATTTCTTTTGTATTCCATTTTTAAATTGAGATGCCTTGTAGGAGACCCACATAGCTGCCACTCACTCTATTTCAGTCTCTTCATATGTAAAGATGAGAAGATCCTTCTATCAAACAGCAGCAGGCCTTCCTTGCCAATTGTCAGGTTTTCTGCTCTATTTTTAAAACTCAGCACTTGGTAGTAGAACTAAACTGTTCTTTTGGGAAAGAGTCCAGGATATAAAATTAGATGATGGACAGCCACCCAGTTTAGTGAGTTTAAAGTATTTTTTCCCCTAAGGCTGTGTTGCTGAGGAAATAAGACATGAATAAGTAGCATTCTGAATAAACTCTAAAATAATGAAAGGATATGATGTCAAGGAATCTTTATGAGAAGAGTTTTTGTTCAATAAATCATGCATTTTTGGCAAATAGTAATTCAATAACATTTCATTTGTGCTAGGAATGGTCTTCTTTGTGATGCAAATTTGCACAAATTCATTAAGGAAATGGGATTCTTTGAAAGTTAATGATTATCTTAAAGGATTTTTTCGCATCTTAGATTTTCTTCAGCCATATAGTTTGTTTTATGCCACTCAACCTGAGATAGGTTTTTAAGGGTATCATAAAGAAGCTGTATATTTTTGTAAGGGGACATGACTCCTTATTGTGCCTTATTGGCACAAATTGCTAAGCTTTGTGAGGAAAAAGTAGATTATTTTAGTTTACTAGGTTATTTAAGAGAAGACCCTGTGAAGAAACAGAAATACAAGCTGCTAACTTTTGAATGGTTATGCTTTCTTAGACTTTGTGGGTAGAGAATCTGAGAGACTGAAATGTAAAAAATTAGGAAACAAAAAGTCTTATTCTTCACAATGTAATTCTGTTCTTTTCCCAGTACACCCTACCTCTTGTTCTTTAGGAGAATTGTGCATTTGAACCCAGACATATAGAGAAAACATGATACCTCTAGTAGGATAAGTATTTGCATATGAAATATCTACATTAAATAATTATATAGTAAATTTGTAGTCCACAGAAAAGCTTTGACTATTGAGAAAGTTTTTCAGACATTCATGTCTGTTAAATGTAATAAGCTTTCTAGCTCCTGGACTAGGTATGACTTCTTCCATAATTAATGAATCCCCTTTCTCTGGGATTCTCCTTGCCCCCACTGATCTGGTCTTTATTCTATTACTGATTCAAAAATGCAACTTCAGAAATGAAGCAGGCCTGAAGAACAAGAAAGTAATAGCTCAGGAATGATAAAATCTTTAAGCCTGAGCTGACCTTGGGCTGGAAAACAAATCCAGAGGCAGAATTCAGATTCAGCATTAGCAAGCTTCATAAAGAGGCATAAGAACAGAGACCAAGGATACTTGTAGATCTGGAGAAAAACCGCACATCCATATAATTTTTACAGGTAACCATGAAGTCAGTGACAGATGAAGTCCAGAATAAGTAATAGAGTTTTAATGAGAAACAGAAAGAAGTAAGCTCTCTAAGGTCTTGATGAAAGAAATAGAAGAAGGCATAGAGATTCAGTGCCATTTAGACCTGCAGTAGAGAACATGAGCTGTATGTCTTTAAAAGGGAAGAATAAATATCTAAGGAATTTCCCATATGGAGAAGCAACAGAGATTTAACCTTATATTGGCTTCATAAATCATGGAGACTGCATATTTCCAAAATAGAAAAGTGATCCAACATAGGAGAAGGTTCCTTGTTACTGGCCAGAAAAGGGAAGAAAGTTATCCTAATTGTTGAGGTTCTCACATAAAAATCACTCTGGGTTTTATCAGATTGAGTATAATCAATCTTATAATCAGTGCCTTGTTAGTCTAGATGTTTGGAGGGACATGAGAAACTCCACAATCCTGAGTTCAGGAAGAGATAAGATTGACATTTAGGACTCTAAATCAAATTCTGAATTTTTTTTTCCAAAGAAGAACCTAAGTTGGAACAAAATTAATCATGTAGATTCTGATTTCTGGGAGAGAACCTCCAAGGTGAATCTACTTTCTTGCACCACAGCCCAGAACCTTATTGATACACAAATTACATAATAATCACTTAATATCTGCTAGATAAAACTATGATGAAAGGCAATATTATTTGAAAAGTGTTTTCAATTAGCTGTTCAAGGCCATTCACAACGAGTGAATAATAAGAAGCAAGGAAAAATGAGAGACAGAGGCAGACACAGACACAAACACACACACATTCAGAAAGAAACAGAGGTAGACCCAGAGAGAGTCTATATAGATACCACATAATGAAGGAGACACCTCTAAATTACAATTCATCTTAGTATTTCTACTATAAACAAATTACTTAAAAATATTTTCCTCAGTTTTCTCCTCCGTGAAATGTAAGTATCTATAGCTCAATTGCTTGGCAAGTTATTTAAAGTTCTTGTTAATATAAGTGAAGTGTTTTGTTTTGTTTTGTTTCTTTTTCTTTAACTTTTTTAAGAAGCAGCTAAGTGGTGAAGTGGATAGAATGTAGGGCTTGGAGTCAGGAAGGCTTATATTCCTGATTTCAAATCTAGTCTTAAACAGTTACTAGCTGTGTGATCCTGGGAAAGTCACTTAACCACCTTTGCCTCAGTTCCTCATCTGTAAAGTAAACTGGGAGAAGGCAAAAGCAACCTGTTATATCTTTGAAAAGAAAACACCAAATGGGGTTATGAAGAATTGGTCATGACAGAACCACCAAAAAAATTTGGGGGGAATTCTAGAAATTTTAAGATAAGCTTCTATTTGTTATCTATTGCAGCATCCCTTCAAAAACAAATCATTAGTTGTGTCCTTGTCAGGAAAGAGACTTCTGTATCATAACTCTGTTCTATGCAATTTATAAATCATCTAGGAACTCCCTGCTGGCTACAATTCTGCCCTTTCAGCCATAGGGTTCAGTAACACAAAATGCCATCATGTTTCCAGCTCATCAGACCATATTATTAGAGCTATTACTGCTTTATAGTCTCTTTGGCCCAAAGCACAAATGTATCTGAATTCAAGTTTGGAACCTCCAACCAAGCTTATCTCTTGTATTCTTTAACTTTACTTTGTTTTCATAGTGAGGTTTGGAAGGGAATTGGTGGATAGAACTTTATCACAAATAGGAGATTGAGTTCATCTTCTTTTTAAATTGGCATTCATACAGGGATTCTCCAGAAGAATTGGCCCAAGCCAGGCCATGATAGAAAAAGGTAGAAAATTATGCCCATTTGTATGGTCCATTCATCATAGGCTTTGAATACATACAGCAACACATGTGGCTTGATGTAGCATGATAAATGTCTAAGTGACCCATGGAGCAGTTTTCACATATTAAAATATGTGCATCATAAGACATAATATTAAAAACCAAAGGAGCAGATAGGTGGTGCAGTAGATAAAGGCCTGTGGTGTCGGAAGAGCCTGAGTTCAAATCCAATTTTACATATTAACTAGCTAACCTCATTGCCTCAAAAAAAATAACATTATATATTCCTTATAAAAATCATGAACTTTGAACCCAAGCAGTCAACCTACCTTACCTTTCTATAATATAAACTCTACTCTCCAGAACATAGATATAGTGTCTTTCAGATTGTTGTACAATAACTAGGAACCTGATGTGACTTAAAATGTCTATCTGTACCCTAGAATTAGAGTTTTCAACTATTCTGAAATCTCACAAAAACGAGATGCTTTAAGTGGAATTTTTCCCATATAAGTTGTTTTTCTTCTAGTTTCATCTCACCAATTACTGTTATACCATGATACTATTACAAAGTGAAAATGGTTCTCAAGAGACCTATTATATACATTCATCTGCTCACCCTACACTCTTTATGGCAATTACTTTAAGACAAATAGAACAAAATCCTAATTATTATGAAATCCCATTCATGTCATTTCTTAAAATCATTCACCTTTCATATGTATGATTTTATAATCACGTTTGTATAATAGAAAAGATGCATGGGGATGGATTTTGTCAAATAGACATTTAAAAAGAAATGTTATACACTGAACCTCCTCCCTAAGGCATGCACCCATGTGCATGCGCACACACATGCACACATACATTGAGCATAGTTTGGATCAAGATACAGAGCTTATTAAATAGAAATGTTCTGCATTGTCTATGACTATGTTAAAATGCATAAATATGTAGAAGAAACATGCATTCATATGAACTTGGCACAAATTTATATTAATATTCAACAAATATTTATTGTATCTATTATGTTTAAGACATGATACTAATATTGGAGATAAGCAGATAAATAAATCACTGTCCCTGCTTTTCTTGTCTAATAAATGAGAGGAGATAAGTAGGCAAATAACTATCTCAAGATATGCTATCTTGTCCTTTACTAGGAATGACAGTATGTACTTTTTAGAAAGTGTAATTTTTAGAATGATTGCTTTAGTAAGTGATGATGTTACCTAGGAAATCATGTTAGAGATGAGCAAAAGAGAGATCTGAAAGTTGAAAGGTGAGGGACAAAGACAAGAGAAACAAGAAGAAATATAAAATCTTAGAGATAAAAGAAATGTATATGAAATCAGAAACTCCCTACCTTTTCCCCAGCCTCACTACATACACACACACTCCACATTTC
Organism: Sminthopsis crassicaudata; assembly: GCF_048593235.1. Classification (NCBI taxonomy): domain Eukaryota; kingdom Metazoa; phylum Chordata; class Mammalia; order Dasyuromorphia; family Dasyuridae; genus Sminthopsis; species Sminthopsis crassicaudata. The sequence goes on along the minus strand of NC_133619.1, from coordinate 295,308,927 downwards.
TTCCTACTGGGTCTTTTACTCGAATGGGTTATTTACCCAAAGCAGAAATTAATCCATTCCACCCCTTACATTGCTAATAGGAATAGTAGAAAATCAAGGAGACTAAGATCAGGGGTTATGCAATGAATCCATGTAGTGCCAGTTGCAAAGGAAAGACCAGATTCCCATTAACTGTCTGTAGCAGTAGTTCTCAAACCCTTTAGAAGGTCACAATGATGATCCAAAGGATTCATCCTAAAAACTCTTTAATGGAGACACAAGTAGTAAATTAATGCCCCAAAGCTTATTGTGAATAATAAATCAAGTTACTTTAAGGATTAATAATGGTTTTTTTGTTTATTTTTAAAAAGGTATTAAAGAAACAAAAATAAAATTGAGAACTACTCATCTATAATATTTAGAATACTCTAAAGGTTTACAAATTATCTCTCAAGAGCGACTGTTTTGTGTTGGAGACAACAAATAGTAGGAAAGAAGTAAATTAACATAAACAATAAACACCATCATCACCAAATATCTTCTTTATAATTTATAGGATTCTAGTCTATTTCAGAATGAAGGGTCACTGTCTACATCCTTCAATTTTTGTGCTACAAAGGGAGTATAGGAGCCTGAACTCCCAAACCAAAAGAAGAAGAATTTCAAGGAGTTGTGTGAAGAGTTTATGCTACGTTCCTGTTATTCTCCTGGCATTTCTCTTTTAAGTGAATTACTTTCCTCTCTCCCCTCCCCTTTGAACTGAATCCTCATTACCTTCATGGATCTAGCCTTCATTTTCCTACTGACTGAAGGACACTTCAAAATTGTAGCAGGATTAAAGATTCATCTTCTTTTCCCCATCACTCCTTTATCAACACACACACCACACACACACACACACACACACACACACATACACAAGTTGTGAGTTTAATGGGAACTGATAAAGATACTGGGTGAAAATTTAGTTTTGTAAGCAATAAAGTTAAAAACCAAAACAGGTTTTTAACCTGTTTCCATACAGAAGCTGTATGGAAATTTTAGGAATATCACATTATGATATATGAATTGAAATGTGTTTGATTTATATTGAATAAAAGAGATATGAGTTCTAAGGATGAAGCGGCAACTGAGATGGACTTTGAGAAGAAGGAATAGCAGAATATCCAAAATAATAAGGGGTGAAAATAAGTATTATGCATTCCACAAATGGGAGACCATGTAAGCAATAATGGAAAGGTGGGCTAGTTAAGGTAAAATATCTGTGAAAGGATGTCAAATGAAAAAAGACTGAAAAGAATATTAGACTCAGATGATAGAAGATCTTGACTGTCAAGCTCAGAAATTCAGGGTTTATGCTATAGACAATGTGGTTAATATTGCTGTTATTGTTGTTGAGTCAGTTTTCAATCCCATTCGGGATTTTCTTGGGAAAGAAACTGGTGTGGTTTGCCATTTCCTTCTCCAAGTAATTTTCTAAATGGGGAAGCTGAAGCAAGCAGAGCTAAGTGACTTGCCCATGGTCACATAGCTAGTAAGTATCTGAGTTAAGATTTGAACCTTGGAAGATGAGTCTTGATGATCCTAAGTGATATTCTATCCATTATATCATTTAGTTGCCCACTTTTATAGGCAATGAGGAGCCATTAAAAGTTGTGAACCAAGGGTAAAGTGAATTAAAAGATCTAGAGAAGGAAATGAAGACATATCCAGTGATGTTTTATTGACAAGGAACAGAGAACTTAGATTGACTGGCAAAGACTAAGTATGGACTGTGTCAGAAGAAGCACCCCTCCCCCCGGTATATATTCTCTTACATTCAGTACTTCCTTTTCACTTTGTCTTTGAACCTTCTTCCAGAGTACAGCAAGGCTGGGGGAAGGGAAGGGCAATTTGTACCCCCAGAGTTGATGATGACTTGTGGCAGAAGCATATGGCAGTGGTAGACATGTGCTTGCACATTGTCTGAGAAGAGAGATCTTGAGAGTGGATTTTTTTTTTCAGCTCAACAGATGGTATAAATCAAAGCACTGATAAATTTCCTGCAGGAGTATGACAAAGACAGACATGAACATGCTCACTTAACCCAAAAGGAGAGGACAGTATTCATAAATCCCAAGTTCTGCATGGTAGAAAGGTAAATTTAGAATTCTATAAGCAGTGTGATTTCAGCACATAATCCCCCTGGCCAGAGAAGGGAAATCTATTGGATAACACCTCATGGATAACAGCAAGTTGGAGAGTTTGGAGATCAAAATTTCTAGAGAAGGAATTCCTGTTACACTGCGTTCCCTGGAGAATACTTTAATGGTATGCTAGTTGGAGAGCAAAGTCTCTGTGAGTTATGTGAATATTGTAAATTAGGATAGGAGCAATATCCTAACCCCTACTTTCATGCCAGTTAGTCAAGTTTTTGGTTTTGTTTTATTCTTTAAAAAGTATTACAAAGAGGCAGAGCCAAGGTGGTGTAGTAAAGGCAAGAATTTTCCCCCAAACCCTTTCAAATACTTGTAAATAAAGATTCTGAACATATTTTAGAGAATTAGAACCCCCCCAAAAAATACAGTCAAATAATTTTCCAGCCAGACAACTTAGAATATCAGTAAGAAAGTTGTATTGCACCAGGGTCAGAGAGCAGTGGTCCCAGTCTAGAACACACCAGCACAGCCTCAGCCTCAATAAAACAGTAGCAGCTAGATGCCTGGAGTCAAGAAGATTTGTTCAAATCCTGTGTCAGACACTTATACTTACTAGCTGTGTGACCCTAGGCAAGTCATTTAACCTTAATTTCTTTGTAAAAACAAACAAACAAACAAAAAATGGAAACATTCCCTGGGGCCAGTGGCAGCACTAGCAATTTCCAGCTCAGTTCACCAACACCACAGACATCTTAAAAGGTTCCCAGGAAAAGTTTTGTCTTCCTAGGGTAAAAAGGCTTTGGGGAACCTGCAAACTAGGAACAGACCTTGTGAGCCACAGATGCAGGATACAATCCTAGTTCATAGTCCCAGGGTAAGGAGGAGAACTAACACGTTAGAATTTATAGTCACAATGGATGGGGGACCGTCCTCTGAGTTTCAGGGAAAAGAGTGCATGTGCTCACTCATGAACCAGAGCACATAGTCCAGGAGAATACAAATATTTCTCCTTGGACCACACCACCTTGAAAGAAATGAAAACTTATAGGTCCCTAAAGGGACCTCTGAAAACAGCTGCACAAAACCCCTGAAGGTTGGAATGTCACACCCTCTACCCTAGAAAGAGAGCCCTACTTTAACAAAAAGTTAAAAGCTGAGTAATAGGCTGGGAAAATGAACAAACAACAGAAAAAGATTCTGAGCCTTTAAAGTTATTGTGGTGACAAGGAAGACTAAAGTACACACACTCAAAAGAAGATAACAAAATCAAAGTTCCTAGACTCAAGAAAAATAATAACTGGCCTCAGGCCACAGAAGAGCTCAAAGGGGATTTTGAAAATCAATTAAGAGGAGTTATAAGCAAGATAGTAGAGTAAAAGCAGGAACTCTTTGACTTCTCCCCCAAATAGATCCAAATTTCTTTAAATAATGACTCAAAACAAATTTTAGAGAATCAGAACACACAAAAAGATGGAGTGGAACATTTTCTAGCTGAAGACAACTTAGAAGGTCATGAGGAAATGTCTGATACCAGGTTGGGAGGCCAGCCTGCAGACCTAGTGCAGACCATGATAGCAGAGCTCTAATCCCAGCCTTGGCTCTAGGGCCAGCAAAGTAGGAACAGGCTGAGAGACCTCTAAATCAGCAGCAGCACTTCTAGACCTCTCAGCCCAGAGATGACAAAGATGACTTGCAGGTTGACAGGAAAGATTTGTCAGTAGGGTAACAGGTCCTTGGGAAACCAGCACACAGGAGTGGGCACAGGCAGCACTGGCCAGCTCCTGGAGGCCTCAGCTCACAGGGAGTTCCTTTACTATCAGTGTTTTAGCACACTAGATCTTAACAGCTATAGAGGAGCAGGGACACTCTTTTTTATGTTTTGTTTTGTTTTGTTAATCTTATTGACTATTTTTTAACTAAAGCTTTTTATTTTCAAAACGTATGGATAATTTTTCAACATTGGCCCTTGCAAAATCTTGTTCCAGTTTTTCCCTCCTTCCCTTCACCCCCTCCCCTAGATATTAAACATATGGTTATATATGTTAAACATGGTAAAAAAAAAAAAAAAAAAAAAAAAGATGTTAAATCCAATAAATGTATACCTATTATACAATTATCTTGCTGCACAAGAAAAATTAGATCAAAAAAAGAAAAAAAAAATGAGAAAGAAAATAAAATGCAAGCAAGCAACAACAAAAAGAGTGAAACATTCTATGTAATGATCCACATTCAGTTCCCATATGTAATGTTCTGTTGTCTCTTGAAACTGCCGATCATCTCTGGGAGGAGATCTGCTGTCTCAACTCAATCTCTCGGCCAGATTCTTCTTCCTGTAGAGTGCCAATAGCTCTCTGGCCTAGAGTAGAGACTCCTCCCTTGCTCAATGTCCCTTCTTTTATCCTCCCAGAGAATGGGCATGGAATAACTCAGGGGCTTCTGGGAAAAAATACTTCATCCAATGAACTTGCTCCTCTTAAACATGCAAGCTCTTCCCCAGAAGTTCAAAGGGGTAAAACTCCCCCCAAAAGGCCTGAACTAGAGAATTGTTAAGTACCGACTTAGCACCTAGTAAGAACCTAATATCTCATCTCATTAGCACATAGTAAGAACCTAACACACACAGTCCTCTCTCTGGATGTAGATGGCTTTCTTCATCACAAGATTTTTGGAACTGGCTTCAATAGTCTCATTGTTGAGAAGATACTTGACAGGATCACTTAAAAGCTCCAGGGCAGAAAAGAATGCTTATGGTTTAGATCCCTGGAAGAATCTTTGAAAACAGCTATACAAAACCCCTAAATCTTGGGACAATGCACTCTCTACCCAGAAATATAGTCCTACATTAACAAAGAGTTGAGGTCAAGAGAGGTTCCGGCCAAGATGGTGGAGTGGAAGCAGACAGCTGCTTGAACTCCTCGTTTTCTCTCAGAACTTACTTCATGACAAGCCTCAGACTTAATGCTTGACCCAGAAAGAAATCCACAAATAATCACCAAGAGAAGACATCCTTGAAAGTCACCAGAGAAGGTCTGTGTTTGCTCTGGGGAGGGTCAATCAGACTGGGCGCAGACTGAAGGCAGGCAAGCCAGAGCAAGACAGACAACTCACACAGCTCAGACCTGAGGGGGAGGGGTACGATCCCTGCCATTTCTGCAAAAAGGCTTTTAACCCAGTGTGGATACTCCATCTTGGCAAGAACCTAGGATCAGTGGAGAGGGTGTAAACACCGGAGGTGAGGATTAAAACCCCAGAAAGCTAGAGTCTCTCAGAACCCGGCCACCCCCAGCCCCCATCTGGACTGACTCAGCCCTTTTTCAGAGCCTCAGAGCACAGACTCAGTACAGTCATCTCTGTTCTGTTATTGGCTCTCTGCTGCCCTACATCCAGTCTGTAGAGGAAGCCCATTAATACCATCCAGCCCCATCCCCCACAAAACAGACCAATTGTTTCTCTTGTCAATTTGTTTTCTTCGCTTCCTACTCTGACAAAATGAACAAAGAATTCAAAAGGGTTCTAACCATTGACAGCTTTTGTATGGAGAGAGAGCAGACTTCAAACACTGAGGAGACTAAAAACAGACTGTCCCCAGAGGAATCCCCTAAGGGGGATATGAGCTGCTCCTCAATACAAAAGAATCTCATAGAGGAAATCAAAAAGGCTCTCACAAGAGAGCTGGAAGAGAAATGGGAAAAGGAAAGGGAAGCTTAACAAGAGAGCCTGGAGAAGTCATCCCATGCATTCAGAGACAGAGTGGATAAACAAATCAAATCATTGAGAAACAAGATTAGTGAGCTGGAAAAGGTAAACAACTCCAAGGAAAACAGGATTAGTGAGCTGGAAAAAGAAAACAGCTCTCTAAAAAATAAAATGGATAAAATGGAAAAAAATTCCATAGAAGATAAAAACTCAATTGGACAATTACAAAGAGATATAAAAAAAGTGAGTGAAGAAAATACATCATTGAAAATTAGACTGGAACAAGTAGAAATGAATGACTCAAGGAGAAACCAAGAGGTAGTCAAGCAAAACCAGAGAAATGAAACAATTGAAAAGAATGTCAAGTACCTTATTAGAAAGACAACAGACCTGGAAACAGATCCAGGAGAGACAATTTGAGAATAATCGGACTCCCTGAAAAATGTGAGGAAAAAAAGAGCTTGGACACCATTTTCAAGGAAATTATCAAAGAGAACTGCCCAGATGTTTTGGAAACAGAGGGTAAAATAGACATTGAAAAAATTCATTGATCACCTACTGAAAGGGATCCTAAAATCAAAACGCCAAGAAATATAGTGTCCAAGTTCAAGAACCATCAGACAAAGGAAAAGATATTGGAAGCTGCTAGAAAAAAGCAATTCAGATATGGAAGAGCCACAATAAGGATAACCCAGGATCTAGCAGCATCCACATTAAAAGAATGTAGGGCCTGGAACATGATATTCTGAAAGGCTAAGGAACTTGGTATGCAGCCAAGAATAACTTACCCAGCAAGAATGAGCATTGTTTTCCAGGGAAGAAGATGGACATTTAACGAAATAAATGAATTCCATCTATTCATGATGAAAAAACCAGACCTACATAAAATGTTTGATTTTCAAATACAGAACTCAAGAGATTTCTAAAAAGGTAAAAAGAAATCTTGAGAACTATACTTCTGCCAAAAAAATATGTAAAGAACATATGTACAATTTGTCTTAGAAACTAGAGGTGGAAAGGAAATTATATCATAAAAAAGTGTAAAGTGGTGGTACTACATCTCATGAAGAGGCAAAGGTAACCTATTGTATCTGAGAGAAAGAAAGGAGGGAGATGAACATAGTGTGTATCAATACACATATTTGATTTATGGTGAAACTTCTTCCACTTCATTGAAAAGTGAAAGGGAAGGAGTAAGCTAAGGGGAAGGGAATACAGAAATTGTGAGGAAAAGGGGTAAAATAAGGGGAGGAAGTTTAAGGTGGGGGAGGGATCCTAAAAAGGGAGGGCTGTGAAAAGCAAGTGGTGTTCACAAGTTTAATACTGGGTAGGGGGGTAAGAGGGAAGGAAAGGGGAAAAGCATAAGCAGGGGTTAATAGGATGGCAAGCAATATAGAATTAGTCTTTCTAACCATAAATGTGAATGGGGTAAACTGCCTCATAAAGAGGAAGCAGTTAGCAGACTGGATTAAAAGTCAGAATCCTACTATATGTTGTTTACAGGAAACACACCTGAAACAGGGTGATACACTCAAACTAAAAGTAAAAGGGTGGAGCAGAATCTACTATGCTTCAGGCAAAACCAAAAAAGCAGGGGTAGCCATCCTCATCTCAGATCAAGCAAAAACAAAAATTGATCTAATTAAAAGAGATAAGGAAGGGCATTATATCCTGCTAAAGGGCAGCATCAATAATGAAGCAGTATCAATATTAAACATATATGCACCAAGTGGTGCAGCATCTAAATTCTTAAAAGAGAAATTAAGAGAGCTACAAGAGGAAATAGATAGCAAAACTATAATAGTGGGAGATCTCAACCTTGCACTCTCAGAATTAGATAAATCAAACCACAAAATAAATAAGAAAGAAGTCAAAGAGGTAAATAGAATACTAGAAAAGTTTGATATGATAGATCTTTGGCGAAAGCTAAATGGAGACAGAAAGGAATACACTTTCTTCTCAGCAGTTCATGGAACCTATACAAAAATTGATCATATACTAGGGCATAAAAACCTCAAAATCAAATGCAGTAAGGCAGAAATAGTAAATGCATCCTTTTCAGACCACAATGCAATCAAAATTACATTTAATAAAAAGCCAGGGGAAAATAGACCAAAAAATAATTGGAAACTAAATAATCTTATACTAAAGAATGATTGGGTAAAACAGCAAATCATAAACATAATTTATAACTTCACCCAAGAAAATGACAATAATGAGACATCATACCAAAATGTGTGGGATACAGCCAAAGCAGTAATAAGGGGAAGTTTTATATCTTTACAGGCCTACTTGCATAAAATAGAGAAAGAGAGGGTCAACGAATTGGGCTTACAACTAAAATTGCTAGAAAAAGAACAAATTAAAAACCCCCAGACAAACACAAAACTTGAAATTCAAAAAATAAAAGGTGAGATTAATAAAATTGAAAATAAAAAAACTATTGAATTAATTAATAAAACTAAGAGTTGGTTCTATGAAAAAACCAACAAAATAGGCAAACCCTTAGTAAACCTGATTAAAAAAAGGAAAGAGAAAAAGCAAATTGTTAGTCTTGAAAATGAAAAGGGTGAACTCACCACTAATGAAGAGGAAATTAGAACAATAGTTAAGAGCTACTTTGCCCAACTTTATGCCGATAAATTTGATAACTTAAATGAAATGGAAGAATACCTTTAAAAATATAGCTTGCCCAGATTAACAGAGGAAGAAGTAAGTAGTCTAAATAGTCCCATCTCAGAAAAAGAAATAGACCAAACTATTAACCAACTTCCTAAGAAAAAATCCCCAGGACCAGATGGATTTACATGTGAATTCTACCAAACATTTAAAGAACAACTAACTCCAATGCTATGTAAACTATTTGAAAAAATAGGGATTGAAGGAGTCCTACCAAATTCCTTCTATGACACAGATATGGTACTGATACCTAAACCAGGTAGATAGAAAACTGAGAAAGAAAACTATAGACCAATTTCCTTAATGAATATTGATGCTAAAATCTTAAATAAGATATTAGCAAAAAGACTTCAGAAAATCATCCCCAGGATAATACACTATGACCAAGTGAGATTTATATCAGGAATGCAGGGCTGGTTTAATATTAGGAAAACTATTAGTATAATTGACCATATTAATAATCAAATTAATAAAAACCATATGATCATCTCAATAGATGCAGAAAAAGCATATGATAAAATCCAACTTCCATTCCTACTAAAAACGCTTGAGAGTATAGGAATAAATGGATTATTCCTTAAAATAATAAGGAGCATATATTTAAAACCTTCAGTAAACATCATATGTAATGGCGATAAACTAGAACCTTTCCCAGTAAGATCAGGAGTGAAACAAGGTTGCCCACTATCACCATTACTTTTCAATATAGTACTAGAAACTCTAGCCTCAGCAATAAGAGCCGAGAAAGAGATTCAAGGAATTAGAGTAGGAAATGAGGAAATCAAATTATCACTTTTTGCAGATGACATGATGGTATACTTAGGGAACCCCAAAGACTCTGCTAAAAAGCTACTAGAAATAATTCAGAATTTTAGCAAAGTTGCAGGATACAAAATAAATCCACATAAATCCTCAGCATTTTTATACATTACTAACACAATCCAACAGCAAGAGATACAAAGAGAAATTCCATTCAAAATAACTGTCGATAGTATAAAATATTTGGGAATATATCTACCAAAGGAGAGTCAGGAATTATATGAGCAAAATTATGAAACACTTGCCACAAAAATAAAGTCAGATTTAAATAATTGGAAAGACATTCAGTGCTCTTGGATAGGCCGAGCGAATATAATAAAGATGACAATACTCCCTGAACTAATCTATTTATTTAGTGCTATACCAATCAGACTTCCAAGAAACTATTTTAATAACCTAGAAAAAATAACAACAGAATTCATATGGAACAACAAAAGGTCAAGAATTTCAAGGGAAGTAATGAAAAAAAATTAAGTGAAGATGGTCTAGCTGTACCTGATCTAGAACTGTATTATAAAGCAACAGTCACCAAAACCATTTGGTATTGTCTAAGAAATAGACTAGTTGATCAGTGACATAGGTTAGCTTCACAGGGCAAGATAGTGAATAAAAATAGCAATCTAGTGTTTGACAAACCCAAAGATCCCAAATTTTGGGATAAGAATTCATTATTTGACAAAAACTGCTGGGAAAACTGGAAATTAGTATGGCAGAAACTAGGCATGGACCCACATTTAACACCACATACTAAGATTAGATCAAAATGGGTCCAAGATTTAGGCATAAAGAATGAAATCATAAATAAATTGGAGGAACATGGGATGGTTTACCTCTAAGACTTGTGAAGAAGGAAGGAGTTTGTGTCCAAGGGAGAACTAGAGACCATTATTGATCACAAAATAGAAAATTTTGATTACATCAAATTAAAAAGTTTCTGCACAAACAAAACTAATGCAAACAAGATTAGAAGGGAAGTAACAAATTGGGAAAACATTTTTACAGTTAAAGGTTCTGATAAAGGCCTCATCTCCAAAATATACAGAGAATTGACTTTAATTTATAAGAAATCAAGCCATTCTCCAATTGATAAATGGTCAAAGGATATGAACAGACAATTTTCAGATGATGAAATTAAAACTATTTCCACTCATATGAAAGAGTGTTCCAAATCACTATTGATCAGAGAAATGCAAATTAAGACAACTCTGAGATAGCATTACACACCTGTCAGATTGGCTAAGATGACAGGAACTAATAATGATGAATGTTGGAGGGGCTATGGGAAAACTGGGGCACTAATGAATTGTTGGTGGAGTTGTGAAAGAATCCAACCATTCTGGAAAGCAATCTGGAATTATGCCCAAAAGGTTATCAAACTGTGCATACCCTTTGACCCAGCAGTGCTACTACTGGGCTTATATCCCAAGGATATACTAAAGAAGGGAAAGGGACCTATATGTGTCAAAATGTTTGTGGAAGCCCTTTTCATAGTGGCTAGAAACTGGAAGATGAATGGATGTCCATCAATTGGAGAATGGTTGGGTAAATTATGGTATATGAATGTTATGGAATATTATTGCTCTGTAAGAAATGACCAACAGGAGGAATACAGAGAGGTTTGGAGAGACTTACATCAACTGATGCTGAGTGAAACGAGCAGAACCAGGAGATCATTATACACTTCAACAATGATACTGTATGAGGATGTATTCTGATGGAAGTGGATATCTTCAAAATAGAGAAGAGCTAATCCAATTCCAATTGATCAATGATGGACAGAATCAGCTACATCCAGAAAAGGAACACTGGGAAATGAGTATAAACTGTGAGCACTGTTTTGTTTTGTTTTGTTTCTCTTCCCAGCTTATTTTTACCTTCTGAATATAATCCTTCCTTTGCAACAACAGGAACAACAAAATTCGGTTCTGCACATATATATTGTATCTAGGATATACTATAAGATATTTAATATGTATGGGAATGCCTGCCATCTAGGGGAGAGGGTGGAGGGAAGGAGGGAAAAATTTGGAACAGAAGGGAATACAACGAATAATATTGTAAAAAAGATACCTATGAATATGTACTGTCAAAGAAAATGTTATAAAAATTAATAAATAAAAAATAGATACTTAAAAAAAAAGAATTTCGATGCTGCACCACTTTGTACATATATGTTTAATATTGATACTGCTTCATTATTGATGCTACCCTTTAGCAGGATATAATGCCCTTCTTTATCTCTTTTAATTAGATCAATTTTTGTTTTTGCTTGATCTGAGATGAGGATGGCTACCCCTGCTTTTTTGGTTTTGCCTGAAGCATAGTAGATTCTGCTCCACCCTTTTACTTTTAGTTTGAGTGTATCACCCTGTTTCAGGTGTGTTTCCTGTAAACAACATATAGTAGGATTCTGACTTTTAATCCAGTCTGCTAACTGCTTCCTCTTTATGAGGCAGTTTACCCCATTCACATTTATGGTTAGAATGACTAATTCTATATTGCTTGCCATCCTATTAACCCCTGCTTATGCTTTTCTCCTTTCCTTCCCTCCTTACTCCCCTACCCAGTATTAAACTTGTGAACACCACTTGCTTTTCACAGCCCTCCCTTTTTAGGATCCCTCCCCCACCTTAAACTTCCTCCCCTTATTTTACCCCTTTTCCTCACAATTTCTGTATTCCCTTCCCCTTAGCTTACTCCTTCCCTATCACTTTTCAATGAAGTGGAAGAAGTTTCACCATAAATCAAATATGTGTATTGATACACACTATGTTCATCTCCCTCCTTTCTTTCTCTCAGATACAATAGGTTACCTTTGCCTCTTCATGAGATGTAGTACCACCACTTTACACTTTTTTATGATATAATTTCCTTTCCACCTCTAGTTTCTAAGACAAATTGTACATATGTTCTTTACATATTTTTTTGGCAGAAGTATTGTTCTCAAGATTTCTTTTTACCTTTTTAGAAATCTCTTGAGTTCTGTATTTGAAAATCAAACATTTTATGTAGGTCTGGTTTTTTCATCAAAAATAGATGGAATTCATTTATTTCGTTAAATGTCCATCTTCTTCCCTGGAAAACAATGCTCATTCTTGCTGGGTAAGTTATTCTTGGCTGCATACCAAGTTCCTTAGCCTTTCAGAATATCATGTTCCAGGCCCTACGTTCTTTTAATGTGGATGCTGCTAGATCCTGGGTTATCCTTATTGTGGCTCTTCCATATCTGAATTGCTTTTTTCTAGCAGCTTCCAATATCTTTTCCTTTGTCTGATGGTTCTTGAACTTGGACACTATATTTCTTGGCGTTTTGATTTTAGGATCCCTTTCAGTAGGTGATCAATGAATTTTTTCAATGTCTATTTTACCCTCTGTTTCCAAAACATCTGGGCAGTTCTCTTTGATAATTTCCTTGAAAATGGTGTCCAAGCTCTTTTTTTCCTCCCATTTTTCAGAGAGTCCAATTATTCTCAAATTGTCTCTCCTGGATCTGTTTTCCAGGTCTGTTGTCTTTCTAATAAGGTACTTGACATTCTTTTCAATTGTTTCATTTCTCTGGTTTTGCTTGACTACCTCTTGGTTTCTCCTTGAGTCATTCATTTCTACTTGTTCCAGTCTAATTTTCAATGATGTATTTTCTTCACTCACTTTTTTTATATCTCTTTGTAATTGTCCAATTGAGTTTTTATCTTCTATGGAATTTTTTTCCATTTTATCCATTTTATTTTTTAGAGACTGTTTTTTTTTTTTTTTTTTTCCAGCTCACTAATCCTGTTTTCCTTGGAGTTGTTTACCTTTTCCAGCTCACTAATCTTGTTTCTCAATGATTTGATCTCTTTATCCACTCTGGATAACTTCTCCAGGCTCTCTTGCCAAGCTTCCCTTTCCTTTTCCCATTTCTCTTCTAGCTCTCTTGTGAGAGCCTTTTTGATTTCCTCTATGAGATTCTTTTGTATTGAGGAGCAGATCATATCCCCTTAGGGGATTCCTCTAGAGAAAGTCTGTTTTTAGTCTCCTCAGTATTTGAAGTCTGCTCTCTCTCCATACAGAAGCTGTCAATGGTTAGCGCCCTTTTGAATTTTTTGTTCATTTTGTCAAGAGCGGAATCAAAGAAAACAAATTGACAAGAGAAACAATTGGTCTGTTTTTGGGGGGGTGGGGCTTGATGGTGTTAATGGGCTTCCTCTACAGACTGGGGGGGGAAGGCAGTAGTGAGCCACTAACAGGACAGAGATGGCGTCTTCCCTCTGAGGCTCTGAGAATGCTCTGAGTCACTCCTGGTGGGGGGGAGGGTCGGTTCCGAGAGACGCTAGCTTTCCGGGGTTTTAATCTTCACCTCCGATAATTACACCTGCTCTGCTGCTCCTGGCTTGCTGCCAAGACAGAATATCCACACTGGGGTAAAAGTCTTTTTGCAAAAAGGGCAGAGATTGTACCCCTCCCCCCTCAGGTCTGAACTGTGTGAGCTGTCTGTCTCGCTCTGGTTACCTGCCCTGTATCTGCGCCCAGTCTGTTTGACCCTCCCCCAAGCAAACATGGGCCTTCTCTGGCGAATTTCAAGGATGTCTTCTGTTGGTGATTATTTGTGGGTTTCTTTTCAGGTCCAGCATTAACTCTGAGGCTTGTCATGAAGTAAGTCCTGAGAGAAAACACGGAGCTCAAGCAGCTGTCTACTGCCATGCCACCATCTTGGCCGGAAGTCCATGGGAGATCAAATCTTAAGGTTATACAGCAAATGTTGAGGAAGTTGTGGGAAAGATAGATTCACCAAAATGCCAAAGAGTTGCCTGAAAGAAGTCCCAGATCAATACCTATTATGGGCCAGAACTTGAAATACGGTACTATGTGGAATTGTGGAGATAATGGTTAAATATAGTTTAGCATTGATTAATCCTACAACAAATAATAGTTTCCTAGTGATATTATGATTGGTGTATACTCAGTATGGAACATATAAGCAAGAAGCTCTCAGGACCAAAAAGGACAAGTGCACTAGAAGCTCTCAGAGGCTTAGGCAGGTTCATTCCACCATCCACCTTTGTGGTAGCTGGAGGCTGAAGCACAAAACTTTGGATTGGGAGAGATTCAGAGGACAGAGAAGGAGGCAGGAGCACAAGCTCTCAGAACCAAGGAGAGAGATAGGCCTCTAAGAAAGCTAACTGGGCCCCAGGAAAGGAGACAAGACTTTGAAGGAAACAATAAAGGATTTGGACTTTAATCCCTGGCTGCACTTGTGATGATTACTCTGACTGAAATGAAGGCTGCTCCCAAGACCACCAGAAACCCCAAGAAAACTGAACCAAAAAAGAACATTACATTTTGGTGAGAACATTACCCTTCCAATGGAAGCTGATGAATATTTGGGTGGTTTATTTATTTCTGTATCTATTCAGGATCCCCTGAAAGTCCTTTCTGTCATACAAATTTTCTCTGGGAATGAAATGAAACTAACCTATACCTGAAATGTACCTGATGCTTTGCTTCTTTAAAATTAAGATGATTTTTACTCATATTTTGGGGAAATAAGACATGAGATAGATTCAAAATTTATTAGGAAAATTCCCTAGAATAATGCCAGGTATAGTTATTACATAAGAAGATGGAACATGAATTCTTGAATGTATAAGCCAAACATTTGTCCTGTTTAGCATTGTTGGGAATGAGGATTAGAGGCGGAAGTAACTTGAATTTCTGGTTATAAGTAGAATATTGAATGGAAATTCAAATCAGGAAAACTATTTAGGAAGCTATTCATGGGTTATTAACTTGGGATCTGTGAATCTGGGGTTTTTTAATGCAGTATTTCAAATAATTGGATTCCTTTGTAATTGTATACATCAAAAACATTATTAGTAGAAAGGATTCAAAGGCTTCACTAGACTGCCATCCATGACACAAAATAGGTTAAGAACCTTTGGGTAGAAGTTAATGAGAGTTTGAATGGGAATGATAAGGACTGAGTGAATATTAAAAGAGTTTAGGGACTGAAATCAAATAAGAAGAAACAATTAATTAGATATGGAAGTGAAAATGAAGTGGAGAATGATAATATCTTTAAAAGAAAAATAGGAAGTTAGTAAGAGAAGATTTTCCAGGCACATGTTGGAAAACTAATAAACTTGGTTTGGAAGATGTTAAGATTGGAATGATGGTAACATAAGTTAAACAGAAATATCTAGCATGCAGTTGAAATATTTTTGGAGATTAAAATTTCAAATGATAGAACTTTAGAAGTTATTTTCATTAAGGTAATAGCTAACTCCCTAAGAATAAATGAGATTGCCAAGTGAAGAAGTGAAAGAAGAAAAGAGTAAAACCCTGAAAATTAATATAAGTTTTCAGATAATGTACAAATATTGTGGTAATACTTAATAGAAATATTTATATTATATGGCATAGGATTATTTCAAGTGAATCTTACCTTTCTTTTCAATGTTAGAAGTAATTAAGAAAACACAAAGAGACATTCAAGTAAAGCATAATTTAAATTCAGCAAGTTAATGAATAATAAAACAACCAAATTAATTACAAAGGACTCATAAAAGAAAATGATATTTGCATCCAGAGAAAGAACTTATAATAGAAGAATGTATAGAATTATTTTAGATATATATATGATATATCATATATCATATATCATATATATGTATACATACACATTTGTGTCTAATAGTCGGTAAAAACATCTTTGAGGCAAAAAAAGGGAAAATTACATGATAACTATTATATATTTAAAAAGAATAAAGTTGTACATAATTAATTTTGTAGTTTTATATGCAATCATCTTTTTTTCATTTTACTGTTATAGAATGATTGTTTTTATTTCTTAAGTTGAGAATAAAATAAATAAAATGTTAAAACAAAATAAATACTAATTATAACCATAAAAAATTTATGTACCTTGTATTTTCTGCTGGGGGAAATTAGGATATTTAAGAGTAATAAACACCCTTATCTCTATAGATACTCAAAACTGATAAATGGTTGCGATGAGACATAGCAATAACATTATTCAAAGATTAAATTTTGGAAGCTAGAGGAGTAGGGGAATTAACATTTATTAAGTACCTACTCTAGAATGGATAAACTACTATGCAAAAAAAAAAAACACTATGCAAAGTGTTTTATAAATATTATTTCATTTTATATTTATAACAATCCTCTGAAGTAGGTATGATTATTATTTCCATTTTACAGTTGAAGATAATGAGGCAGATTGAGGTCAAATGGCTTTCTCAGTCACATAGCTAAGTGTCTGAGGCTGGACTTGAATTTAGTTTTTCCTAACTCCACACTCTATCCACTTGGTCTACCTTGATGATTTTAATCTACATTATAAGATATCAGTTTCAAGTATGAAGGCCAGTTAAACTGTTTCACCAGGGAAAGTTCAAAATTGACACATTTTAATAATTTTTTAAAAGAAAAAATCTCATGATCTTAAAGGCTTATCACAATTTTCCTCCTCCCAATCCCTTTTCTGCTTTCAAACGGTGAAACAAAGCAAGGAATTTAGCCATTGTAGGCTGAGAGTAAGGGACAATATAAAATTTCTAGAATGACCACACATCCTAATAAACAGGAAGTGCCTTCTCTTGGATGGTGGTGAAGAGCACTATGAGATAAGCTTAGAAACAGTCGTGTCTGAAGGATAGAAAAATTCAACTGCAGGCACATTACTGAAAAGAGTCACACAGATGTTTTGTATCATGGTCCTAAATTTCTTTAGGTAGTCTATTTAAAGGTTCAGTGAAATGCATTTTAAAAATCTCTGAAAAAATCTGCTTTTTTTATGTTGGGGCTATTTGAAACATAGAATTAAACTCACTCTTCAAATAGTGTATGTTTTTTCCCCCTTCCTTTCTGGCTGTAGGCAGAACTAATTTACATGAGAGTGAAGAAAAAGAATAAAGTCTTCTAAAAAAAAAAATACCTTTAGGTTACCTCCAGACAGGGAACCCCAGCAGGAGTGTTCCTTTTTCCCGATTTTACAAACTGGAAACAAACAGACCTATCTTGTCTGCAGAATTCAAAAGCTTGTTTTGAACTTTCTAATTTCCTTGTTTCATGAAAAATTGGAACTTTAGATTTGACTTCATTCCTTGCCTTCATAGTGTGACTATTTAAAGGCTAGCTAAATGCAAGAGCTTTTTAAACAGACATGAGATTATGAGTATGAGGTAATAAAGAAAAGTTTTTAATCAGTGATATATATTTAGTCATTGTGTAAATGTGAGCATTAACTAGGATTCTTTCTTAGACATTCTTGAAGGGCTTCCTGAGCCTTTTCATATATATACTCTCCAAATAATTTTGTCATAATGAGTCAGCAGTTTGGGTTTTTTCTTCTCAAAACATAAAGGAAGTTTATTTTTTTTAAAAAAACATAATTTTCTAATCCAATCATTTGAAAATTATTTCTGGATGTAATTCAATAAACACTTTTAAGCAGTAAATCTAAAAGGCTGGAAACAATAAAGATACAACTGGCAGCTAAGTGCCTCCTAGATATACAAACTACATATAGTACGAAGGGAAGGTGAGAACAGGACAAGTCTTAAAGACTTGTCACAACATCTGATTCTTCTCCCAAATTCCTTTTCTGCTTGTGAGCTTCAGAACAAAACAAAATTTAATGGAGCAGGTAGTAAAGAGTTGACAATAATATCACTATAATGCTATGATATTACATGATTAGAGTATTAGAGAGACATATGAGGTCTGAGAGGAATGTGGTATAATCTATCTAACCCTATTTCAGGTAGATTCCCTTATTTAATAACAGTTCAAACATGATGTCTGAACCAAGTCACCATACTAAGTTGCTGGGTTTTTTCCCTTCATTTTTAGAGCCAAGAGAATTCATGCACTGTTGTTCAGGTGCAGAATTTATGCATTGCCTTTCTGATTAATATTTAAGAAGACTGTTTGGCAGTAGAGGTTCTAAACATGTTTTGTGAGGACTTGGCAAAGAAGAAGTTGAGTAATCAACAATTCACCAAAGACTTGTGAGGAAAAATATTCACATTCAATATTAATCAAGTGAAACTCTGGGTCATTTCTCCTAACCATCCTCTAAAGTAAAGTCTATTCAGGTTGCTGATGGAATGTTTTGATAGTCTCAGAAAAGTGATCATAATTGGGAAATTTAAAATAGGAGCAAATTGTTATTGTCCTGGGAGTTATGTCACCCACTGTTTCTGTGGAAAGCTACCTTTGGAAAATGAGCCAGGCACAGGCACTTTAAAAATCATTGGCATTTCAAGTAGAATGTTTGAATCAGTATTATCTGCATGGTCCACAGACATTGTGTCATCTTGTTTAGTCTTTGCTATAAGATATTCCTTAAGTGGAGTTAGCGTCATGACTGAGAACCCAATAGATGAAATGGTTCTATGAGTAATAATAATAAAGAAAGGCAACAGCACATTTTGATCCCTTCTTTGTCTAATCTCTACATAAGCTACACTCAATAGAATTCTGGGGCAGCCTGTGTAGTTTCTCCACTAAGGGATTCACTACCTTCTAGTACAGGATTCTGGATTGCCAACCCTGGGCAAAATTATGAAGTAAGTGAAGTGTTTTGGGCATATTCCCCAGGCCAGTAGCCTTCAATGTTGTTATGTCACTATCAAGTTTTTCATTTAACAACTGGTAGACCCTGAATAAATCAATTTTTGATCCCCTTTTTTTGTATTTAAAATGAGGACAAAAATAGCACCCACAGATATGTCACTCAGTCCAATAAAAAGCATCCAAGTATTTATTAAGCAGCTGATATTTACCAGACATTGTACTAAGCCCTAAAGCATACAAAGACAAGTGAAAGTCTGTCCTCAAAAAGCTTATGTTCTAATGGTGGAAATATAAGTAGTTCTAAAAATCTTTGTGCTGTCTTAAGCTTTAAAAGCTGTAATTGCTTAAAGCTGCACTATGATTTGGGGGACACACTGTCTGCAAAATATATACAAAATTGGAGGAGAGAAGCAGTGAGAAGATCCGATAAAGCTTCATGTGGGAAATGGAAGTTTAGGTCAAGATGAAGAAAACCTCAGGTTCCCAGGGAAAAGAGTTTTCTTAAAGTTATTTTAAAAGTCTAATGAAACAATATTTGTAATGTTCTGCAAACTTTAAAGACATATAAATGCTAGATATTAATATGAACATTATCATCACTGATAATACTTTCAGAGGCTCCAATGAGACATTCCATTGAGGCCTGTCTTCCCTTTCACTTCCTCCAAAAAGAAGGCTATGTATCTTGGGATCTATTTCTACATGCTGAGAATAAATAATGTTCACGTGCAACCAAGTAATAGTCAATTTTAGTCAACCAAATAATATAGTCAACAGCAATAGGCTTGAAATCAGAAGGACTGTACTATATGTTTTCCTCTGTTGCAAAAAGAATCCCCAAATCCAAGAAATGTATGGCAGTTTGGAAGTCATGTATTCCATCCCCAACAAGAGAGCTAGGTACAAAGTGGATAGAGAACCAAACCTGGAGTCAAGAAGATTCATCTTGCTCTGTTCAAACCTGGCCTCAGAGACTTACTAGATATGTGACCAGAGGCAAGTCACTTAATCCTATTTGCCTCAATTTCATCATCCATAAAAGGAGCTGGAGAAGGGACTGGCAAACCACCCTAGTATTATTGCTAAGTAAACACCAAACAAGGCCATGAAAAGTTGGAGATAACTGAAAAATAACTGAACAGCATGAATCCCATATATGGCATCCCTTATGCTAGAAGACCTTCAGTGATAGGAACCCATTGATTCTTTAGGCATCCCATCCCACTTCTTAATAACTTTAGTTCTCAAGAAGCTTCCCACACTTCCTGGAACATAGCAAGTATTTAATAAATGCTTCTTTCCTTTTCTTTATATTAAGTTTAAATCTCCTTCCCTATTGCTTCTATTTACTGGTTCTCCTTCTACATTCTTAGCAAATCTAAATCAGCACATCTGATTTCCAGGATAAACGTTTCTCCTCCTTGGTCCTTTAAAGGACTACTCATTCAGTGATGAAAGTTAGTAAAAATTGAGGCAAAGAATAACCTCTTTTATAAGAAGGAAGAAGAGAAGGAAGAGGAAGGAGAGAGGAGGAGGAAGAAGAGAGGAGGAGAAGCAAAGGAGGAGGAGGAGAACAGCAGTAGAAGGAGGAGGAGAGAAAGAGTAAAAGGAAAGGATGAGAAAAGGAGAAGCAGAGGAGGAGAAGAACAACAGTAGGAAGAGGACAGGAAGAGTAAGAGGAGAGGAGAAAATGAGAAGAAGCAGAGGAGGAAGAGGAGCATAGAAGGGGTAGGAGAAGAAGGAAAAGAAGGAGAAGGGAGAGGAGAAAGAGAAAGAAGAGGAGAAGAGGGAAAGGAGAAAAAGGAAGAAAAAGGAAGAGGAGGAAGAAGAGGAGGAGAAGAAGAGGAGGAGATGAGGAAGAGAGAGTAAGAAAGGAGAGGAGGAGAACAATAGGAGGAAGAGGAGAGGAAGAAGAGGAGGAGATGAGGAAGAGAGAAAGAGTAAGAGGAGAAGAGGAGGAAGAGAAGGAGGAAAAAGAGAAGAGGAGGAGATCATCATCATCAATCTGGGAGAAAGAAACCTCAGGGTTTCTGGCCAATACAGAAACAATTACTATATACATTCATTGAGTCAATCAGGGCCCAAAAGTGACCAACTGGGGCTTGCCCTGGGACCTATTATTGTAAGGCATAAGAAAACTGGAAAGGCAGAAAAAGGCCAAGTTAACAAAGGTTTTATGTTTGCTCCTAGAAGCAGTAAGAAGCCAGTTGATTAAATGGGGAGTAGAGGGTGAGAAATGGCATGAACAAATATGCAAATAGCTTAGTCCAAAGAGTGGTAGGGGTATTAAGTACTAAACCAGGAAATCAGCAATTATGTTTTGATAAATCATCTTCCTACCACACCTCAAATTTTCTCAAAAACCTTTATAAATTGATGAATTGTAGAGTGATCCTTATTTATTTTATTTACTATTTTTCCTCAAATACATTCAAAAGAATTTTTCCATTTATTTTTAAATGTTTTTGAGTTCTATGTTCTCTCTCGTATCCCCACCCACAATTAAGAAACCACATGTAAAAATATGCACAACATTTTCATAATCATCAAGTTGTGTAAGAAAGTATTTATCTCTTAAGCAAATAAAAATTAAAATATTCAAGAAAAATTAAGTTGAGAGACAGAGAGAGATAAAGAGAGAGGAAGAGAGAGACAGAGAAAGAGACAGAGAGACAGAGACAGAGAGAGACAGAGAAAGACAGAAAGAGAAAGAAGATTTTCCTTCAAAGTAGTTGTGGTTGATTGCACCATTGAGAAAAGCAAAATCATTTACAGCTGCTCATCCCAGAACAATACTACTATTGCTATTATTTTCTACATAGTACATTACACTTTGCTTGAGTTCATGGAGGACTTTCCAGATGTTTGTTTGTTTGTTTTTCTGAAAGCATCCTGATCATCATTTTCCCATAGCACAATAATATTCTATTATAAACACATACCACACTTTATTGAGCCATTCCCCAATTGATGGGCATCCCCTAAATTTCCATTTTTTTTCCCTTAAGAAGAGAGTTGTTATTAATATTTTTGTACATATAGTTTGTTTTCCTTTTTTAAATCTCTTTTGGTATTCATGGTAGTAATGGTGCCATTAAGTCAAAGGATATGCATGAATTTCTAGCCTTTGGGGCACAGATGCCATCTTTTGATCATTTATCAATTGGGCCATTGCTCTTATTTTTTAAAAATTTGACTCAGTTCTCTATATGTTTGAGAAAGGCCTTATAAAAGGAATTTGCTGTGAAATTCTTTTTACTATTACTATTGCTAACTCTATTTCCCCCTGTTTATTCTCAACCTCCTTTCACACCTTTTCTTCATCAAAAGTGTTTTGGTACAGACCACTCCCTCCCCCCAATAGGCATTCTATTTTGTCACCTCTCCCCTTCCTAAATCCTATTCCCCTCCAATTTTCCTGAAGGTTAAGATAAATTTCTATACCCTTACTGAGTATGTATGTTATTTCCAATTTGAGTCAATTCTGATGAAAATGAAGTTCACTCATTCACCATCTCCTCTCCCTCTTCCCCTATTATAAAAGCTTTTTCATGCCTCTTTTTTATGTCAGATAATTGCACCATTCCACTTCTCCCTTTCTCCCAGAACGTTCTGCTCTCACCACTTAATTTCAAGAGTGATCCTTCTTTGGAAAGAAATCTAGATTTCATTGATGTTCATTTTGAAGAAGGTTAAAATTAAGTTCACCAGAACTAAGGAAATCCTTTGGCAGGGGTATAAAAATGAAAGCAGTCATCAAACTTAATATCTTCCCATAATGTTCTGACAAAGTAAAACAAAAAAACATGTTTCTGAGAAGATGATCAAGGAATGTATGGTATTAATATAGCTTGAACGACCTTTGCTGTTATTCATTTGTTCATTAGTGTCCAACTCTACAATCCTGGGAACTACAGCACACCTATGCTATCCATGAGATTTTCTTCACAAATATAGTGGAGTAATTCACTATTTTATTCTTCAGTGGATAAAGGCAATCAGAGGTTAAGTGATTCACCTAAGAGTCAAACAGCTATTTAAGTTTCTGAGACCAAATTTGAACTCAGATTCCTGACTCTAGGCCCAGAACTTTATCAAGTGAGCCAACTAGATGACTCCAACCTTAACATTTAGAAATTTACCATTTAAAATTAAGGATGGCTTGAGGGTGACTATTCCAAAATACAGTTATGATGATGTCTATTTTAGGTCTGTTTTTAAAATTATGCAGAATGTTGATATATGAGGGTTGCATAGACATTGTTTCACTTCAGTAACATCACCATAAATTTATGGTCATATGAAGGATTTCCCTAGTACTGATGACATTTTTTTTTTAGCCTTCTTCAGAACAACCACAATGAGGTGCAAATTTCTTTCCAAATAGGAATAATTATTCAATTTATCAGTTTGTAGAGGTTTGTAAAGGAATTTGAGAAATGGTAGAAAGACTATTTATCAAAAAATAACTTCTTCATTCTCCTGGCTTGATGCTTAAAATCCTCACCATTCTTTGGACTAAGATACAGACCTAAAACAGACATCACATCTGTCCTCTGCTACAGTCACCTTCAATTCATTCTTAACATCAAATGGCAAATTTCTAGATGCTCAGGGAACCCTGAAGCTCATTACAAGTGCTTTAAAGAGTAATTAGCCTCTAGAGGATACATCTCTTGCTTGCCTCTAGTCACCAAGGAGCCTAGTAAAGCACATGAGGCACTGGACTGAGATGGAAATGTACTAACTTGATCAAGCATATCTGATTTGTTGTAATACGCTTTATAATTTCAGCTCAACAAAATTAGCCACAAGCCACATTTAAATCATCTCAAAAGATTAAATCTTTTCAAACCAAATACTGCATTTCAGGGAGAAGCAATTTTCAGCAGATAGAGAAAGGGAAGAGAAGAAAAAGAACCTCAAATAAAAATAATACTTCACAAGTCTAGCCTAAAAAGCCATTTGGTTCCACATAAATTAAGTTACCAGAGACAATAAGGGGAGACACATGGAATGTAAAATTCAGGTGATATGTCTTTCCAGCAAAGGAGGGCATGGCCAAGAACTATTTTATTTATAAGAACTAGCTTGAAGTTGATAAATTGTGGCTAAGATGATGGAGAAAAGGCAGCAACTTGCTTGAACTCTATTCCAAAATCCTTTAAATTCCTCCACATGACTTTAAATAATGAGATAAAAACAATTTCTGGAACAGCAGAACCCACAAATGAATGGGGTGAAATAATGTTCCAATCAAAGAGTACTTGGAAGGCCATCAGGAAAAGTCTGCCATATCTGGAGCACAGTGGAGTACAGCCTGGCACAGGTTATACCAGCGCAGACCCAGCCCCACAAACCAAAAAGAGGTCTTGGAAGCAATCAAATCAGCAAGGTCAACAGCTACTCTGTGAGTATAATCCACAATCAGTAAGGGCCTAGAATGACTAGTCAGAAAGGGATTACAGGGATTTCTTTGCTAGCACTGATTCAAAACTCTGTTGCTTTGCCTATATCAGATCTAAGTCAGTCTTGGGCAAGGAAGAATACTAGAAGACCAGAGTTTGTAACCACAGTGCATCAGAGAGCTATCTCATAATTCCATGTACTTATGGTCACTCATAAGTCAAAAAAAGTAGTAAACTTTCCTTAGATCATACCACCTTTAGGAGAACTGAAAATGTATAGGTCCCTAGCAATATATCTGAGAACAGCTGCACAAAAACCCCTGAAGATTGGGACATTGTACCTGCCATCCTGGAGCAGAAACCTACTTTAACAGAGAGTTAAAAGTCAAGAATCAGGCTGGGGAAATGAGCAACAGAAGAAAAATTCAGACTGAAAAGTTATTATAGTGACAATAAAGATAAAAATACATTCAGAAGAAGATAACAAAATCAAATCTACATCCAAAACTTCCAAGAAAAAATGTGAATTGGTCTCAGATCATGGAAAAAGCTTAAAAAAGATTTTGAAAATCAAATAAGAAAGATAACAGAAAAATTGGGAAGAGAAATAAGAGTAAAGCAAACAAATCATGAAAAATGAGTCAACAGCTTGTTAAAGGAAATACACAGAGACACATATTGAAGAAAATAACATCTTAACAATGCACAAGGTTAAACAGTTAAAGAGATACAAAAATCCATTGAGGAGAAGAATGCCTTAAAAAGTAGAATTGGCCAAATGGAAAAAGAGGCACAAGATTCACTATAAAAGAAAAAAAAAAAAACTCTTTAAAAAGTAGAATTGGTCAAATGTAAAAGGTGGTGCAAAAGCTCACTGAAGAAAAAAATTACTTAAAATTTAGAAATGAGCAAATGAAGTCTAATAACTTTATGAGAAATCAATAAATAATAAAAAAACCAAAAGAATGAAGAAATAGAAGACAATGTGAAACAGTTCACTGAAAAAACAACTGACAATTGTCTACAATAGTTTCATAAAACATAATTTAAAGATGATTGGACTATCTGAAAGCCACCAAAAAAAAAAAAAAAAGAACCTAGACATCATCTCTGAAAGAAATTTGATCTTCTAGAACAAAGGGGGTAAAATAGAAATAGAAATAATTCACTCACCACCTCCTGAAAGATATTCCAAAATGAAAATTCCAAGGAAAATTATAGCCAAATTTCACAGAGCCCAGATCCAGGAGAAAATATTTCAAGCAGCCAGAAAGGAACAGTTCACATATCATGGAACCACAATCACCATAACATAAAATTTAATAGTTTCTACATTGAAGGGAAAGACATTTGAAAAAATTAAGGGATGAGAAAGAAGAATACATTGGATTCAGAAGATAGTAAAAGGTAGAATAGTATAAATTATTTCACATGAAAAGCAAATAATGTACAAAATCAGAAGTATATAGAAATATATCTTACCTGATAGGGAAGTAGGACGGGAGGAGATTAAGTGAAGGGTGAGGGACTCAGAATGAAAAAAGGAAGGGCAGGGCAGAAGAGATAATAGACAGAAGCAAAACACTGATGAGGAGAGAAAGAGTGAAAAGGAAAGAGGGAACAAATTGGGGGAAGAATAGGAAGGAGGGAAATACATAGTAATCACAACTGTGAATGTGAATGGGATGGACTATCATAAAATGGAAGCAGATAGCAGAATGGATCAAAAAACAGAATACTATAATTTGTTGTTTACAAGAATTAAACACTTGAAACAAGACATAAATAGAATAAAGGTAAAGAGTGGAACCAGAAAGTACTGTGCTTCAGCTGAAGTAATTTTTAAAAATCAGGTATAACAATCCTGATCTCAAAGTAAAAGAAAAAGTAGATTTAATTAAAAGAAATAGGGAAGAAATACATCTGAAAGATACCATAGAGAATGAAGCAATATCAATGCTAAATATATATGTACCAAGTGGGAAAATATGAAAATTCTAAAAGAATAAGTTAAGAGTGTTACAGGATGAAATAGACAGCAAAACTACAATGGAGACCACAAATGTCCCCTCTCAGAACTTAATAAATCTAACCAAAAAAAAGAAAGAAAGAAAGAAAGAAAGAAAGAAAGAAAGAAAGAAAGAAAAAAAGAAAGAAAGAAAGAAAGAAAGAAAGAAAAAAAGAAAGAAAGAAACAGGATGTAAACAAATATTGGAAACCAAAAACAGATTAGAAGAGCAAAAAATAGTCAGATATATGAAAAGGGAGAAAATTCATGAAAAAAAACACAAAATAAATAATTTTGATTATATCAAATTACAAAGGTTTTGTACCAAAAATAATAATAATGCAACCAAGATTAGAAGGTAAGCAGAAGGCTAGGAAATAATATTTATATCAAATGTTTCTGATAAAGGCCTAATTTCTCAAATATATAGAGAAATAAATCAAATTTATACAAATACACGCCATTTTCAACTTGATACGCAGTCAAAGGATATGAACAGGCAGTTTTCAGATGAAGAAACCAAAGTTATCTATAGGCAGGTTAAGAAGTGCTCAAGTCACTATAGATCAGAGAAATGCAAATTAAAACAACTGTGAGATACCACTTTATACCTATCAGATTGTCAAATATGATTTTTAAAAAGGGACAGTTATAAATGTTGGAGGGGATTTAGGGAAAAAATGAGATATTAATGCAGTGTTGGTGGAGTTGTGAACTGATTCAATCATTCTATAGAGCAATTAGAAACTATGCCCAAAGGGATATGAAATCATATATGTCCTTTGACCTAGCAATACCACTACTAAGTCTGTATCTCCAAAGAGATAAAAAAATAAAAGGCCTAAATGGGCAAAAACATTATAACATCTCTTTTCTGGGGGCAAAGAATTGGAAATTAAGGGGATATTCATCAATTGGGGTATTACTAAATAAATTGTGATAGGTGATCATGATAGAATACAATTGTATTATAAAAAATGACAGTTCAGTTCTCTACCCACTGGGTTACTTAGCAATACTCTGAAAATGCAGTGGTTAGAATGGGAGTTTGAACTCACATCACCTTTTTGTTTGTTTGTTTGTTTGTTTTTGTTTTTTACAAACACTTTATAGATATCTCATGAAAAAGGTACTCTGAAACCTAATGTAGAAAGCCAACATAACGTAGTAAATATCTACTCCTATGTAGTAGATAGGAGCTGAAATTAATCCAAAAGAACTGAGTTCAAATCCTGCCTCAGATACCTACCAGTCATGTAATGCTTCAAATTTCATTTGAAGCCTCAGTTTCCTCTAAGGGCCTCAGTTTCCTCACCTGTCAAATGTGGAGTTTGAACTTAATAGCCACTAAGATCTCTTTGTGGTCTAAATCTACATTATACTCTTGTAACCCAAATTTTTATTAGATCCTATTGATAAGTACTCATTTTTTTTCCCTAGCACTAGAAGCTGTTGCCATTATCCTAGAACCTAGTCCTTGAATAAAAATTAATAAATAATAAAAAAAATCCTGGTTTTAATGACACTCTGACATTAACTATTAGTAATAATTTAGATAATTAGATAAGTCAGCTAATCTCTCAGACACAACAGTCTCATCTTCAAAATGAGAATTTGAGGCTAAATTATCCCAAAGTTCTTTTTGGGTTCTCAAAATCTCATACATCTTTTAAATTGAGATGACTTTTTTCTTTTTTTATTTAATTGTTCTTTTTTACTCGTTTATAATTATTAATAAATATGAATATTTGGCATGCAAGAAAAAAGATTTATACATGAAATTGTGAACTTTTCTACCAAGATTTAATTTGCCTATTTAATCATTAGTCTTCTGAAATCTGCACTGTAATGTAATCTTTTCTGTGTGTTTGTTCAATACATTGGGAACTATTAATAGATAGGAATTTGGGAGGAGGGGGAATTCTGTGTCCAAAAATCTTAGAAGCTTGCTATTACAGGGTTGACTTTGAAGGAGACTGGGAGGAGTAGTTTTTAGTCTAAAGACCATGGGGTGCTCTGGTCCCTGAGTCATCCTGAGAGCACTATACATAAGCTTATTTTTGGAGAAGTCGTGGTATTTAGAAACTTCTAATAAAATATGGTTTCTGAAAGAAGAAATGAAGAATTCTTTAAAAAAAAAAAAACCATGCTTTCTACAGTTGGAAAACTATGGTATATAAGGTCCCATTTAGAGAGGCTGGGGAAAACTTTCATAAACTGATAATTAAATAAGCAGGATCAGGAGAACATTTTTTTATGAACATCATGTTGCTTTGCAAACAAACTTTACTGCAAACTGTGTAGAAAAGTTACTATGTATGTGGAAATTTTTTTTAGGGTTTAATATTCTAATATATCTTTATCTATAGAAGCTAGGCAGATGTTTTCCACATACATAGTGATAATATTCACTAGGAATATTATATTGTACTCTCTCTTCTTAAAATCCAAAAATTAACCCCTGAATTAGAAATTCTGTGCTTCCAGGGGACTGAAGGACTGCAGTAAAGTTTGTTTGCAAAGCAATATGACCTATAAGAGAACAGAAAAATGCCACCAGCAAGGTAAAAAAAAAAAATCTGTTTTTGTATTTAAGGTTATGATTAGTTTTATATTTTTACTTCTGTCTATATGCCATGACACTTCTTAAAAGACATTCACCAGGGTTACCTTTAAGCTTTTTTTTTTTAATAGCTTTTTATTTACAAGATATATGCATGGGTAATTTTTCAGCATTGACAACTGCAAAATCTTTTGTTCCAATTTTTCCCCTCCTTCCCCCTACCCCCTCCCCCAGATGGCAGGTTGACCAATACATGTTAAATATGTTAAAGTGTTACTTTTAAACTTGCTTCCATATACACACTCCTTAATATTTCTCCATTCTAGCTGTAGGGACAGCAATTCTTTGGCCAACTGCTCTTGTCCATGTCCTGGTTCAGGTGTGACCTGCCACTTCCCTTAGTTCCTTGGATCCAAATCAAGCCAGATGTACAGCTGACAATTAATTATTGGAGCATACAAAAGAAAAACCAGAGGAATCTTTCTTGAAAGGCTCTTTTAAAAAAAAAAAATCTAATCATCTTCCTTATAAGTATTTTATTTATCTATTTTGGAAAAACTGAAAAGATAGTCACATGGAGATAGATGCTACCCTCTTTGTTATGTTCTCCCAAATTATGAAATAGAATGATGTATGAATCACTGATTCCAATGCTGACATACTCCATATAGACTAAGTGACATACCTTGAATCTCTACAAGTAATGCTTCTGAGTAACACATGAGAAAAGACCTGCTCAAAACAAAAAGTTCAAAAATTAAAATGGAGAAAAAGGGAGGCATAATTTTGAAAAATAGAAATGCTAATTACATAGGCATAGACTCTCTAAAGGAATTTCGAGGTTGGCAATCTGGTTCCCTTACTCCCAGATAGATCTATACTTATTACATGCTAGAAAAAACTAGTAAACTATCTTAAAAAAAGAAAAAGTCACATTTGAAAGCAGTACTTTAACAATGCTTTAAAAAATCACAAATACCTAAAATTCACTCCTAATAACTATTAAATGATCCCTTCCTTTCCACAATCCAAGCCATAACACTGCAATTGAAGGGAAAGTTTAATCCCATTGGCACATACTTATTCAGCATTTGCGTAAACAATCTTTACAGAAAAAAAGCTTATATCCCTTCTCTGTCAGAATCCTTCTCTCTCTTTGCAATGATAGAAAATGCATATTTCCTTGAATGATTTTTTTTTAAGCGTAAACAAGCCACCTTTAACATAGGGACTCTTGAACCTCATCTCTCTTACAGGACAACACAGCAGGATTAATGGAAAAAAGAAGAAAGGCCTTATATCTGACAGTGATTGAACCTCAAAGTCACTTTTAAATTCCTTGAGGAAAATGTCATTTCTAAGCAGAGCAAAGAACCGTAGAGGCACAATGACTTGTTGGGATATTTAAATGTAACCCTGGAAGTCCATGCAAAGTAATTATGTTAAGCACTTAGTGAAATGTTGAGGTCATGTTGAGAGTTTTAAAATGAAAAGGGCTCTTAAAGGAAGGGAAAGATCCCTAGGGAATGATTTTCTATTCCTGTGGTGATGGGTTCAAATTTCTCATAACCTTTACAGGGAGAAATTAATGCTCTTCTTGGCTAACCCAAACTTCTATAATTGTAACATCCTACAATTCTTTTGAGTTCTCAAAATAAAATATATCAAAATTATATCAAATTATATCAAAATAATCAAAATAAAATATAAATAATACATTCTACATAACCTGCTGAGCTAGCAGTCAAGACAGAAAATATATCACATATCAGCAAAATTTCTAGTTTTAAGGGCTCATTATAAAGAAATTGCTGTACTGCCAATTATAACCTCCTTGGAGCCAAGAACTAAGCCTTGGTAATTCTTTTGTAAAAGAACCTAGAATTGTGACTCGTAATAGTGTGTGTGTATGTGTGTAGGTGTGGGTATACATGCATACATGTGTATGTGCATTTGTGAGTTTAATCTAAACCCATGATTTCATTGGTGTGAAAATTTCCCTGGTATAATTTTTTTTTCCTCTTTTGTAGATCATGTCTATAATATGATTTTAGTCAGATCCTCAAGCCTTGAGTCTCAGGTTAAGTGACCCAGGTTTATCCAACATTATATTTCACAAGCAAAACATGAATTCAGGTTTTACTCCAAATCTGCCTTTCTGTTCACTAAATCACAATGACTCCCATTTTGTCATGAGTTTAACAAATATTTTCATTGAGCCTGATAGCCTAAGTATTGATCCCAGTATGATTTTAATTTCCAATTTCTTCACATCAAACCACTATTATAGGCAATATAAAGAAAAAACATGTTTTTGGAAGAACAACATGAAAGCCTTTCAATTAAAATGGCTACTTTTCAACTGAGTTTTCTTAAAAGTTCAGTAAGTGTTATAGTCAATCTTTAAACATGTTAGGTTAAGTTGATAACTTCCAATCTACTTTGTTAAAAAGAGGGAAAAAACATTGGCTACTTCTCATTAAATTTATTTAGATGAGCTAAACAGAGAATTCTCTTTGATGTGCTTACTATTTTGTTCTAGATCATCAACAGAACTGCTACTCTACCTTATTTCTCACTGGAAAAAGGCTTCCCTTTAACTGTGTCCTGGTGCAAATGTATCGCCAAATTGACTTCTCTTCCAGGTCCTCAGTACCTTAGAAAGAGAAAAGAATAAAGCATAAATGAGTCATATGGAAGAAATTTATGGAAGAAAGCCCTTTGGGGCATTTAGAGACTTTCCTACTAAAAAATTCATTTGGCATAGCATATCTGACTTGTTTCAAGGATTTCTGAATAATGGTCAAGAGATAGTCTAAGAAAAGGCCAAAACATTTCTATTTGAATTCTATGACACTAAACCAGGGTTTCTTAAACTTTTTCCACTCATGATTCCTTTTTGTCCAAGAAATTTTTATATAAAACCAAGTATGTAGGCATATAAAATAGGTATGCAAGTCAAGCATTTATTGATGATAAATTATAAAAAAATTATTTAAAAACAATTCTTTGGTATACATATAATTTTACCATTTATTAAAAACAAAAACTTTTTCATACTAATGAGATGGATGTGCCTGTTTATTTTTATATAAAGAATTAAATCTTGTAAAATATTTGATATGTTTTACTGTTATCAAATTTTTCATGACTCCCCCCCCTCAATGTGGTCATGACCCACAGTTTAAGGAACATGGGTCTAAATTACTTCTAAGGTCATTTCTAACTCAGTGGTGTTTGCCTCTGATTAGCACTAATTCTCCAGTTTTGTCATTTACAAACTGATCTTTCAAAAGCCTTCACAGAAATATATCCCCTGCTGCTCGTGCTTTTAAAAATAATCCACCTCCACTCCATTCCACTTTCATCCTTTGTGCAAATCCTGAGAGTTTTGTTCCCTAGCCTGAGGGTGAAGCCACTTGAATTTTAAGGGATCTGTCCTTAAACTTACTTCCAACATAAGTTTATTTAAAATTTTAGGCAGATGCTACTACATTTGGGGAAAGATTTGGAGATAGTAGTTTGTATCTCCTTTGAGCTAACATGAAACTATTTCTACCAAGTAGTCTGGGAAATTTTTCATAATATCAGGATTATTGTTCTTCAAGTAAATAATTAATTAGAACTAGTGAAGAATCAAGCTAAGTCAGTAAGATTTAATGGAAAAAGCAGTATTAAAAGCATTAAAAGAATCTTGATTTTACTAACTGTGTGACTTTAGGCAAATCTTAAGCAAGATTTAAGCTCCCATGATCTAGCTCAAGAATACATATTTTTAAATTGTATCTATAGGCAAAGGTATTTGTCTTCGGTCTTCCTGTCTGTTATTCTGCTTTCAATCTCCTGTCCTCATCTCTACTTATCAACTGCCCAAAGCAGTAGCCTCATAGATCTCAGACCTTATCTCTTTCTTTATCTCAGTTTCATTAAAATTTAGCTGAATTATATCCCATTCCTCCTAAATTCTACTACAGACATCAGTTTGTCAATCATATGGCAAATTAAATTATGTAGTCATTATTGTTCAGGATTTTTTTCAGTCAAATCCAATTCTTTGTGATCCCATTTGAGGTTGTTTTTTTTTTTTTGACAAAGACACTGGTATGGTTTCCTATTTCCTTCTCCAGCTCATTTTACAAGTGAGGAAACTGAAGCAGGGTGAAGTAGCTTACTCAGGGTCACACAGCTAATGTCTGAGGCCAGATTTGGAGATGGGAAGATGAGCCTTTCTGACTCCAGACCCTGCACTCTTTCTATTGTACCACTTAGCTGTCTTGTTATAGTAGCTTTCTATACCCAGATGAAATGGGAATTCAGTTATCTCAAATACAGACAATCGATTTATATCTACTAGAAAGAAAACTGATCATTGTTAAACAGGACAATTTCAAATTCATTTTTACATTATCACAAAATTATAGAAATTGACAAGACTTTATGGATCATTTAGTCAAACCAATATCCAATCAAAACCAATGCTAATCAATGATAATTCCCATAGACCTTGTATCCAGTCAAGCATTTATGAGATTGCATTTGTTTATTAGATTTATGAGGTTACCTAACTATTTCAGAACTTGTTCTTGGCCAACATTAGTGATTTTTTTTCCTTTATGTAGTCTTTGAAGAGTTTCAGTCTATTTATTATCTGTTACTTTTTTTTTCTTTAATATTGGGGATGGAGAGAGAGAGTAGAAAGAAAGGAAAATTAGCAATTTTGACATCATCACATTTTGAGTCATATCAGCTTGTCAATTCCTGTAACATTGATAAACAGTTCCCAAGATCAAGGTAAATATGGGATAGAAGATGATGTAAGAAATGCATAGAAATCCAGTGACTATCCTTTCTTTTCTCTTTATCCTTTTTCAGGAAATGATATCATCTTTGAAGTACATAACAATGTCAATTAAAAAAACACTGGTATAATTATTTATGAGCTAAGGAAAGAAAAGAAAAAAAAAGCTAGGAGGACCTAAAAACATTCTGGTGCCATTTACATGCCATAAATCTTTCTGGAGGCTTATCTCTAGGCAGTAGCTTTCCTCACATTATTTCTAAAGCAAATATACACCTGTCAATCTTCAGGCTTCATTATAATTAGGCAAGACCTAAAAGGGAAGCTCCGTTAATCACTTTCATGTACATATTCATAATTTATCCATTCAACAATTTGACCCAGCTTTACCATCATCAGTCATGTCACTGTATTTAGGATAATATAGAAATCAAAGCCTGAAATATTAAACACCATAACTATATTTATTGACTTACAATCTGTGGCAATAATTTAAGTTAGGGCCAGTATTCTAAGTATTTAACATTTGGCCAATTCATCATGATTATTGTCAAGGTTATATAATCAGCTAAAATCAAGGTGACCAGTATTATCAAAGAAATAAATTTGTTCCCATCTAATGGGGAAAATAAATTTCACCCCACTTAAAGTAAATCAATTTCCTCAAGGAGACTTTCACAATCACCAATAGAGCAGCCCAGTTGTAGTATAAGCCTACCAGGTCTCCTATGGCATTTTTCTCCAGGATCTGGAACCTAAAGGAAAAAAGATTTTTTTTTTTTTAAGCCTAGCATTTTTTTCAAGTTATACAGTGGAAAGAGCAATGGTTTGGCTCTTAAAAGGCATGGGTTCAAATTCTAGCTCTATTATAAAAAACCCTATGACTTTGGTGAAATAACTTAATTTCTGTGGACCTTAGGTTCTCATCTGAAAAACCAGGGATTTGGAGTTGATGACCTATTAGGTCCCTTGAAGATCTATTCCCCAAGAATCAGATATTTTGGCAAGTAAAAGTGAGGAGTAGATCACAAATTTACTTTCTATATCCATGCTTCAGCATTAAAGACTCAAAAATTAGTCTTTAAAGAAAAATAAAACCTTGTTATTGTTGCTGCTGTAACCCTTAGTTTTATGAATAATAAATGCAATGCCCCATACCTGCAATCTTCCATCTCTACAAAGAAGGGAGTTACATTTTCTCATCTATTCTCCAGAATCCATCTAGATCACAATAATGGTAAAGGCTTAGTTTCATTGTTTTCTTGGTTCTTTTAATTTTATTCTCCATTAATTTGTATAACTCTTCCTATGAGAAACCATGGGTCCTTGTAGAAGGAGTTCTGCATTTAGAATTAGCAAATGAAGGTTCAAATTTGACCTCTGATACTTATTCAATAGGTGACTATGGGCAAATCACTTATACTCAGAGCCTCAGTTTCTCATCTCTAAAATGATGATAATAATAATTAATACTGACTACTTGGGAAAGAGCTCTGTAAAGGTTAAAGTTTATATATATTTACTATAAACAATGGCAGTAAGAGTTTAAGGGTTTTAAAATGTTACTGATGAAACTAAACTAATTTGTTTGCCCTCAAATTTCTCACCTTTGATTGATATACCTTTTGGTGTCAGGAGCTTTTATTTTGATCTTTGTGTCCTCAGCACCTAGCAAATACCTGGCACTTAGTGGATGTTTGATAAATGCCTTCTGAATGCAAATGAACTTTTCCCTAAAATATAATTTTGCTCTCATTCAAAGTGAACTTCCTCTGTCCATTTTTAATAGTGACATAATGTAGAGCTCCTTTTTTCTCTACACTTCTCCTTAATACAATTTAATTACTTAGTCAATAAGCATTTATTAAACTCTTATTATGTACCAGGCACTGTGTTCAATCATGGCTGTAACTCCACAATATTACCATCCTTTCAATCACAATTTTATATATCCAAGAAGGTGTTAAATCTGACCAATTAACTTTTCATATAATGTCTTTCACAGTATCACTTTCACAATACTATCAAACCTTCTGTCTCCAACTCTCGATTTTACAGATGATGCTATTGTCATAAAAAAAAATGATTTCTGCCCTTCAGGAGAGAGAAGGGAGGGGTATGAAAGGAAAAATGGAAGGAGGAAAGGGATAGGGGAGAAAAGTAATCAAATTATTATACTTTCCAAACTATATTCATAGAAAGAAATTGAGTAGACAAAGGAAAAAGAACATTCCAAAAAGAAGAAATATTATGAGTAAAGAGTCAGAGTTGAGAATTTTGAGTGTGTATGAGAGGTAGTTACATTACATAAAATATATGTAATGAACAGAGAAAAGCATGGTAGTGTTTTATTGTGAGAAGCCCGAAATATCAAACTGAAGAAGGGGTTTGAACTTTGCTTAGTAAGCAATAGGGAATTTTGAAGGATTTTAAATAGAGAAGTGACATGACTAGATCATAGGAAAATGTGAGCTATTTTGTAGCTTAGAAAGTGGAAAGAGAGGATAAAGGAAAAGCTCTTGTTTAAGGAATAATAAAGAGAACAATGTCACAATGTAGGGATGAGTAAGATATAAGATGAAAAAAAAAAGGAGGGGATTAGGTTATGAAAAAATCTTAGCAAATGTCTGGTACGTAGTAGCTATTAAACAAATGCTTGTTTCTCATTATACTTCTCTTTTTTGTTCTTTCCTGAGGCAATTGGGGTTGAGTGACTTGCCCAGGGTCACACAGCTAGGAAGTGTTGAATGTCTGAAGGCAGATTTGAATTCAGGTCCTCCTGACTTCAGGGCTGGTGGTCTATCGACTGCACCACCCATCTATCCCCCTCCCTTGTTTCTTATTATAAAGGATTTTTGGAGGATACCTTTAAGTTCCTAATCTACTAGGATATTCAAGTAAAAATTTCCTATGCTCAGCTGAACCTCTCCCTGAATCTCAGGAGAAAGGGTCAAGTTGTATATGTAGACTTAGAAGTCATCTGTATAGATATAATTATACGTGCCATGGCTGTGAATGAGACTCTGAAGGCAGAAAATACATGGTAAGAAAAAAAGTAGCCAAAACCAAACACTGTAATCTGCCTTTATGGGATGGGAAGAAGATAAAGAGGGAAAAAAGAAAGAGTATTGAAATATTTAGCAAGAAAATAAAAACCAGAAGTTTATAGTAACTCTGAAGTTAAGGGGCTAAAGTTAATAAGAAAGAGCAGTAATAACAAATGATGGGAAAATATCAAGGAAAACAAATTCTGAGAAACAGCCACTGGACTTAGAATTAAGGGATCAGTGGAGACCAATGGAAAAGGAATTTTAGTACAGTGGTAAAGAAAGAAACAGATTGAAAAGGGTAAGGAAATAGTGAAAAGATTGGTAACATAAAACACTTTGTTATTATAAAGCCCTATATAAATGTAAGATGTAACAATCTGAGAACACTGTTTGCTAAGATAGGAATCAGTGTGAACTTCATGATTTTTAAGTTTACCAATGTAATAAATTCTTTGCTGTTCAATTTCACTTCCAGCTGGCAAAAATCTTTCTCTTGGATCTTAGAATAAGGTTTGGAAAAGCTTTCCTTTTTTTATGGCAATAGCTTACATAAAACAATATACTAATGAAGAATAAAAATGTAAATGAATCAGAAATGTTTAAAATAAATTTCCCCTCACAAATCCTCAAATCCACACATTAGGTGGGGGAAGGGATGCATGTGACAAGATATTTTGAGTTTTAATGAATATGAAAATTTTATGAAAAGATATATTTTTGCTAAATCCAAATATCCTCATATTCTTTTACTACCATCAAACAGAACAGCTCAAGAGTGATAAATATCTGTACATAAAGATGTCAATCTAACTTATTTAGCTATAGGTTTTATTTGGTTTGTAGCTTCCTTTTTATTTTCTATTAATCAAGCAAGAATTTTAATGCCAAGATTAAAGAGTATGCCAGAGGCATTGTAGTCTGCCAGAGGCTTAGACAGAGAATTAGGAAATTTAATCCTCTTTCTGATTTTTCCAATGACTGCATGTGTAATTCTAAAGAAATAACTGCCTCTTTTTACCTCAGTTTCCTCCTTAGTAAATGTCATTTTAAAAAAAATTCAGAACAATGATTTCATTGGCATAAAGAATTCTCAAAGATATTCTCTTCCAATGTAGAGAGAGTTATTTAGATAACTGAGCTTAAATGACTCATCCAGCATTGCAAAACCAAGATAACCTTTCTTTATTCTAGGTCTGGAACACTATCCCCTATAATATACCATCTTTCAAAGTACTACTTATAATCATTGAGGATAATAGCATTTTTAGCAACTTTTCTACTATTAAAATCATTTCCTATTATAAACATAAACAAGTGAATCAATGTATAACAATATTCTATCTAATCAAATATAAAAAAAAAACTTTCTTTAAGAGATAGGAATGGAAAATATTACACTTTCTCAAGCCTATTTTTGACAGCATGATAAGGCCACTAAATTCAGAATCAGAATGAGTTTAAGACAAATTAATTATATGACTATAGACAAGTCTCAACCTCTCCAAAGCCATTTCCTTTTCTATAAAATGGTGATCATAATTCTTGTATTATCTACCTCATCAGATTAATTATTGTCAGATAATTGCTTTGTAAACCTTAAAACCATATATAAATCATTATTATTTGGAATGGAAAAACCTGATTTCAAAAGAGTATTGGCTCTGGAATTAAAAGATGTGAATTTAATGAGAATTAGATAAGGAGTATCTAAATGAAATTAGGTTTAATTGAGGTCTAGTGGCAGGTTTGGGGTACAGGGAGTCAGTCCCCCTGCAATCCCTTTGGATTCGGCACAAGGATACAGAGTTAAATAAGGTCTAGTAGTGGCACAAGAGTCCCCTGGCCTTACAGACCTAAAAACCTGGATTGATGAAAGAGGTTTATTGTGGGGTTTGGAAGTAAGGTTGAAAGGTAAAAAGACACTAGGGCCAGGGCTGGCACTGGTGGGCAGAAACCCTTGACATGGCGGGCATAAGGATGCCATGTTTGGGACTTCTGCAAAGAGTGGACTCCAGTTTCCCCCTTTTATAATGGGGGGCTTTTGGTAGGAAACTAAAAGGAGCCTGTGGGTGGAGTCCCAGGTTGGCTCCTGACTGGTTTCAGCCAAGGTTAGAATTTGAATAAAATTCAATGGGTTTTTAGATAAGGAACTATTTGTGCTTGGGGTGGGTGTTGGGATACCTGAGCAGATCATTAGAATGGGGACTGGGACAGCCCAAGTTGGCTCAGATCCGATGGGGGTTGGGAGAGCCCAGATAGATCCCATTGGAATTCATGGGGGTTGGGAATCAGAAAGGAATCTTAACCCACATCAAATTCAAATCTCATCACTAACACAATCTGTAGGATCTTGGGCAAACCACATCACATTTTTAGGATTGTTTCTTTATCTGTAAAAGGAGAGGTTGAATTAGATAAGAGGAGTAGGAGGAAGCAGAAGAAGGGGAACAGGAGGAAGAGGAAGAGTAATACTAATGCTGATGACAACCTTGATATGGTTGAATGAGAAGGTAAAAGAGGATGAGGAAGAAGGGGGGAATTCGATTAGATC
The DNA here is from genome assembly GCF_048593235.1 of Sminthopsis crassicaudata. Taxonomy (NCBI): domain Eukaryota; kingdom Metazoa; phylum Chordata; class Mammalia; order Dasyuromorphia; family Dasyuridae; genus Sminthopsis; species Sminthopsis crassicaudata. The sequence continues at coordinate 295,269,662 of NC_133619.1, read as the reverse complement.
TCTAAATCCTATTTCACCCCTAAATCCCATGGTCCAATGACTTCAAATAGCTTAGACAAGTATCTTGACATTAGTCCTTTTTACCCCTCCTCCTCACAATTCATATTCATCTAAAATACTCTTTATTCAGTTCTAAGTCTCCCATGAATTTTTCAGAAAGAACAAAATAAGGAGAAAAAAACCCATAGGGAGAAAAGGGGATCCATGTACAGTGGGGCAAGGATAAATCCTCAATGTTCCCAATTTTACCCCTGCCTGGTTTTTGTTCCTGTGACCAAATCATTTAGACTTTCTGCTTTTCTGTTTTCAATCTGTACTCCAGAGAAAACAATCATTCCACTGAAACCATAAATGCTAAATAGTAATTACTTGTAGAACTCAATGGGCTTCTTTACTTTCTATACCACTGAAAAATACTGTCAGTGGGGGAAAGGGCCAGGAATAGAAGAAAGTTTCCAAGATCTCCCAGCTCTCTTCATTGGCAAAAGTTTTAGTTTGTTTAGCAATAATATAATTCATTAATTCATTTGACAAATATTTATTGAGCACCTGCTGGGTCCTAGAATAAATTTCATTTTTCTCTATTGTTTATAACACTGTCATCCAACAGCTTCTAATTTGTATAGTTTCACTCCCTAGCCATCTTTGAAATTCCTAAATAAAGCAGAATTCCTGCAATTCATTCAGAGAAAGTAAATAGTAACATGAGGCAATCTTTATTTAGTCTCTTTTCATAGAGGGCTAAGACCAAAAATAACCATGTTGATCATTTTAAAAATAATATCAGTAATCTGGGTTCCCTAAGTGATGAAGAATTAGGTATTTTCTCCAATCTTCACAAATTATAAAACTCCCCAAAAGAATAATTATGCACAAAAGGTAAACTGATTTCAGCTATCTTTTCTAATAACTGAGGAACTAAATGCTAATTCCTAACAAATTCATTCATCTACCCCGTACCCATAAGGCCCTTTCCTTTAGTAGGATGGCACTGGCTCATACTCTGTAATTCTTTATTGTCACTGAAATATTGGACAATACTTCCACTACCTTTGCCCTTATTCATTATTTTGTGGCAACAAACAACAGAACTCTGCTCTGCTCCCACCCTGCACTTGATCTGATTGCAAGAATATCATGTATAATACTCAATACTCAAATAGAGTGCTATGAACAAAAGGAACTGGAGGAGGTGACAATGTGGTTTATGGTTTGTGGGACTCCACCAGAACTGAAGAAAAGAAGAGTAGGATCCAGCTAAGGTGAATCCTATCCCCCAAGAGGTCATTTGAGGCAGCAACTGAGGACTATGAAAAGTAGAAAGAGGCTAACACAACTTGAAGGTTCAACTCTAAGGAGATTTGGAACCAAAATAGAAGGAATCAGAAGGTTAAAGGGGGAATATATAGGAAGAAGATGAGAAAGGAAATTACCATATATCTGAGAATTTTAAAAGCTTAGTTAAAATTTTTGATGAATTAAATGGGAATATAGTAACAATAGAAGAGAAAATGGCTTCAGGGAAATCTAAACTAGTCCAAACATCTCTGAATAAAAATTTCAAGAAGACAAAGGGAAATGAATCAGTTTATGATTAGGCAGATACCCAAGAGACATGGAATAAGAATAGATGTCTCTGAATTGTTTGAGAGATTAGTGAAGAATTATGATCTTTACAAAAGAAATAGTTGGTAGAATAGAAAAAAATTGATTCATGATTATGTCTCCTTCAAAAAATGAAAGAGACAAATGATTGAGAACACAAATCTACAGAAGTGAAAGACAATCTGGAAAAGAGAAGATAATAATAATAACAATAATGATGATATTTTAAAATCATGATCTTTATGCCAGAGAAATCCAAAGATATTTGAAAATAGGATAAATAGAAATAATTTAATAATTCTAAGTTCCCAGGAGAATATGACAAATCAAGAAATCCAAACACTATAATGCAAAAAATGATACAAGAATATGACCTAGAATTTCTGAATACAGAAAACAAAGTGCCAATTGAGAGAATCCACAAATTACTTCAAGGAGGGGAAAAACTATAACGTTACAAATTCTAAGACAAATAGAGGTTAAATTTTGAAATCCAAGTGACAAACAACAAATTCTGCAAGTAAACAGGAGAAAGACCTTCAAATATAAAGTGAAGGAAATTTGAATAATAAAAGATCATTTTGTATCCTCAGAAACTGTAGAATGAAATGGAATATCTTCCAAAGATCAAAGAAACTCAAATTAAAACCCAATATTTTGAAAAGCTGAGACTATTCATCCATGAAAAGATGGACATTAATAAAAGATACATTTAAAGCATTCCTTCCAAAAAAAAAGAAAGATATGATTTGCTTTTCGTATATTCCAAACAAGCTAGAAACGTTAAATAAGATAAACAAATATTAGTAACCAAAGAAAGCACATCATGAAATAAATTACCTTAGTCAGGGTTGGGGAAGAGTATAAAGAGAAAAACAGCTATGGAATTAAAAACAGCAGCAGCAACATCAATAACAACAGCAAAATGACTATCAAAATATTCTTTTTAAAATTTCACACAGAGACAAGAATGAAAGCAAAGCTTTGAAATGACCATGGAAAAACAGGCCTGAAACACTAGAAACTAAAACTTTTCCTACAAGTGAATCAAAGCATTTTGTGGGGACTAAACTGCAGAATTGGAGGAAATATTAAAAATTGGAGGTACAATAGAAGAATAAGTTGAAAGAGAATGTATACATCACCAAATCAAATTGATGGTAAACAATGAAGGGAATATTTCTATAAAGGTCTTCAGGAGAATGTGCTAAATGACCAAGTGCATAAGCCTAAATTCATCTTCTGGAGTTCAAATCTGGTCTCAGACAATTACTAGTTGTGTAATCCTAGGTAAGTTATTTGACCCTGTTCACCTCAGTTTTCACATATGTAAAATGAACTGGAAAACCAAGAAAACCCCAAGTGAGGTCTTCTTGTGACCTCACAATTGAAAAGACTAAGCAAAGACAGGAGAATGGATGTGGCCACTGAAAAAGACTTGAAATATAATTAAAGAAAATGTAAGTCTTAATTCAGTGGTAGGATGAAGTCCCACTGAAGGACGTTCCCATAGAGATCATCTATAATGAGAGATGGGAACTTAATAATGCATATAATCTGTAGGTATTTAATAAGTGTATAGAGACACCATTACTCAATGAGAAAATGTTGGGTCCCCATACAAAGCATCCTGCCTCAAAATAAGGGAAATCAGAATTCTTAGAAGCATTTGACATCTAAAAGAATGGGAGAGCATGGATTCAGATAGAAGATTTCATGAAAAGTGAGGGTAAATTTTATCATGAGGAAAGCAGCTAGTTGTATAGCAGGCACAATGGATAGAGTGTCAGGCCTAGAATCCGAAAGCCCTGAATTTTTGGCCCCAGACATTTATTTACTATATGACTCTGAGCAAGTCATTTAACCACTATTTGTCTATGTTTTCTCAACTGTGAAATGGGGATAAAAGTAGCATATACTTTTTAGGGTTGTTGCGAAAATAAAATGAGATAACAATTTGAATTTACCTGGCACTCTGTGTCTGGAACAGAGTAAGGACTACATAAATATTACCTATCATCATCATGATGAGAGGATAGTAATGAACTACAAAAAATAGGGCAAAGGAAAATTTCTGCCCTGAAACATTAATTCTTTCCTCTCTATTTCTGTGCAAAAACTTAGTCTTATATGAGTCAGACAAAATAGGAAAAAAAAGGGGGGGGGCAGGGAATGGACAAAAAAGAAAAAGGGAAAAAACACAAAAATTTTGAAAAGAAGGAAGATTGAAGGAGTGATTTTTTTTTTACTGGACTACTAAACAGAGAGGAAAAAAAGAGGGGAAAAATAGATAAGTGAACATAAGTGGACAAAAGGACTTTAAAAAAAAGGAATTAATCATGTAAGTAAAACTCTAAAACTAGGAAAAGAGGTGGAAAATGGGGGGAAGTAAGACTGAGAGTAAAGAGATGAAAGCCTCTAGTAATAGAGTTAGCTTAAAGTAGATTAAGTTTAAAAATATATAGAAGAGACAAAGCACTTTACTGGGAAAGAGGAACAATAATACTTAAGTAAAATTCAAATTCAGAAAAAAAATTTAGGAAAAAAGGAGAAACCTAATTTTCATATCTTTACATATTAATGGAGTAAAAATTCCAAGAAAATAAAAATGAGTAAGATTGGATTAGATAACAAAATTCAACATCTGTAGCTTGTTAACAACAAGGTTTAAAATTATATGAACAGAATAAAAATAAAGGGTTTAAACAAAATTTACTATGCATCAGGTAATTTTTAAAATTTCAGTAGTATTTTATTTTTTCCAAATTAAATACATGTAAAGGTGGTTTTCGACATTGATTTTTGTAAGACTTTGTATTTCAAAATTTCACTCTCTCCAAGACAGCAAGCAATCTGATATAGGTTAAATATGTGCAACTATCTTTACATGTATTTGAGAAAATAAAATATTACTTAAAATAAAAAATGCATTTGTTTTAATTGTGATAAAGGAAATAAACAAACCCACAAAAGGCAAAAAAAATGTGTTCCATCCAGATTTAGCTCCACAGTTTTCTCTCTGGATGTGGATAGCATTTTCCATCCCAAGCCTACTGGAAGTTCTTTGAATCAGTGCATTGTTGAGAAGATCCAGTGATCATCACATAATCATTTTACTGATCTGCTGCTTTGTACCCCTTGGGCATAACATTCTGTCATCTCATGGATCAAGTGAACTATAGCTGGTGCTAAAAGTTTAGCTTGATGAGATGTGTGGTTCCCACAAAACAAGAGAAGGGAATTGTAAGGGACCTTTAAATGGGCGGGCACAGCACAACAGGAGATTTTGAGCGGCCCAGAAGTAATCTCTGTGGATATAGGACTGCCCTGTGGGTAGGATCCTGGCTATATTGAGATATCTTTGTAATGGGTGACGGCTCTCACTGGTTGGCTGTGTGTGTGACCTCACAGGCCTTTTATAAGCAGTCATTCTCTTTAACCTGGCTCCCTAGCCTGGGGTAGCTGAGCCAAGCTGATGGATAGCCGAGAACTATAATGTTTGCTTGGTTCTGCTCACTTCAATCATCATCAGTTCATTTAAGTTTTTCCAGGCTTTTCTGAAATCAGCCTTATCATCATTTCTTATAGAACAATGACTTTCCATTATATTCATATACTAGGAATTATTCAGCCATTCCCAATTGATGTGTACCTATTCAATTTCCACTACAAAATAGGCCATCAGATAATATTTTTTTAGAAAAACACAAGATTTTTAATCATGCCAGCAAAGTAAAAACAAAATTCATATTATAAAAAGAGATAAAAAATGAAACTACATTATACTGAAATGAATCCCAAACTAATATCAATAATAAATTGATATGTTGTATATACCTTCAGCAGCTAAATTTGAAAAGAAAGAATTAACTAAATTATCAGACATAATAACACACTAGCAGAAGAGTTAATGTCCACTACAAATTTTGGACAAAAATAGCAGAAAGATAAACACAGAATTTAACATATTCCTGAAAAATTAGAAGTAATTCATATTTTAAATGGGACTGCTAAAGAGTATATAGGTAATTTGTATATGTAGAGATATATGTTTCTCAACACCACATTGAACTTTTACATAAATTAACCATGTATTAGAGTATAGAAATATCACCAAATAAGTATAAAAAAGCAAAAGTAATGAAAAGAAAAAAAATTATAAGTCATAATATAATAAACATAGTAATCAGTTCAAGGAACACAAACTTGTAGGTAAAGTTTTAGTTTCTAGTCAGGCCTATTTTTCCACAGTCATCTCAAGGGCGGAGATTCAAAAAATGAACAATTAATAATGTGTACATTGAAGAACAAATCATAGAAATAATTGATAATTATCTTAAAGTAAATTATGATGATGTCCCAAAAACATGTTAACAAAATAAGAAAAAATTAACAAACTGAGTATGCAATTTAAAAAATTTAATAGACTAACAATATAGATACAAAATAAGCACAGAAGATGAGATGTTAAAATTAAAGAAACTATAGATAAATTAAAATTTTAAAAATTGAAAATTAAAAATACTCTAGAAAAATAAACACTAAAATCTATCCTTTGAAAAGATTATAAAACTGAAAAACTTTGGCCAACCTGATTTTTTAAAACAGAAAAAGTATTCAACAAAATAGTAAAGTGAAATCACACACACAAAAAAAATTAGAATGAAGATAATTATCAGAAACTACCATACACAGTAACATACTAATAAAACAAATTATACAAAAGAAATAAATGAATATCTTCCAAAGTATAACATCAAACTAACAGAAGACCAAGCAGATATCATCAATGATGCATATGAAATTGAAAAATTGAGGAAAAAGCACCCCATCAGAATCCTCTAAAGAGATAAATATAGTCGTAATATCTAAGTTATAGAAAAAGAAAAAAGAAAAATATCAACCAATATTATTCATGAATATCAGCTCAAGATTTCAAAATAAAATGGTGTCAAATAAACTACAGAAATTCATCTAAGAAAAAATTTCTTAAGACCAAGTTGGAGAGATTATGGGAAGATAAACCCACTAGCAAAACTCTTGATAAAGCTATGAGTCAACATATCCATTTTTGAAAGAAATTTAGAATTATACAAATAATGGGATTAAAATATTCATACTCTGTGACACTATTAGGCTTATCAATAAAATGTTGCTGATAAGAATAAAATCCCTAATATATCCCATATTTATAGCAGCACTTTCTGCTATAGCAAAAGATTACAAAGTAGATGGCCAATGATTAGATAATGATTAAACATATTTTGAATATAATGAATGTAATTAAATATTTTTGCATTGTAAACAAGGAGAAATATGAATATAGAAAAATGTGGAAAGAATTATATAATCTGGTACAGAGTGAAATAAGCAGAACCAAGAAAACAATTTACACGACTAAAACAATGTACGTGGCAAAGGATATGTTGAAAACTGAGAAAGAAAAGAATTATCTCATTTATAATGTTGAAACTATCAAGTCTGAGAAATGCACTTTCCAGGGAGGCAAAATAAAAAAAAAAATGTTTTACAAAATAAAATTGCAGGATTGCTGAATAGTCTTTCTATTACCTTCAGGTCTGAAGATTTTCATTCTATTCCATTGCTTCCTTTTTCTCTTCTTCTTCTTCTTCTTCTTCTTCTTCTTCTTCTTCTTCTTCTTCTTCTTCTTCTTCTGAGAGAGAGAGAGAGAGAGAGAGAGAGAGAGAGAGAGAGAGAAGAGAGAGAGAGCACCACAATTACATTTTGAAAAATGAAGAAGGAAGGGTAGAATTCCTTCCTATTTAAAGAAAGTTCCTTATTACATAAATGTGTGATATACTATTTTAAAGTGCAGAAGACATTAAGACCAAGGCTAACCTTAGGAATAAGCAGAAAAAGTGGTTAATTTTATAGTGTAGTGGAAGGACATTGTGTTACACGGATAACCCAAAGCTTCAGGATTTCAGTAAGGAATGTCTTAAGGTAGCCACTGCTAAACATAACCTTTCTCAATTATCCTTCTGGCCAAGTCTCTGAGAAACAAGACAATTCTAGGCAATGTGGTACAGGATATGAAGTCAGGTCCAAATTCTCTCATCTACTACCTTTGTAACTTTGGACATGTAATGAAGTAGTTGGACTGAATGACTTTATTATTTCTTCCAATTCTAGATCTATAAACAAGAAACCCTTTCCTCTGAGGTCTAGAAGGCAACAGAAATGCCATGTCACACCATTAACTATAATCCATGCTTTAAATACTTGTTTCAAGTGTTTTAGAAATTTAGCTCATGGCAGAGAATCCAGAATTGACTGCAAGGTAAAGTAATTAAATAAATAATCAACAAAGCTATTACTTTGATCCATTGACTTAGTAAATTAAAGGGGGATGCAGACACCATACACATTAATTTGGGATTTGTTTGTTTCTTTAATGAGAGAGCATTAAAGAAGTGCCAAATTAGTTCCTCAGATTATCCTCTCTCAACCAAAATTAAGGCAGCTGCCATGCATTGTATTTAATTTTTTTAAATAAAATTTTTAATAATTCAAATATTCTGGCAGCTTAGCAGAAAAACTTTACAAAGATTTAGTTAATTGAGAATTTATCTATTTAAAACACAAAAGTGATTTTTTTTGCAATAACCATTTTGGATGAGCATTTTTCTAAAATATATCACATGCTTCCCTGTCCTCCTAAACAAAATATGCCGAACAGGACTTTATCTATTCTTCATGGTCTATATAATCATTAGGAACATTAGTAATTATTATTAGCGAGTAGAGTATTTTTCTCAAAATCTTGGAGATGAGTCAGGAAAGGTCCTTTATATAAAGTAGAATTTGAACTAAATGTTAAATGAAACCCAGGAAGCCAAAGTTCAAGGTGAAGAGAAAAAGCATTTTAGGTATGGAAAACAACCAGTGCAAATGGGTAGAGTGAACAGATGGAATATTGTATATGAGATCAGTGTTAACTGATTTTCAACACATAGAGGAAAGTACTTCCAATATAAAAAATACTAGAAAGATAAGAAGGGGCCAGGAATAAAGTTTTAAATGCTAAGCAAAGCAGTTTATATTTGACCTTGGAAAAATAGAAAATCACTGGACTTCATTAAGTAGAGGGGTGACATGATTAGACTTGTGATTTGGAAAATCAATTTGGCAATATAAATTGGAGGATAGAAAATAAGAGACAAGGACAGCTATCATAATAGTCTAAATGAGAAGTGATGGAATTTGAATTAGGGTGGTAGCTATGCAAGTGGAGAAAAGGGGACTTATGGGAGAGATGTGAATTTCAGAGTTATAAAGGACCTTGGAAGTCATTTAGTATGAAAGCATGAATTAAAAATACAATATTCTAAACCAATGATCATTATGATTCTGCTTTCATATCTTTCCAATGAGTAGCACAAGATAATCCGCATTACAACATATCAATCTCCCCCACACTCTTCTGACTGTTTCTATTATGTAGAGTACTAGGACACCACATAAAAAAGCAAGTTAGAATGAGATTCAAGTAAGTCCTAAGTGAAGGTCTAAAGTAATTTTTCTCCAAATCTTATAGATAAGCTTTGCATGTACAAACTCTTTGACATCAATCTTAACTACTCAGAAGACTTTTACATTTATTTCCCTGGTTCTTCACTATATTACAAATAAATGAGGTTTTCAAGTAATCAAATTTTGGAAAGGTGAGGTATTAGCATATTGTATATATAATTGTATTTAAGTGAGTAAAGCTAAAATCAGATTAGTTTATGAATTTTCTGTATAGAAATTACTATATGACAACAGGGTCTAACCAATTTATGATTTATCATAAGAATCACAACCACCTAAATTTCTGTGACCATGCTCAGAAGAAGAAGGCTAAAATTTTGAGGAAAATTAGAAAATTATAATTTTTAGGCTCACTAACACCCTTCTCTAACTTCAGATCCTGATTGAGAAAGACTGAAATCTTACAAGACAAAGAACTGCATTACAAAATGGCTATACTTCTGAAAATGGCATAAACTATCTAAAGTCTCAGCAGAAGCATGGTCCTAGGTAATGAGAAACAAAAGACACACACTCTCACACATGCACACACATACATGCAACATGTACATATTATATGTGTGTACATATTTACATATGTACACATATGTAGTATGTATATATATATATGTATAGAGATAGACAGATAGATATTCTAAAATACAACCTCTCACTCTCTTACCTTAATTTCAGAAATAGCTTCTTTGTAGCATCTTCAACTCTACTTTTCAACAATTGATACATCTAATTGAGATGCCAAAATCCCTGGGCCTAGAGCCAGGTCATCTTTACAATATGGACAAAGTAGGCAACAACCCACACAGTTTGATTTGAGAATATTATGCCCGCCTGCAACTTCCCACACAAAACTGTCATTCTGCTACCTTCAGACAAGTATTCTTTTGTGTCTCCAAGGTTTTTCATCTTCAAGTCCCTTATTAAAATGCAAATATTCTTGAGAGATGTTCCATTTTAAGTCTTTATAAGTTAATTCCTTAAAACAATAGATTGTTAGAGCTGGAAGGGACCTTAGAAATTCTAGTCCCCTTAATTCATAGAGAAGAAAACTGAAGTCCAGAGAGGTTAATCTGGTAGGCCAAAGTTAGTTAACAAGTATTTAAGTACCTACTATGCTGTAGGCACCATACTAAGAGTTTAGGACTAGACAGGAGAGGAGGAGGGGAGAAAGAAAGGGAGGGGAGGAGAAGAGAGGAATAGTTCCCATCCTCAAGAACCTCAGTCTAATGGGAAAGACAATATGTAAACTATGTATTAACAAGACATATCCGGGATGAATTGAAATTAATCTCGGAAAGAAAACACTAAGATTAAGAAGGGCTGGGAAAAGTTTCTTGCAGAAGGTAAGACTTTAGCTGAAAGATAAAGAAAAAGCTGAAAGAAAAGCCAGAAGGTGGATGAAAAGAAGTCTACAAGGCACAAGGAAGTTATTAATGGGATGGATGATCTTTGTACCTGCCTTTAATTTCAAACTGCCTAGCTTCCCTTACTACTTCATCATTGCATTGTAGTCATAGATTTGATTTCAATATCTTTGAAACTTGCATTTCAGATTAGAAATAAAGTATTTAAATTAATCATAATAATAAATTATTCAAAACTGATTTCTACAGAATGTGCAGACCAGTTCAATTTATTTGAACAGACATATATTTAGTGTTCATTGTATAATCAGCATTGTGTTAGAAACTCTCAAATATCCAAAGTTCAGATAAGTCACAATACCCGGTCCAATTGATCACATTTTCTATCTAGAAAATAGATATATACATAAATGTAGGCCCTCTTATAAGAGGGAAAAATACCTCCATGGCAAGAGTTTGTAGGTTAAGTCCTATAACCTCTCTCATGTAATTCTATGTAGGCAACCATATACTTATTGCAAAGGACCAACTTCAATTTTCTAATTATATTATAATTCTGTCATGACATATTCTTGAGAGCTGGTCTTTTATCTCCCTCAGACTATGGACTGCAACCTTCTCAAGCCCCCCGCATTCATAGAATAGAACAAGGATTTTTTTTTGCTCTCTTTTAGGTATTAAATGAAGAATTCTTCTCTGTGAGAATGTCTGAAGCCCGAGAGAAAGCTATAATGCATAGTCTGGAGGAAACAAAGATTTACAAGAAGTAAGTCTGTATTGCATGAGAAATTGTGTATAGAACTATTACTAGGATTTTTTTATGATAGCAGGAAACCTGGAAACTAACAGAAAAATCTAGGAATAAAGATATGGCTGAATAAGTTGTGGTATGTGGATGTGAGAGAGTGCTATTGTGCTGTAAGAAATGAGAAAATAGGTGATTTTGAAAAGATATGGCAAGATCTATATGAACTGAAGGTCTGGAAAAGTCCTCTTGAAGAAGGTGGGATTTTAGCTGAGACATGAAAAAAGTCAGAGAAGCCAAGAAGTTGGGATGAAGAGGGAAGAGAACTACAAGGCAAAGTGATATAGACAGAACCAATAAAATAATCTGTATAAAACAATACCAGTTCTCAAAACAATTTTGAAAGCTATGAGAACTATGATCAATATAATGAATATTCATGATTCCAGAGGACTGATGATGGATCATGCCATCCTCTAAAGAAAAATGATCATTTTATGGTGCAGAATCTTTCTTACACATACAAAACCATTGAAGATTTTTTTTGCTTGAATATGCATATTTTTATAAGAAATTTATTTTTATTTTTTTCCAATGGAGGGATGATGGGAGGAAAATAATATTTCTATTCATTAAAAAAACAGATGGAGTGAGTGAGTGATAGATATGAAATATTGTATAATTTTTCAAATAACATCACAATATTACATTTAGTTAACACCTTTATTTCTTTGCAAGAAATATCTGACAAAGAAGTAATATGCATCTGTTGGTAATCTAGAAACAAAACACAGAAATTAAACTTTTTTTTTAAAAAAGTCCCTGTAATGCTTCACAAATCCCATCAAAATGTACATAGCCCATAAAATCTGTCTATACTGAATATTAAAGTTTTTTAACCAGTAGAGGGCACTGCTAACCACCAGTCTGAGCCTATTTACCATTAAGTGCAAAAACTAAGAGGCTTTTTTGCTCCCTCTTATGACTGTGTATACTACTTAATGCCAGACAGCTCTGAAGAAATGCAAACATCTCTATGGTTTCCAGAGAACTGATAACCTCTTTCTCCCAGTTCTTCCTTTTGCTGGGTGACAGCCACTTAGCTCATTAGTTTAAGGATCACAGTCAGTAAAGATTTATCAAATCAGACTGGTTCTATCCCTCCCAAATCAAAAGGAAAAATTCTTCCATTCTCATTCAACTGCATTTCATTAAGACCTAGTGACAATAGCAAGGCATAATGGAGTCAAATGTTTTAAAGTTCTATATCACATGGTTCTTTTTATAGTAGAGGGAAAGAAACTGAATGAAACAAAGTAGATCTTACAGAACTATATCCTAAGGCAAATGAACTAGATTTCGGCAATTGAATAATTATATAAAATACTGATGACATTTAAAGTGGTCAAATAAATGAATTTGTATTTAACAAAATCACAAATCCTCTTGGATTAAATGAAAATACTAATTGAATTAGTTCACTATTTTTATTTCAGATACTTTTGTCTTAATATTAAAAAATTATACAGAAAACCATGCTAATGTATATAACCTTTGTTTTATTTACTCTAGAGATAATATCAATAAAATAGAATAAAATCATTATTTGTTTTAAAAATATCAGGTAACTGTGCTCACAGTTTCTTCTACTCTCAGATCTCCCACAACCAAGTCATAGGCACACCTTGAACTCAAAATTTTGGAACAGATACAGTTAAATTGTTTAACCCTATTAGCTGTTCTCTCCTCTCTTCCCCCAAAGAACAAACAGAGGAGGTATGGAATAAAACATGCTTCTCAAATGCTATTCAAATTTTGATACCTAGAAGGGTCACAGTCAAGCTAGCTGAAGGACTAATGAACATAGAATAACATGGTTTTTCCTTGCGGTATAAGAGCATAGAATTGGGACCACTTATAGTACAGAAAGAAGTTTCTTGAAATATCTATCAGCAGTTTGGAGCCAATGGTCGCTAAGGTCTTTTTCACCTCCAAATCTATGATCCTATAACCCATGACTTCTTTCTACCTACATTTTCATTTATGTGACTCTTCCGGGTTTTCCTGCTTCTCTATTTGAATTATAAATCTATTCCTATTCAAAGGAATTAAGCAATCATCCCACCCCCAAGTAACTATGTGATCCATAAATTTATTTCAGTTTCAAGTTAGAGGAGACATGAAAGTTCAGCTATTCCAATTTCCTCATTTTACAAATAAGGAAACTGAGCCCAAAGGGTTGAGGTAAGTTTAAGGTCATGGAGGTAATAAATAGCAAAGCTAGGATCTCTTTGGCACTTTTTTATAGTAGATCAGCTTTATGGGCCTACTTACCAGATGTTTTATCAAATACTTGATAAGTGGACATCCTGAGACATGAGCCCATGATGATCAAATGAGACAAGTATTACCTGTGCAAATTACCTGTACTGCAAAATACAATCAGTAATTTATTATAACATGTTACCTACAGTTAGACTGTTTTAAATGTCTCTATTGTCAGAGCTGCAGCAAGAATTTTGCATTAATGGAACAACAAAAATAATGATGGGGAAACAGATTGCTTCCCTCAGTCCCCAGTTGACTAAATGGCCTGTCAATCATCATGAATTATCCAACCATTATTTTAATGGGTTGTCTTATTGTGGCTAGTTGAACTTTTGTTGAATGACAAGACAAATTGATATCCAATGGCCTGAAGTACAGGGCTATGTGATTTATTGTCCTTCTCATTCCCCCCACAATTTACCAAAAGAAGATTGTAAATAGAACTCTGAAGATGCAAAAAAGTATTTACAAAACAACAGTAGATACTTTATTGCTGTTTAGTCATGTCAGACTCTTCATTATCCCTTTTGGGATTTTCTTGGCAAAGATAGCGGACTGATTTGTCATTTCATTCTCCAGGTATCATCTTATAGATTATTTGAATTCAGGTCTTCCTGACTCCAGCCCTAGTACTTTATCTACTGTGCCATCTCTCTGCCCAGTAACAGATACTACTATCTGATTAATATAGAGATAAGAAGGAAAGGAGTTAAAACCAAGGGGGCGGGGGGGGGAGAAAATTCTGGAGGAGGGCCAAGTATCCATAAATGGAGCAACAACTTCAAAGTACCAAAACGATTTTCCTAAAGTGCAAGTCTGACTAAATCATCTACCCAAAAATTTCCTTAGTTTCTATAGACACTAAAATCAAATATAAAATCTATTTAGCATTTAAAGCTCTTTAGTTTGTCCTATTCTTACCTTTCTAAGCCTCTTAGAAAGCCTCTTTTCTTTCCATGAACTCTACCACCCTACCATATTGTCATTATCATACATAATGATAAATCTATTTCCCATCTCTCTTGTCTTTTCACCAATAGACATCCTATCCCACCCCTATTCCCCTCAACTGTAATTCACTGTTGCCTTATCTTCCCTTCTTTCAAGACTCAACTCACTTTTTACATAAAGCCTTTCCTAATCCCTATTCTGGTTGTCCTCCCATTGTCAGTATACTGTCTAATAAAAGTATCATAACTTGAACGTTTGTTGTATATATACTTATGTTGTACATATATACATATCTCTCTTTTGGAGTGTAAGCTCTTCAAGAGCATGAACTTTTTCATTCACTTTGCTGTATTACCAAGTTAGTATAGTGTCAGGCATATAGCAGGCATTTAATAAATGCTTGTCAATTAATAGACAGATTGATTCATTCATTACAGCTTTGTCCATCTCCAAATAATTAACTCAAATTTTCAGTTAAATCAGCCCATGCTAAGAAACCTATCATTTGCATTATAAATAATACCAGGTCCACTTTGTATTTTGATCAAGTTCAGCTAGTTTGATTAGAGTATAAAATCACCATCCATAGAAAATTGCTCTTTAATCCAAGGAACATTTCCTTTCCTTCACAAAGAGTCTGCTATGTGATGGTAAATCCTCTTTGATGAAAAGATGAAATTCTGATTACCGTCACTACTTAGAGCAAAGGAACTACCTAAATTGCAGGGAGAAAAATGGCAGTACATGTCTATTGTACTCTTGTTAAGACTTAGAAAGAAGCAATTGTTCATTTTTCTCATGAGTTTCAAATTTGTACTAGAAAGCCAAAACCTCAGTGACCTTCACATCTGATCATTTTACCAGAAGCTGTCTTGTTACCTTAGCTACTGCCCCAAAATTGTTAACGTATTGCTTGACTAGCATCAACTTAAACTTTTTACACCCCTGGTGCCTGATGTTCCCAGAATCCATATAAATGCTAAGTAGTGCCAGTTTCCCTCAGAATGGAATACGCAGTCACCTCTAAAGTATAATTTGAGGGCTGCCCAAAAATTCTCCCTCTGACGATGCAAAGGCAAATCTTAACAGAATGATCCAGGTCATCATAGTGCCCATCCACTTCATGGTAGACTCTAGTATATTTTGCATAATTTTACCCAAACTTATAGAAATAAGTTTCATTCTTCAAGTTCATGAAAGATATCTTAGCATACCAGGATTCACAAGTCTAGAGTTGAAGGGATTTTAGAAGTCATCTAATCTAACCCCAGATTTTTATTACTGAGAGAATTCTTGGAGTGGCAAAATGCCTTCTTCAAGACCACACAGAAATTAAAGAAGTATGTCAGGATTTGAAACAAAGTCCTCTGATGGCAAATGCAGCATTCTTCCCAGAGTGCCACACAGCCTCTCCTGAATAATTTGAAGGTTATGGCATGAAACAATACCATTTATCAGTTGTGAAGCCCAGTGCACTTCTCCAACTTCTTGAGTTTGCCCTTGAAAGCTTGGTTTTAGGCTTCTTCAAATAAGGGAAGGACATATTTATTATGATCTGGTACTATAATATCCCTCTTATAATTCTCCTACCCTGTCCCTCTTACTTACTTTAAAAGCTGAAAAAAAATTTAATCTGAATTCTAAAAGTGAGTTAGATTGTAGATCCAAAGCAAATATATGGAATTCCCCTGGCCTAAAGGG
Source organism: Sminthopsis crassicaudata (assembly GCF_048593235.1). Classification (NCBI taxonomy): domain Eukaryota; kingdom Metazoa; phylum Chordata; class Mammalia; order Dasyuromorphia; family Dasyuridae; genus Sminthopsis; species Sminthopsis crassicaudata. The sequence continues at coordinate 295,253,417 of NC_133619.1, read as the reverse complement.
TCAATATGTCAGAACTGAGGAAAATGATGATGAAAAGAGAGAACACTAAAGATGAATTTCATTTATTTATTGATTTTACATAAGCCCTCAGCTCTGCCCAGCCCTCAGCTCTGCCCCTAGGCAACAGCACAAAAAGAAGTTAGGGTCATTTCTCTATATTCCTATAGCAGTTTAGAAACGTCATAACCCATTTCTATATATCCACATTAAGAAGTTTATATTTTAAAAGCTAAACAAATAGAAGTGAAAGCAAGGGGATATCACTGTCCTGTAAGAAATGATGGCATGATGACCACAAAGAATCAGACTTTCATGAATTTAAGCAATCAGAAAAACAACATACACAATGTAAATGTAAAGAACTACCATAAAACAATGGAAATTGAATCCTGCAATGCCACAAAGAACAAATCTGGCTTCAATGAAAAAAATATGAGGATACACCTTCATTCTTCACTCTTCCCCTATCACAATCCAAAGCATTGGAGAATGTAAGGTCCAAGGATTGTTTCACATTCCATATTGAGAGTGGATAATAGAGAGTCTTTCCCAGATCCTCCAACTCTTCATTTGCCATCCAGCTATACTCTTCATGACTTTGTCACACCATGGGCAAAAAACCTCCCAGAACATTTTTTAGCCTCTTTTATGTATTGTTACCCTCTATTAATATGAGGGCTCTTTGAATTGTTTTTTTTTTTTTTCTTTCTTTGTATCAGTGCTTAACACAGCGCCTAGCACATAGTAAAGGCTTAAAAAACATTTAAGCTGACTGGCTGAAATTTATTCAATGTGTTGGGGGTTGGTTTTTATTAAATATTTCTCTTCTCTTTTACTTTTTTTTTAAAAAACCTTTTTTTACAAGAGATAAATCTCTGAGACAGAGGAGAAAGCGGGATATGGCAAAACAGCTTATATAAAAACAAAAGGTATCAATAAAATCTATGTTTTAAAGCTTATGTTCTGCTAAGGAAAAATATGAACAGATAACTATATACAAACATACATAAAACGTAAATAAAAAGTAATTTGGAGTTGGAGAAGGGAGAATACTTGATGATGCAGAAATAGTGGGTGTTCTCCATATGTAGAATTTCTTTCTCCCCCTTATGTTTCATGAAGAGCATATGCCATGCTATTAACCAACTTGTCATTTTTGTAAGTTTCTCATGAAAAGAAAAAAATTATTAATAGCAAATTGAAATTTTCCTAACATATAAATTTACACTTTGAAATAGAATTCAAACCTCAAAATCTAAATGTAAGACCAAATATTCTTAGAGTAAGTAGTTTTACAGAAAAGACTCATGTTCTGTTTCACCATGGTCTTGTTCTTCAATATTCCTTTCAAGTTTATGTCAACAAGCAATATATTTACATGATTACTTATGTAGCATGAAATTAAAATATACCCTATGAAACATGAGTTTACAAAGAGCATCCCATGAACATGTGTTAGTTACCCTGGCAACTTGCAGAATCATGTGCAGTTACCAGTTAACCTGTGTGTGTGTGTGTGTGTGTGTGTGTGTGTGTGTGTGTGTGTGTGTGTGTGTGTATGCTGAGAGAGGCAGATTGCTTGTCAAAGAGTGCTGGGCACAGTACCAAAAAGAATTGCCTGATCAATGGAACTTAAAAGAAGTAACTCCCCACTCTGGGTCTCTCTTTTTCTTCATCTCTCCAGATTGTTTAAAACAGAAATGTCAAATACATGGCCCACAACATTCCTGAGTGTAGCCCAAACCAAATTAAAATGTAATTGGGAAATATTTAACAAAATAAATAAGAATAAAAAAAATAGATATTACATTTTAAAGCTAAGTCAATATGTGGCCTACAGGGATCCTTATGTACAGATAAGTAGATAATATTTCTATCTGAGCTTGATACTGCTGCTATAGAATGGCAGATTTCTTCTCCCTATGAGGAGTGGGTACTTGCTCTCCCCTACAGAAATGTTAATTTTGGGCACATGGCAACAGGTCATGTTCTTCCTGTCCTGTAGCTGTTCTGTCTTATACATTGAATACCTTTCCACTCCTCTGTTTTGAGGAGACATTAGACATAATCCAAACTTAAATTTTTAAGTGATTCTCCCAGGGACTCTGAAATAAGGACATAATATCCCAGAGAGTTTAAGAAGAATCTGACCTTTCTCTTCAGAGGCTAGGCTCCTTGGAGACTGAATTTAGTCTGGATCTAGAACTAAGAGAGATTCCTTAATGGGAGATGGACAACATGAGATTTCACTCTCCCTAGGCTCTGCAGAGGTTCCATGGTGTTACATTTATACAATATTTTTGTACTATTACTTCACTTGATCCTTACAATGACCTGAAAGGAAGGTAGCACAAGATTTATTATTCCAATTTTATAGAAGCAGAAATTAAGACTCAGAGAGTTTAACTGACTTACACAAAATTATACAACTAATAAATGAAAAAGTCAGCACTTAAATACAATTCTTCTGGCCTCAAATTCCAATATTCCCTACCTCTAGGCCATGATGTTTCAAGAAAAAAAAAAATTTTAAATTAAAACAAAGTTCAAAGGGTTAAAAAAAAAAGTTTAAAGAGAACAATAAAAGCAATACAGCCAATAGATGATATAAATTATGTATGTCTATGAAATGCAACTTTATAAAGCACTTAGTTCAAGGGTAGCAATCAAAAGAAACTGATCTTAGGATCAAAAAGATGTTGGTCCAAGTTCTGATGATAACATTTATATAGCACCTACTGTATATCAGGCACTATGAAGCACTTTATAATTATTATCTTATTTTAATCCTTACAGAAACCTTGGAACACAGGTGCTATTAGCAGAATACCTTCATTTTACAAAGGAAACTGAAGCAAACAGAGACTAAGTGCTGAGGGTCATATATCTAAAAACTATCTAAGGCTGTATTAGAACTTATGTTTTCCTTACTCCAGGCCCAACCTTCTATCTGTGGGGTCACTTCACTGCCCCATCTTTGATAGTCATTGTTACATTTAGCAAATTATTGAACTTCTCAGTTGTCTAAATGATTCTTTAAGACTATAAATTGCATAACAAGTTGTCTATTTCCATTGATAGAAGGAGTACCAATAGCTCCCCATACCAGTAAAATCCCAGTTCTGGTTTTTGTTTTGTTGGGGGGAAGGGAGTTGTTTTGTTTTGTTTTTTGAGGTTTTTTTTGTTTGTTTTTGGTTTTTTGGTTTTTTATTTCTTTTTTTAACTTATTAAACAATCAGGTTTGGGGCAGCTAAGTGGTTCAGTGGGATAGAATATTAGATCTGAAGTTAGGAAGACTCATATTCCTGAATTCAAATCCACCCACAGATATTCGCTAGCTGTGTGACTCTGGAAAAGCCACTTAACTCCATTTGCCTTAGTTTCCCCATTTGTAAAATGAGCTGGAGAATGAAATAGAAAACCACCTCAGTCTCTTTGCCAAGAAAATTCCAAATAGGGTCATAAAGAGATACAACTGAAACAAGGATTAAATTAAACAACAATGGACAACCAGGCTTATAGCGGGTAACAAAAACTTTCTTCTTTGGTTTACCTAGAGAGAACCGAAGGTAAGTTCTCCTAACATGTGTCTACAGAGGTAAATTATGTGAGTCCAATCTACTTTTCTAACCTAGCCTTGTCTTCCACTATTGACTGAAACATTCCCTAAATTCCAATTAGGGAAAACTATTTATTATTCTATTTTCTAGAGGATTCCACACTGTATCATTTCTTGTTGTTCCTATCAACTTCTGCATGTCAAAATCCTGCCTTTCAAGTCCCCACTCAAATAACTCAACCTCCAGGAAGACTTCCTTGATCTTTCCTTCTCTGAATTCCTCTAACACTTCATTGTATCTCTTATATATCATTTTCTATATCTTGTGATTATTTGAACATGTTTCATCTCCCCTACTAAATTATAAGCCTTTAGTGAGCTGGGACCTGTTTTGTTGTATGATTGTCTAGCATTATGAGTTATACATAATAGGTATTCAATAAATACTTAAACACTGAATGAGTGAATGAAGTCTAATCTAGTTTCTAGCACAAGTCACATATTGTTAACATTGCCACTTGATTACTGTTCCTAAACAAATACTAAAACCCTGAGGAATGTTTTATGGGAGTCATTGTAGATGTGGAAATCTGCATGGCTGCGTGATGTGTCTGGCTTCAGAGTGTTCCTGCTGCAATATCACAGCATGCCATGGACCTCATTATGATGAAATACTTGAAGCAGTTTAAGCTGTACCTCTTTTGTGCAAACAGACAGTTTCATTAAGCATCCAGGCTTAAAAATGCAGGTGCACTCACCACAGATTTCAAAGCATCAGGAATGCAGCTTTCAAATATCTATTAATCACCCAATCTATAAAAAATAGAATCTCCCAGGTAACTTATTTGTTTACTCTCTAAATTGGCATATTTAAAATAACTAAGATATTTTCATATGGACAGAAAAATTTAATGACTAAAACAACATTTGGGGAAAACTGTACTTACTGCTGAGATCTGAGCAGGAGGCTGTGAGTAAATGTGTTCTTCTCTGCATTGTAGTTGCATTGTTTAAAATTACTGAAGCTAGAATTTAAGTGTCATCACCTAGCTGGAACAACAGGTGATGATTTTGCAGTGTAGAAAGACCATGTTATTTCTTTCCCTCAAAAAATGTAATTCAAATTTGACATCCTGCACTATTTCTGCAGAAAATATATCCATTAACAGCATTCTAATCCAATTTACAAGAACAAAGTCTTCTGGTTTTGAATCAATTCCAAGGAAAAGACAAAGATAAGGGAAATAATTTCCTGTTACTGTCCCAGAGTTTAAGAAGGAAGAAGAATTTTTGTCTACTAAATAATTCTTAGGACAAAGGAGGATATTTAAAGGTAGAGATAATCTTTAAAGAAAAGCTATGTTGTGGTTTAGCTGTTTTTAGCTGTATGGCATTCAGTGTTCCCATTTGTGTCCCTCAAAGATACTGAAGTAGTTTAACCATTTCCTTCTTGAGCTAATTTTACAGATGAGAAAACTGAGGCAAAGAGATTAAGTGACTTTTTCCCAGGGTCACACAGCAAGTAATATCTGAGGTTGTATTTGAACTGAGGAAAATGAGTCTTCTGACTTTGTCAGCACTTTCTTCATTATACCACCACCCAGTTTCCCATAAAGAGAGGCTAAATGAGACAAATGTAACACATTAACAGAATGTAAGTTTAAAAATGCTAGTGAAATATTTCAATTGACCCTATAGAGCTGTGTTTATATTTTATATTTTATCAAGAAGGTAGGCTTATATTTCAAAGACTAAGCAATATCTATAAAGCATATTGTACTATACCATACACAAATATTCTTTGTTTTAAGAAAAACTAATGTCATATATGAAAATGTATACTTTTCAAATATACTTTGGGAAATGGTTATCTACTATATCCATTTTTTTTTATTTTTTTTTTTACTTCATGGAAGGATTAATGCAAGCTTTGTACATTTTTTCTAAATGTGTGAAAAAGTCCTGGATTTATTGTCAGAGACTCTGTGTTTGAATCTTAGCTACTTATCTTACTTATTAACTACCTATGAAATCTTAGAGAAATTGCATTGGGTCTCATTTTGTTCTTCTGTAAAATAAAGGGAGGGGCGGGGGGGGGGGAAGTAATTAAATAGTCTCCATGATCTCTCTCAATTCTACATCGATAATCCCATTAACCCAGACTATTACCTAACTTTATTGACCTCAATTCCTTCAAGTAAAAAAATAGTTTGAGCAAAATGGCTTCTAAAGCTCCTTCTAGCCCAAATTTTCTATAAATATAACTTTTCAGGAATATAGTTGTTAGATAAAATGAAGCATGATCACATAACTTTGCCAAGCTGTGGAATAAGTTAATATGATAACTTGATAACTAATGTACAATGGATTGTTCCATAACAGCATCAGTTACTTTTTTTTTAGATTAAATGACTATGGAGTGATTTGTTCCACTTAACAGTATCATTCTATAGTCGAGCAGACAGAATATTCCTATACATAGTGCCATTGTACAGGTTCACTCATTTGCTGATCTAGATTCCCACAGGATTGGGATTTCTGTTGAACTAGATGATACACCACTTAAAACAGCTGCTCAAACCACCAGAGTGTACCCAATCATTCTCCAAATAGAAAATTCAGGAGAATTGCTATTATGTATTACATCTCCAAAGATAAAAAAAACTCCCACAGGTTTTAGATTACCATCGAGTCCATGGCATATTTGGCACAGAGACTCTAGACACTCATGAAAGACATGTTGTCATTGTCATCATCAATCAAATATATTAAGGTTCCATGGGATGCCTACTTGATAAATTCTATAGCTCAACGGTTTTAGTAACTGCATCTTACAAATCCCTGTTCACTCAGAGCAAGTAATGATTTGTACCAATTGAATAAATGAAGCACTATTATTCTGATACTTTCAATGCATCTGGAAGCCTTTTTTTGAGAGACAAAATAGCAATAAAGAAAAAGCTAGTTTTGTCAATAGAAAGAACTGGGTTCAAGTCTTATATCTGATACATAATAACTATTTTTTCTTTACATTCTCAGCACTTAGCAAAATGTCTAACATGTTACAACTGCTTAATAAATGTTATTGTTGTCAATGATGACAATGGGATTCTAGACAAATACTGTATCTTTCAATACTGTATCTCTAAACAATGCTAAGACTTTAAATTACAAATGAGTTGTCACTGATTTACACTGATAAATAAAATTCCCACACTAAGAATTTCCCATATTTTTAAAATCACATATCAAGGAAAAATGAAAAAAGAAATACAAATATAGATAAGTATATTTACATTTATACTGGCAGATATAGATAGATATAGATTTCAGTGGTTCTCCAATTCTTTATAAGGTTAAATACCAACCTCTCTTTGACATTAAAACCCTTTATAACTTGGCTCCAGTTATGTATTACTCACTTTCATTCCCTTTTTCTCCTATTCAAATTGGACCTCTTGCTATTGTTCGCATGTGACAATACCTTTCTTCTCCATGTATCTGAACAGGCTGCCCCCCAGGACTGGAATATAGTTTTTTCTTAGTTCTACCTAGTTTCCTTCAAGGCTTGTTTCAAGTATTGCCCTGTATATAAAACCTTTCCTGATTTCCCCTCACCTGCTTGTGTTCCAATATGACTCTCCCTCAGGAAAAAAGTAAAATAAAAAACAATCTTGCATTTCTTTGATATATATTTATATATGCACAGATTGATTGAAAGGAGAGTAGCAAGGAAAAAAGGAAACATTCATACTCCCTTACCACCATTAATACCTTTCACTGATTACTGAATTACTAATGACAGATTTCTTTACAATTCATTACTGTTTTCTTTAGTTTATTCTATTATAATCCTACTTGAGTCTTCCTCTCAATTTTTGGATTTTATACATAATAGTGATAAAATATCTACAACACAATCCATTTTTAAAGAAAGAAAAGCCAAATTCTTCATTTTATAGCTATGGAATCTTGAACCCAGAGATCAATCCTACCCTTATTTTATCTGATGCCTACTAGGGGAAAATGATCTACTATAAAGAAAAATTTCTCCTATAACTAACTGGCCCCTGATAACTCCATTCAAAGTAGAATGGATATGCTATCCATCTCCTGATAGAGAGGTGATGGATTCAGAATGCAAATTGAAAATCTTTTTTTTTTTTTTTAACATGATCAATAAGGGAAATTTGTTTGCCTTGACTGTACATAAGAGGGGTTTTGTTTTTCTTACTTTCTTCAATTTGGGGGTAGGTAGCGATGAAAAGGAAAGAATGTAAACTTAAAAATATTTTTAATGTAAAAAAGAAAATAGAGTAAAAGTTTAAGGATTGAAGCAGTTGTCACTACTATGAGTAGTGACTAAGAACAATTTGTAATGAATGACAGTACCCTAAACGACATGATAAATATATGGCCACCAAATAACACTAATTGGTAAAGGCCATTCCATCTCTCATTAAGACTTTTTTTAACCTGTCCTCTCATTGTCTGTCTGGTTTATTGTTTGTGAGTCATTTTTTGTCTATTTCTTTCCTTACCACTTGTTTCTCTTCCTCTCTCTCTCCCTCCACTCCTGTATCTGTCTTTCTTCTCTCTGTTATTCTCTTTTTCTTTTCTTTCCCGATTCTTCCATATGTGTCTATATTCGTTCTCTCTTTCATTCTCCCTCTTTTTTTTTCACCCCTTCTATTAATCTATATCTCTCTATTGTTTCTCCTCATTTTCCCTACATATCTCCATACATAAAGAAGAAATTCAAAAGAGATAAGAAGAGAATTTTACAGAGAAAGGGAAAGAGAATAGGTCTTAGAATGAAGGTTACAGCAAATTGGCTATGGAATTGAAGCTTACTCTCAAGTGTCTTTTATATTGATTAAATAAAAAACAAATAATGTTCCATGTTGTCACTTTTCATAAATTATAATAAATATAAAATATATATGTAGCTTCAGGAAAGTCCCTTACCACGTTTGAGCTTCTATTTCTTCATCAAAAAAAAAAAATGAAGGAGTAAGATTAAATGATTCGAGGTTTCTTCTAGCTTTAGAACTATTTTCCTGTAATCTTATATATAGATAATTTGAATGCTTTCTAGTTTTTGGAGGAAAAAAGTTATTGTTTATATAGTCTTTATTTTATTAATATTTCCCCTAGATCAGTGTATTTCAATAGAAAGAAAAAAGTGTTCCTCATCTCTTCCCTTATTAGTCATGTATGTGTATATCTAAGTCCTTAAATTATAAAAAACAGATGTCTCCTTTTGTAAATTTCCCAAGAGATATTAGTTCACCTTGAATTAAGAACATTATATAGGCAGTGGGAACATCAGTTCCTACAAATCTCTTGTGAAAACATTGTTTGAAATAAGACAATTTATAGCTGTAGCTGTAAGGCAAATAAATTGATATGTAATTATGCTGGGGAGGAGGGGAGAATATAACTACAAATAAGAGATTGTCAAACTAATAGAGAGATCTACATGTGGGAACACATCTATAAGTCGGAAGCTTTTTCTCTCAAAAACCTCACTATGTCTCAACCCATTTTATGCCGTTTGACCCCTGAGTAGAATTAAAAAGTAGTTATGCAGATATGGTATATATAAATGCATTCATATACATATACACAAGCAGTGTTGTCAATGTTCTTTTCCATTCCTAACTAGTACTAGTATTTCTACCTTGTTACTAAAAAAATAAAATAAAATATTAAAACATATAACCAGGTAGATTTTTCAATATTTGAGTATAATTTGCAGAGGTAGGCTTGAGCCAGAGGTGGAAATCATAGAAAAATAGCCCCAATTTGAAGCATAATATACAATCACATTTTGGGAAACAAAATGGCCATTTCCTATTGAAATAATATCACACAATCAAGTATAGAGAGTCCCAAAGCAAATTACATGAGGCAGAATATGAGAGTGTCCAAAGCAAATTAAAGAAGGCAGAATATGAGAATATATATATCTTTGAGTTTTCTGGAACTTCCTGTTAAAAATGCAAAATTTTCACAAATACGTTTTCCCTAAATAAAAAATGGGCACAATGAGTGAGTTCACTGCGAGGAGATTATTCTTCCATAAGCCTATCAAATTTTGAAACTCCATTGCATTTTTGTCATGATAAATCAGTTTAATATACTTCACTTTGCTAACAAGATATTCAATTAGTATACTGTAAGCCACATCTGTGAAAGGCTCAGGCTGCAGTTTCCATTTAAATCTACTGAGAAAGTTTATACATAACTACTTTTCCATGTTTTAAGATCATGGTCTTAAAGCTATAAGAAATTTTAGAAGCTACTTGATTCAACCTTTTACTTTTATAGATAAGAAAACTGAGTCCTAGAGTAGTTATATGAATTTCCAAAGTTACATATTAAATAAATTTGAAAGGTTGAACTCAGGTCCTCAGACTCCAAATCCTGTGATCTCTCCTTTGTGTAATCCTCTCTGCTATCCACCTTCAGGTAAACATTTCAACATTATAAGCATTTTTTAAATGTTATAGTCTAATTCAACATAGTATCTTTCTGTTGTGTATTTAGAGTATACTCCCAACATTGAAATTTTGGGGGCTAAAGGTTAGGACATTTTAATCACTTTTTTTAGTATAATTCCAATGTACAATTCTAGTTGCTTGAGCCAATTCACAGACCTATTTAGTGAAATAATGTGCCTATTTTCCACCATGTCTTGCATGTTAATTATTCTTATCTTTTCTTATCTTTGTCAGTTTTTTTTAGATGTGAAGTGAAACCTCAGAATTATTTTTTATTTGCTTTTGTTATTGGTAACTTGAATCAATAGTTCTTATAATTATTAATAGTTTGCTATTCTTTTGAGAAGTTTATGTCTTTGACTACTTATATATCTGTCAGCTCTTTGTGTGTATGTGGTATATCTGTCTGTGTCTATGTCTGTGTATGTGTCTGTGTGTATACATATATATGTGTGTGTGTGTGTGTGTGTGTGTGTATATATATATATATATATATATATATATATATATATATATATATATATATACACATACATCTTGGATTTCAAATCATTATTGCATATTTTTCTCCAGCTTACTCATTATTATTATGATTGATTGATTAATTAGTGGTTGTGTTCTTTCCAAACTTTTCTATATAATAAAATCAAAATCAATTGTCATCTTTTACAAGACCATCTATCCATTATTCGATTAGGAACTCTCCTCTTATAAATCATTACAAGCTGTCTTCTCTAAGTCTCTTCTATTTTTTTTTATAATGTTACTTTTAATATTCAAGTCATATATCTATTTTGACCTTATTGGGTATATGGTATAATATCTTGATCTAAATTTAATTTTTGCTAAACTTTTCCCATTTTCCACACAATTCTTGTCAAATAGGGAATCCTTTCCCCAAGTAATTTAGGTACTCAGATCTATCAAAAATTAAATTATTGAATTTAATTGTTTCTGAGTCTTCCTTATCTAGTCTGCTTCATTGATCTAGTCTTCTATTTTTTTTTAACCAATACAAAATAGCTTCAGTGATTTCTGCTTTATAATATAAATTGAAGTCTGGAGGTGCTATTCCTCCTTCATTATTATTTGCTTTTAACATTTCCCTTTTCTGTCTGGTACTTAAAGCTTTTCACAGTCTTTTCCCTTCCTATGTTTACAGTTATTTTATGTTTTAGATATAAATATTTAATTTATTTATTAAATATAATAATAATTAGATATAATAATAATAATCTATTTTTGTGATAAATTTTATCACATTTTTCCCAGGTACTAGTAGCTGCTTCTCCAAAAATTTACTTTCTATCTACTCTTTGTATATTCAGTAAATACTTAAGCTTTTTTGTTCACATATTATCTTTTCTATCAAAATGTGAACTCATTGAAGGTAAAGGTCTTTTGCTTTTTCTTTGTCTCTCCAGTTCTGAGAATACTGCCTTATACATCTTAATAAATGTTTATTGATTGACTGAGATTCTAGACCTTTTGTTCTTACAAATAAATGTTATGATTTAGTTAACTCTGTAGTCAGCCACAAGCAATGAATATCTCTTATGTTATTTAAGTTGTTTTTCATTTCTTTGAGGGATAATATATATATATATACATATATATATTATATAAATATCAAGTATACTTTGCTAAAAATGAATCTTAGCCATGTTATGCATTGTGCAGTTATTACAAAGGAGATTTCATCATCCTGTTCTTATTATAGTTGTACACTATAGAAATGCTGGGGCATTTATGAATTTACTTTTTAATTTTGCTATCTTCCTGAAGGCACAAGGAAAAGGATGGGATAGATAAATATTATCATAGAAACAATGAACAGGAACTTGGACAAACTTTGAAAGATAGTGGTAGATAGAAGAACCTTACTTACTATGGTCCATAGGATCACAGAGTCAGATACCACTGAATGATTAGACAACAACCTTACTGAAGCTATTAATTGCCATAATTCATCTCTGATGTTTTCTAAATAGATCATCATTAATCAACATGTTTTTGTTAAGTGCCTACTATGAACAGACATTTTCCTATGTGAGACTATAGAGACAAAAATCAAACAATCATAACTCTAAAGAAGCTACTATTTAGTAATAGCAGTAACCTGCTGGTTTTCTATCCTTCTGATCTTCCATACTACAATATCTTTCATTCAACAACACCTGTGAATCTATTTCCTCTTTCCTTGGAGAAAAATAGGTGCTTCCTCTTTAGATCATCCAGATCCCACCTGTTTAGGAAAAAGTTCAACTCTACTACCACTCCCCCAAGAGTAACCTCATTGGAACTTCAGTATACACCGAAAATATCATCATATTCATTTTACAGATAAGAAAGCTAATGCTCAAAATGATATTGTCACATAGTCATATATTCTTAGTAGTTAAGATAAAAACCAAATTTTGAACTCAGGTCTTTCAATTCAACATTTAATTAACTTGCCAAACTACCTGAATTTTATTTATTTATTTATCACCCTCCTATATCACCCATTTCTATTGATTTCTAATGATGGTGGTAATTCTTAAAAGCAATTCTGTATTTCACTTTAAAAAATTAAGAAACAAAAAAAGATATCAGGCCAATATGAATAATAAAAATTCAGATTTAAAGGCAACCTAAGGAAAAGTATTTGTAAATTTTCTAACAGACAAAAGATAAAGTGAAATAATTCAATATATCAGAGAAAAGAAGAATAGGGAGGAAGAAATGGAAAGAAGTTGGTAAGAGTGTTTTAAGGAAAATTAATACTTGCTTTCTTTTTGTGGGAATAGAGGCAATGTTTTTATCTTTATGCCGAGAGGCTTTCATGTGCTATTCAATTAACAAACATTTATTGTCTTGAGTTGAATATGATTTTATAGTCTCTGAATTAGGTCCCTTCATCACATTTCTGTTCTTCAATTCAATAAGCATTTCAGAGAATAATAGATTGTCAAGAGTTGGTAAAGTTCTCAGACATCATCTAGTCCCATCTATACCATGCTTCTCTTCTATGGGTTAAACCTCCCTGGTTCCATTAACTGCTCTTCAAAGTCAGGATATTTAGACTTCTCAGCATTCTGGTCAAACTTGGCTAGGGGAATGCCAAGCTTGTTAATAAGAGATTTTCAGTTGTGTAATAAATGCTTTCCCCTTAGATAACAAGACATCTCTATCAGTATTAGGTGGACAAAGAACTACTTTGGAAGTCATCAACTACCACTTCCAGTCTTCTCTTCCTCTGATCCTACAATACTACAGTATGTTTCATCCAACAGTACCTGTAAGCCTACTTTCTCCTTCATTGGAAAATAAGTAAATGCTTCTGCCTTAGACCATTCAATTTCCACTCTTTAGGAAGAAATTCTACTGATTTTCCCCCTTAGAGAGTAAAAAGGTCCTTCTTTTGTCTGTTCTCCTCAGTATGTTATTCCATCATCCAATATCAGAATACAAGTCAGGTCTTCTCTCTGCCACTACAGATTATTTTTTAAAGAAGACGACAAACTTGAAGTTTAGTGAGTCATTTTGGAAAATGTATATCCCAGAAAGATGTCTATCATTCCTGAGTAAAGAAAGCAGCAGGAAACCCACAGCATCTTATCATGGAGTCACCAACCATTAGTGTTTACATCATCTTTTTCTAACTATTAACTTATAAACTCTTATCTGTTGATCCATATCTCAATTCTCTGAAAGACAAGTAACTTCTTCCTCAAGGATCTGGCTCTTACCTCATATTTCTTGCTTATAGCTTGAGATACCCCATGATTCGTCTTTTTCACTTTTTCCTCTGCATTATACTTTTTCACAATAAACCCTCCATAAGTGTGATTCATGCTTGGACTCTTATATCTTATGCTATAAGGTGACATGGGGCTATGTTGTTTGTTTCCTTTGTGTTCACATGTGTGTTGTGCCTTTCTTAGATTATATATCTTCTAAGATTTACTGAGTATGTCTAGTGCTATTATTCTTAATATATTAATAACATTCTCATGGTACTCAGCTTAATGAATATACCTAAATAATATTTTTTCCTCTTATTTCTCTTTTGGCTATATACACAAGACTTAGGGCAAAATTCTTACTATTCTAATTCAGAGAAGACAGACATGTGATTGGTTGATTGGTAGCTGTCCTTCATTCTCAAAGAGGACCAACATGACATCATTGTGTTAGACTCAAATTATAGGGTATCTGACTGTAGCTGATCAGACTCATGAGCTCAAAGTGCTCTGCCACAGGTTGGACACAAAAATTCTCTATGAACATTTGGGGTGGACTTACTACCTTTGCACCTCTCCTGTTTCTTCTGAAGTAATTCAATTTTGTCCTGCTCATAGAGCACAGAACCTTCTCTGATGAGAGTATGTCATGCTGGGTAGTCCTATGCCATTATCTTCCATAGAGTAGATAGCATGCTAGATATAGAATCAGAAGAACTGAGTTCAAATCCTGCTGAAGGCATATGACACTGAGTCACTTAATTTCTCCCACTTTCAGTTTCATTATCTATAAAATGGCAATAGGAGCAGCATCCTCCCTCACAGAGTAGTTCTGGGGGATAATGTAATGTAATATAATAAGATTATACACACACACACATACACACACACACACATATACATATAAAATGAGATAATACATAAGGAATATCATAGAACTTAAAGGTCTATAAAAATGCTAGCCATAATTATTATTATTATTATCAGTCCTTAGTAATTATATTCTATCTCTGACCAGGAGACCATCATATCTATAGTTTAGACTATGTTACAATAATACAAACCAATTTATATCAGGAATGCAGGACTGGTTCAGAACTAGGAGAATTATCAATATAATTGACTATAACAATAACAACAATAACAAAAAATAACATAAATTATATGATTATGTCAATAGATGCAGAAACAGCCTTTGACAAAATATGATTCCCATTAAAATATAGTTCCCATTAAAAACACTAGAAAATATAGGAATAAATGGAACCTCTCTTAAAATTCTATCTAAAAATAAGAGCAAGACTAATATGTAATGGAGATAAACTTGAAAATGTTCCATAAGATCAGAAGCGAAGCAAGGACATCCATTATCATCACTATTGTTCAATTTTGTATCAAAAATGTAGCTATTGAAACAAGACAAGAAAAAGAAATTAAAGGGATAAAAATAGCCAATAAGGTAACAAAATTATCATTTTTTGAAGATGATATGATGGTATACTTAGAGTGTTAGGTTCTTACTAAGTGCTAATGAGATAATGAGATATTAGGTTCTTACTAGGTGCTAAGTGGGTACTTAACAATTCTCTAGTTCCGGCCTTTACTGGGAGTTTTACTTGTGAACTCCTGGGGAGGAGCTTACATGCTTAGGAGGAGCAAGTTCATTGGTTGAAGTAATTTTCCCCAGAAGTCCTTGCATTATCCCACGCCCATTCTCTGAGAGGATAAAAGAGTACGGCACTCAAGAGATAGAGAGTCTTGTCTGGGCCAGACTTAAGGTGGCTTTCCAAAGGAAGAAGAAGTCACTACTCTGAACCATTTAGAGAAACAATTAAAAACTAGTTGAAATAATAACAGCTTCAGGAAAGTTGTAAAATACTATCAGAAAGTCCAGCAGAAGGAGATAAAAAGAGAATTCCATTTAAAATAACTGCAAATAATATAAACTATTTGGGAATCCACCTGCCAAGGCAAACCTAGAAACTATGTGAACACAATTACAAAACATGTTTATACAAATAAAGACAAATCTAAAGAATTCTAGAACTATTAATTGTTTCTGGGGAAGACAAATAAATATAATAAAAATGACAATTCTACCTAAGGTAATTACTTCTCAGTGCCATACCAATCAAATTACCAAAAAAAAAAAAATGTCACAATTTTGAAAAAGTTTCTAAATTACTATTGATTAGAGAAACACAAATTAAAACAACTCTGAGATACTACTCCATAACTGTTAGATTAGCTAATATGACAGAAAAGGGAAATGACAAATGCTGAAGGTAATATAGAAAATTTGAGACATTAATGCACTGTTTGATAGAGTTTGAACTAGTCCACCATTCTAGAATATAAATGGGAATTATACCTAAACAGCCATAAAACTGTATATACCTTTTGACAACAGAAATACCACTAGTAGTTTCTATCCCAAAGAGATCATATAAAAGGAGAAAAGACCAATGTGTACAAAAATATTTGTAACAATCCTTTGGGAGTAGCAAAGAATTGGAAACCAAAAGGATACCTATCAATGGCTGAACAAGTTCTATTATATGATTTCAGTGGAATATTATACTATAAGAAATGATGAAGAAGATGGCTTCAGGAAAACATGGGAAGTTTTAAATGAACTCATGCAAAGTGAAATGAGCAGAACTAGATGAACATTATACACAGCAATATTGTAAGGATAAACAACTGTGGATGACTTAGCTATTACAATCAATACAATGATCCAAGATCTTTCCAAAGGAATTATTATGAAAAATGCAACCTTCAGAAAGAGAACTGACAAACTCTGAATGGAGATTGAAGCATACTTTTTTTCACTTTTATTTTTTTTGTTTGTTTCCTTTTGTAACATGGTTAAAGTGATTGATATCAAATTACTTGCCTTCTCAAGAAGAGAGGGAGAGAATTTAGAACTCAAAAAAAATTCAATGACTTGAAATTTTTTACATGTTATTAGTAAATATTTAATGAATTAAAGTTTTAATGAAAATTATTATTATGAAAGTCTTCAGTTCCAATTCAATTCAATAAATACATATTAAGCAACTACATTGGGTCTTGGAGATATTAGAAGAATAAATCAGTAAACAAACAACAATATGAGGAGGAAGAGATCAATAATAACCACAGGCATCATTTTGTCTTTGAAGTCTCACATCTGAATTAAACCTTAAAGAAATCTAGGGTTTCTAAAAAGCAGATGTAGGACAGGAGGGAATTCTTATGATGGGAGACATCTTGTGTTAAGGGACAGAAGTGGCAGAGGGAAAAGTTAATTTCAGAAAAGAGCAAAGTTGGCCAATTTACCTCAAAGGCAAAGTGAAAGGGAATACTATGAATGTCTTGAAAAGCCAATGAAGTTTAAATTGTGAAGGTATTTCTATGCCAGGATACCTAACTTGTATTTCATTCTAAAGACAATGTGGAGTTGTTGAATTGTTCTGAATAGAAGACTGACAGGGTTAGACTTTTCTTGCCTTTTACTTCATAATCCTTATCTATGCTTTCTATATTGTTTCTGGCAGCATTATTTGCATCCATATGAATCACCAGAAGTGTAAAAAGTAGTCATCGGGTTTGACAAGTCTTTGGAGATTTTCCACCATACCTGGATACATGCCCTGGAAAAACAGCTGATCTTGCTACTGTTATTATCAGATTAACAAATAGCTGCTTCACTATCTTTCAGAAGGGCTTTAACAAGAATCTCTATTCATCTCTTCTGCTGACCATTAGTGGATAATCTTCTACCTAATGGAAGCTGTGAAGTCACATCATAAGCATCACTTTCCTTCTCAGATTATTTCTTCTTTTACATGAGGTCCTATATTAGTTACCTCAAAGTGTCCAGTGCTCATTCTTACTTTTCTCTGAGGGATTTTTCTAACTTCCATCTCTCCTTGCATGGGTCAAGATTTTCCTCTAACTCTTTGGAGCCTTCTCATTTTTTCAAATTTATACTTTTCAAAATTTTGCTTGTTTGTTCTTAGGGAACACCTTGACTACTAAAAAAAAAAAAAAAAGACTGACATGACTATAGCATAAGGACAGATATCATTAATTGGTTTCTAGTATCCATTCTTACTGAAAATGGGATTCTTAGAATTTATTGTTCTTGAAGATAGTTCCTCTAACTGATTTCTCCAAAGTTTTATCTCATTAATACTTTCTCATTTTCCTAACATTTCAACAGTCACTTCTAGTTTCTTCTTTAATTTTACCTCTCCCTCAGGAAGTCATCTACTACTACAGTAATCTACAAGACAGACATTGTCATTTAGGAGCTCACAATATAATCACAGAAGACAATACAAAAGAATAATAGAAATGGGGAGTGGGAAGAGGATATCTTGTGTAGGAGGCAGACAATGATGAAATTCAGATAAGTGTAGCTAAGTGAGAAGTGATGAAATAGCTAGCCTGGGCACCCCTTCTTAGATGGAGGATCCAGGAAGAGCTCAATGTTGTCTTCCCTTCCCCACACCCAAGCCAAGAGAAGAAGGGATACCAGCAGGAAAGAATACTGAGAAATACTTTCAGAATTAATTGATTTTGCAAAATAAAGTCTTCAGCTTTAGCCTATTATCTTCCTCAACTTTTCCCTTAATCCTTCAACATTGCTCTTCCCAACTTGTCTCTATGTATTTCCAAACTTCCTAAATATCTTTATTCTCAATCACTTTTCTTTCCTTATGATCTTTCTCTTATCCAATCTTTTCTCACCTAACCTAATGTTGCAATGGATTTCTCTTCTTGTTCATGACTCTAATTATCACAGAAAAATTCAAAGTGGCTTTCCAGAAGCTGCTGAGGATGGTTGGCTTTTTAAAATTTATTTATAGATTTTTAAATATTTATAGATTTAGTTATAGATCATTCCCTTCCCCCATCCCCTCCCTCTAGCAATATGATACTAGTCTACTTGACTGCCTTCTAAATGATTACCACTTACTATGTTTGAGACTTTCTGATAACAACTGGGTTAATGAAAATAATATAAACAAAAATAAAATATGATTCCTGACCTCAAGGAAGTATTCTAAGGAATATAAGCCAGATGCACAAAGAACTTGAACATAAAACAGAATGTGAAATATATGTGATATGTAAGGTCTACAGTTTCTGGACAAGAAATAATTATTCCTTACATTAAAAAATCAAAGAAAGCTTCACAGAAGAGGCAGAAATTGAAGTAGGTATTGAAGAATAAGTAATATTTCAAAACATTAAGGTATAAAGGTAAGCATTCTGGCCAGAGGAACAAGCACAGGCAAAGTCAAGAAGGTGGTAAAACATAGAATATGTTGTTGGTGGTGGTTCTTCTTTGGGAGTGGGGAGGTAGAGACCTATGAATCTAATAATATAGAAAAAATTTAATACCACTGCAGATTGGTAACCATTGGGAAACAATTATTAAAGAACTTCCCAGGGGGAGAGGGACATCGAAATACTAAATGACCATGAAGAATGTATGTTAAAGGTGAAACTAGATCTTCCTAACCTCAATGATGGCTCTCTATCCACTATGCCATTTCTTCTTGGCTGTGCTGTGGGTAGAGGTGAGCAGGGAGAGAGTAATATAGAAATATTTATGTTTATAAAATGTTAGTTGATTTTTGTTGGACTGCTATGTTAATATTTCACCAAAGTTTAACAAAGAGGGTTTTTTCCAGCCTGTCTCCTCCATTAGATATAAAATTGTAATAACAAGGCAAGCAGTTTTAAATCTAATCTAGAAGGTAAAGCATTTTTTGAATAAGTCTGGTGTTGTTAACTACCCATCAAGCTCATCAAGTGTAGATCATTTCAATTCTAGAAAAACAAATTTCTTTCTCCAGAAAACTTAAAAAGAAACCAGCCAATATCTCAGAATAAATTGAATCTAGCTAATTAGAAGGACACAAGCAACCTTTATGTACAGCAATTAGTTTTGCATCATCTAATGGGACAGAAGGCTTCTCCAATACTCAGGTGTCCTCTTAATTGCATTTGAATAGCTATTAACAGTTAAACCAGCTCCAGCTAACTATGAGCTGGAGGGTAAACGGGCTAGGGGGTCGTGGGTGGAAGGACTGCCAAATACAAGAACAGAGGGTAACAGCTGTGTTCTACAGTGAGCAACTAGGCTCCCAGTTTGCCATAACATAATAAATGAATTGTCATTTGAACAACAACACAAAAAAGCCCACCTTCAGGATTTATGCAAGATGGAAATGATGCTTTTTATATGCTAGAAAACACTGCAACAAGGTAATTACAGCTATGGGACGCTGAGAGGAAATTTTCTCTTTTCTAAACGTGATGCTGACTGACGTTCAAGGCCATATTTGCAAAGACATGTTTTGAGGCTTGAAAAAGCTATGAAAATATCAATTATTAAGAATCCATAGGATTATCCATTTAGATCCTTCATACAGGTGAGAAAATGAAATCCATACAAGCTAACTCAATTGTGCAAAGTTACCCAGATAGTGTCAGAAATGGTACATAAGCCCATTTTTGACTTGACCCAACTCTTACCATTATACATTGCTAATTGCTAATGATGATCCTTTATAAATTCTGATACTTCGATGGATCCATGATTTCACTGATGGAAGTACTCTCTATCAATATATATCAAAGTTCAACCATGCTTTCTTATCCTATGCAATTCTTCTCCATGTTTTTTCCACTAATTCTAAAGAACAAAGGTCTGTAACTTGGATTCTATGAACTTTTATTTTAAAAATAAAAGACTGATAACTATTAAAGAACTTAGTTTTAAAAAGACCAAGGTCTCCTACTGCACCCAGAGGCATCTCCAGTGATCCTGATCTGTGTCTGACCATTGGACCCAGATGATTCTAGAGAAGAATATCAGGCAAGTGACCTTTCACAGACCTCCTATAGTCAAATCCAATTCACTTGCATGTCACGGCATCACCTCCCCAATGTCATGGCCATCTTCGAGAACAAAAGATAGAACAACAACCACATTTTTAAGAAAAATTTTAATAATTATTCAATATAATTATTTTTAATCATTTCAATTAATCTTAAAATTTGAAAAAAAAACTTTTGGGACACCTTATATAATTTTTTCTTTGATGTGTAATTCTCTTTGATCATTATTCTTGGGGTGATTTGACTTAGTTGACACAAAGATTTCCACAAGCTACTTTTACCCACCATCATTTTTGTTATTTTTTATTATTCTATGAATATTCTATTATTATTAGCATTCTGTGATTCTCTTAGAAATGAGTCTAGACTCTAAACCATTGTTCTTTTTTGCTATCATGTCCTTGGCAAGGAAAACATATTTGTTGGCTGAAGTTGGCTAAAGTAATTTGGGTATCCTTTTGGCCATTGTTATGGTAATTCTTATAATAATTAATTGTATCTAAGAAATAGTAAAAATCTGACATCCTTAATTTTATCCATTTTTCAAAGTCATCATAGTGTTTAAATACATCTGTTTGGAGGTATCATAATTGCATACAGTATATGCATTGTCATTGTGTCTTCTAATTTGGTATTTATATTGGCAGTTTAAATAGTCAATAATCAGATGACACAGAGACAGCTAATTCTTAAATTAGTGCTAGAAATGTAATTAGTCATTTCCTGTTTGTTGAGGTACTGTCAAATTAATTGTTTTGTGATATTCTATGCCTGTCATTTCCATAACCTTTAGTTCCTATTCTTGAACAACACATTAGTAATTAATGGAAATAAAATTATGGAGTAATCAATAAGATTATTTCATTTCTTTTCCCAGAATCCTCTATGTCTGAAGTAACAAACAGCATGATTTGTGGCCCTGATTTAGAGGATAAGATCAAGACCTTTGTGGAATTTCCTTATTTCTTTATTTTCTACAGCTGGTAAATCATGCACATAAGCTATAATTACCATGAACACAACAAAACAAGATCACTATTTCATAAAAGAATGTTTCTTGTTGTTTTGGGGCACAAAGAAAAAAACCAGTTTCACCAAACTGCTTATTCATGACTTCAAAGTAAATGTGGAAGCAACACATTCCCAGTAGCAGGAATTTCATTATGACTTCTGGCTTCACTTCTAGGAAATAACAATAATAATGTGATCTAGATCATTCTCACCTATTTGGGCCCTGGGGAAAAAAAGCTAATATTTAGAGTACAAAAAGTTAAATCAGCACACAAAGTTCTCATGGATTTAATATTAATTTCAATGTCCTTTGACCCAGCAATATCATTACTACATCACTTTTCAAAGATGATTAGGAAAAAAGGAAAAGAACCTATGTACTATGTGATGAAAATGGCTGTTTTATTCTATACATTAAAAATAAATTTTAAAAATTTATAATATTCATTTCTATGTGGATGATTTAGATTTATATTTTCATGCAATCTCTCTCTTGAATTCTAGTCTCACATTACCAACTACAAATTAGACATTTAAAACTGAATATTCTATAGACATTCCAAATGTGATGTATCAAAAATAGAACTCATTATCTTTCTTTCATAACTTAATCCTTTCTAAACTTTAATATTTCTGTTGAGGTCACTGTAATCCTTCTACTGTATAATCCTGTAGTTACTGTAATTCTGTCTAGTTCTCAGTTTTGGCCCTATCTTTAATACCTCAACTTTCCCTTACTCAATAGTAAATCATCCAGTTATAACCTACATAATAGGAACTGCTATGTTCCAGCATGTTAACTAATCTCTGGGAATACAGAGATAAAAATGAAATAGTCTTTTTGCTTAAAGAATTTATATTCCACTTATGCTAAGCATCATGTAATTTTAGATCATATATTAAGAACAATTATATGTTCACATAATTTTAAACCATATATCATTGAACAATAATTTTTCATATAATAGACTAAATGAATAATGAATTAATCAAAAAATTAAATAAATCAATACATTTACAATAATTGTTCATATAATTAGACCATATTAATTAATGCAAAATTTATAACAATAATTCAACAATAATTTTTCATTTATTGATATGTGGCCTAAAAATTGTGGGAAGTTTAACACTTTCTGTTCCTTTTACTGACACACATTATTTAAATATATGGGATTATATATATGGGATTTCCAGTCAGTGTAAAAAAGTTTCCCTATCGCCAGCAAATATCTAAAAAGATATCTAAAACAGCACATTCAAAAATGATCACAAAATTCAAAGAAGCAATAAACTGCTTCAGACACTGAGAATAGTCCTGCCAGAGAAGCAAGTGTATACTCAAAGGTAAATATCAAAAAAGCCTTCCAATCCTCTAACCAGCAACTCATAAAGAATTGTGTATACCTTGCCTTGCTGTTTTCAGGAATCAAGAAACCTGAAATCTTTGGGCAAGGGAATTCCAGGAGTTTGGGAATACATTACACTCTGATTGAAGATGCTTCTTAGAGACATATAATCCAAAAGTGCTCTGCCCTACCTGCTCCAATAAGGTTAGAATTCCTTAATAATAAGTTGAGTGCTGTAGTGGGACATCAAGTTTGTGCTCTGAACTACCATAAATTAAGATGATCCAGAAAACCTAAAACCTACTAATATTCTGAATGCAAACATCTGGGGAAAGGTTGAATCCAGTGGCAGGTACCAAAGAAATGGAGACCAAATAAGGCCTGACCTGAGAATGTGGAAAGCAATTGAGTTTGACCCTGATTCAAAATCTCAATAACTAAGGCTGTTAATAGGAGTAAAGAAAAGACACTAAATACATTATAGAAAGAGATGACCAAAAGATTAACCCAGAAAAAGAGAGAAACCTTCCAACAAATATACATTGATCCTCAAGGGAAAAAAAATGCCTAGAAAAAGTAAAGAATCAGATAAATAAATAGATTAAGGGCTCTGGAAAGACAAATACTGAAGGCAAATAAATAGCCCAAAACAGAAAAATTTACCTTCTCCATGTAGCAGATTCTGAAAATTGGAATGGAGAAAATGAAACTCAGTGATTATAGAAAATAAAATATGTTGGGGGGAAATATTGGAAAAAATGGAAAAATGTAGTATCTACTTTAGAAAAAGACCAACCTGAAAAACAAATTGAGAGATCATTTGAGAATCATTAATTTTTTTTAATCAACAAACAAAAAAGCCTGGATACTTCATTTGAAAATGAAAATGATAAAACTAAAATTGCTCAGATCTATTAAAATATAAAACAAAGTGAAAGCATAAAGAACCCATTATCTCCAAAAAGAAATTTTAAATAGAAAATTCTCAATAATTCCATAGCCAAAATCTAGAACTTGTAAAGTGATAAAAAAAAAATAAAATATCGCTGCAAGTAGGCAAAAAAGAATTCAACTATCTATGTACTATAATAATCACCTAAGATGTGGCTACAACATCTATGCAAAAGAAAAAATCCTGCAATGAGATTTTCAAAAAGGTAAAAATAATTACTCCAATATAATATTGTGGATAATCCTACAAGAGGCAAAAAAGTTATGTCTAATGATAAAGAATTCAGCAAAAATATTCAAATCCAGTCACAGGGATTTTTTTAAAATCTGCAAAGTCAAAATAATTTCAGAAGGGGCTAAATGATGCAATGCATACATTTTGATATAGGAAGAGGAGACAAGAAAATCAAAATGTCTTTAACAATCACAGTGGGAGTTAAATAAGACAAAATATCTAAATGATTTTTGCCTCTTTTGATTTTCTTAGGAAAGAAAAGAGAAAGAAAAAGAAATAGGTCAGGAAGAAATGAGAAAGGAGAAGGAAATTAATATTTCTCTTTGGGCATGTGACAAGAAGAAAACATACAAATGAAAAAAATATTTGAAGGATAAGTAGCAAATCAGCAGTGTACTTATCTGACTGGACTTAGAAATGCACACAGACACACAGACACACACACACACACACACACACACACACGCTGACCCATATACTTAGCTTAAACTCTGTAGGAAAAGAAGTGAGTCCAATGAGAAGGAGGAGTCTAAGCAAGGAGACAATACTCAAAAGCAAAACATATTTCAACTTTGGAGGGGTCAGTCAGAAAGAGGGTATTAAACAAGAGAAAATGAAACTTTAAGAAGTAGTGATTGCTGTCTGGGTAATTTAAAAATAAACAGTGGAATGGAAACACAATTTCAGTTATAGATTACTAGTTAATTGCATTCTTTCATTTTTGCCATCTTTATAAAAATTAGACTGGATGAAAAGAAAGGGAAAAGAATAAGATGGAATGATATTGGGGAAAAAAACACAATTGATGAAAAAAAAAAAAAAAAACAAAACAAAACCAGAACATGAATGGAATAAGCTCATCTATAAAATGAAAGAGGGTAGGAGAATGGATTAGAAGGAAAGATACAATAATATAAAATATAAAAATTCTAAGAGTTAATATGAGAATATAATAGAAATTATTATTATGCTTTAATAGTCTTGTAAAAAAAAACAGGAATTATGAGTTCATCTTGAAAACTAATCAATTTTCTTTTTAAAAGTTTGAAATGCCTTAATTTTTCTTCCTGATATCTTGAGTTCTCTTACAGGAATACGTAAAAAAAAAAAACTTCAGGAATATTATAATGACATATATAATTTCTTCTAATTCAATAAGAAAGTATTCTCAGTTCAAAAAATAGCTATAGAAAAGTAACTCTGTTTCCTATCCATTTTACTTAGTCATAAAAATATAAATATGACTAACATCAGCTTAAAATGTGAAATCCTAACTAAAGTCTAAATTCAAATTAGAATTATGGACATTTGAATGCTACAAATGTTAGATCTTATTTGTATTGTTTATCTATTTTTTAAAATATTAACTCCTAACTTTGTTTTGCCTCAGAATGGGTATGGTATTGATAATGTATCAGATGAGTTAAATTTCACAATTAACAATGTTATGCCACAGTCTCCTTGGGCTGTTCTACCTCAGTTTCCCTGTACTAGTTTCCCTCATTGTCCTGACTGAGTTTCCCTGAATTGTTCTATCTCAGTTTCCTTAACTGTTCTGCCTCAGTCCACTAAGTCATAAAACCCTCCTGGTTCATTAAGACTGAGGACCATTTGCTCAAAGGTTATAAATTGTCAATGGGAGATGAGGAGCAGATCAGACTTCCTGATTCCTAGCTCCTTCTGCCCCCAAGAATTTATGACACTGCCCCTCTAAAATATTCCAAAAGATAAGACTACCTCGGATACTTCACTGACATCTTTACTTCTGTTATTCAAACATCCTGATTCTGGCTTTTAGTAAAAATGTATACCTTCCCCCATCCTGAAAAGGCTTCTAATTTTCCCGCTCTTTCCTTTCCTTTGTCTGAAGAGCTATAAAAGTGTTTATCATTCCCCCATTCATTACTGGATACTTTGAGACGAGAGTCCTGTCCAGTCAATTAAACTCTCCAAATAATAAAATAATAAAAAAACTCTCTAATCTCTATCTTGCCTCAGTTTCTCCAGCATTACAACAAGAATAAGTTTAAAACGTACCCACTTAAAAGCACTTTATATGTAAAGAGCAATATGGCATATTGAAAAGTGTTAGAATAAGAGTTGGGACACCTGGGGGGATTAAATAATATTTCTGATACTTAATAACTCTATGACCACAAGCAAACATGCAACTTAATTACTTCAAACCTCAATTTCTGCCTCTGTAAAATAGAAACAATACTTTTCTCACAGAGTTATTGTGAAGATCAAATGCTTTATGAAGTTTGATAGTATGACAGAAATGTAAGTTCATAATATTATAAATACTTGATCATTGATTATTCCATATTTCTATTTTAAACTTCTAAACTACTAGGCTTACAATTTTTCTATTCATAAGTCACCATACCATAAAATAAAAGCTCTCTTAAATGGATTTTAAAAAAAAATAAATACTGAATTTGTTGCTATGCATATTTTTATAAGTTCAAAATACTGCCTATTGTCTTATTGACAAAAATTAAAAGTCTGAATTTTTTAGCCCCTTGAATAGATACCCTTCCATTACCACATGCCTTGTTTGGCTCATTTTCAATTTATATAATGAAAACATGTGAGATCACTAAGATTTATTTGGGTAGACTTGGCAGCCTTTCCATGTATATGTATTTGAGCAATGAGATACACTTTGGATTTAGGGCTTGCTCTAAAAATAAATGATTGCTTTAATCTGAGTAAGTGTGTATGAGTAGAGGAAACATGAATAGGGTGTGACTCTTTCAATTAGAAGTCTGAATTTATACAATATTGTACCATAGGTAAAGATCTAGTCAGAAATAATCTCTTCTCTAAAATTTCATTTGGTGTCCATGAGAAGAGAAACCTAGAAATTGTCTTTGTTTAATTAAGAGGAGGAAGAAGTCAAGTAGAACAATATTTTACTTCCTTAAATTCATAGAATATCAAAACCATTTCAAAAATAAGTAACTCCTGTTTAAGCAATCTAAACACCTATCTAAAGCATGCAGTGAATATAAAGCAATATCCTTAAGGAGTAGAAAAATGCTATGGGAAATATTTAACAATTTAAAAAATCCCCAGGAGCAAAATTCAAAACAAAGATAATTTTGGAACAACCTGCACTAGAGATCACAGGACCTTAGATTTAGGATTGTAGAACCTTTGAGGCCACTTAACCCTACCTCCTCATTGTATAAATGAGCAAATTGAGACCGAGAAGGTTTAAGTGACTTGTGCAAATCTATTCAAGTATTAATTGCTTCAGTAATTGAACTCAAGTACCCCCATTCCAAATTCACACTCTCTTTACAACTGCCTCACTATGGTGACAATCACATCTCTGACTGTGAGAACACTATATATATATATTTTTTAAATTCACTGATAATATGTTTGCTTTTGTTGAAAAAAATAAACTTGCCTTAAACTGACAAAAAAAAAAAAATATCTAGGATTGCTTGAGGGCAAGCTAGCAAACATGAACTAGCCCAATAGCCTAGACAGTAATAGACAAGGCTCTCTCTAGCACCAGTTGTCAAGATTTAGTGAGTCTTTCCTCATAGAGTTTAATGTTTTTAAAAAGAAACACTATTATCTAATTGAAAAAAAAAAACATTTTAACAATACCACAATTGTAAAATAAAAAGTAGATTCGTTCTATTACTTTATACATGAGTTGTTTTAACTTTTAACTAAATTTGACTAAATTTTTTTTAAAAATTCTTAATCCACTTTTATTATTAGACTATAACCAAGAAATATGATGCATTTTAAAAGAGAAAAAAACTTAACTTCTGAAAATATAAGCATTATGTCAATTGTATTTAATTGAATTAAACTATAGGCATAACCTGCCTGACATTTTTTGCTCTACAGCTTTGCAAGAAACAATATTATAGGAACATTTAATTGGTCCTCTGGAACTTACCTTGACATAGCAAAACACATCACTTCTCTGGATGCCAGTTTCTCCATCTGGAAAATTAGTATTCAGGATATTGTCCCTTCCAGGTCAAATTCAATGATGGTAGGGCAACCTATGATGGGAATCTGCCCATTTAACTATAAAAGCAAAGAAAAGAACTTTGAAGAAAAATTATAATTTTTCAATTGAATTTTAAACAACTTAACAAAATAAGACATTCTCTCCTCACTATACCAAATAACATGCAAATTACATATAGTAATAAGAGATCACAACTTACAGGAAAAGGATATAACAGAAAGAATGAAATATCCAGGGATAGATACAAAGCCCAAGATTAAGACCTGTGCAAGTGATCATAGAACCAAAAATGTAGAAAGTAAAAGTACTAAATAACACAAAGTAAGGATTTAATTTAATTTAAACCTTAGCTCAGTGTTATTGGGGGGAAACAAAGGAAGAGGGAATTAGGGTTAAATGATTTGCCCAGGATCACACCCAAGTCCTTCTGACTCCAGATTTGGTACTGTATTTACTGTATCACCCAGCCACTTCTCGGTGTTATTTCAAGTTATATTATCGTATATTATATTTTATTGTTATTTATATTATGTTTCATCATGTCATTATGCCATGTAATATTAGAGGATGTTTTATTATTATATGTTATATTATGATAATCATTATTATATAAATATAATGAATGAGTCAAATCCAAAATATGTTCCAGCCAATCAAAAAATTATAAAACAGAAAAAAAATGATGCTATAAAGATTACTATAAGATTCTGAAAGTAGTTTGAATTGATAAGAGGAATAAACAGCAAAGGTTTTATGTTAGTTGCTCCAGATGCAGACAAAAAGAAGTAATGGCCCCTGTCTTCACAGAATTTATGTTCTATTGGGTAATAATAATATGTAAATGACTTTAAGTACATTCTGAATAATGCTGCCTCAATCAACATAATTTCTCTGTGATGTCACAAAGACATATCTACATTTTATGATAATATCTCCTAGAGTCTGATGGCTACTGGGGAGAGCACAGAGGCTATAGCTATGTTTACTAGTTAGAAAGTATCTTTTGCTTTTAGATATTATAGCACAGTTAGGACAGCAGCAGCTTCAATTCCAAAGGTGTTAGATATTAGGTATGAAAAAGCTAAAAAGCATATATTGGCAGTCTCTGCCCTTGAGAAACTTGTATTCATCTGGCAGAATACAGCAATAAATGGATTAAGTCTTGATAGGATCAGGAGTCAAGCAGTCTAGAAAATTTCAAATTTCACCAGAGTTGTGTCAGAAAGAGTGAATTCCAGTCACAGAGTGAATTCCAGTCACAGGGTCAGTCTATGCAAGCAGGCCGATTTAAGAAGGACATAAAGGACTAAAAGGTACTGATATTTAATAAGCCTGGAAAGGTAAGATGAAATCAGATTTTGGAGTGTTTTAAATACCCACTTGAGAAGTTTGTGTTTCACGCTAGTGCCAACTGGGAGCCACTAAAGTTTCTTGAGCAGAGGATCATATGATTCATGACCACATTTGCTTTGGGGAGAAAAAAATAGTTATTTAGAATATCTATTAGAGAAGGGAAAAACTAAATGCAAGAATTTTTTTAATCTCTTCCACACTCCTTAACAGGAAGATTAGAATTACACATGCATGAGTGGGACAGAAGAAAAAATTTTAAGAAGGACATTCACAGAAATGATGCTATAATTTGAAGTGCTCCTTTGACACCAAAGAATAAAGAGAAAAGAAAAGAGTTAATGAAATATCTATAGAATACATGGGGGTAAAAAAGCAGAAGGAAGCTCCAAAAGATACAAATGATCAAGACATTGTTGGAATTACAGTGCTGAATTTATTATATCCTTTTAAAAAAAAAGCTATACATAATTAAGATTCAAGGTTTCATATGCAATTTTTTCCTGTTCTTTGCATATTGAAATGATCATATTTGTTGATGACTATCAACTTCATAATAAAAAATGGGGGATTAGTTCTCTTGGGGGGGGGAGTGGTTTGTTTTCATATTTGCCCTAAAAAACATTTTCTTTAATAAATTTAATTCTTAATTTCTTAATTTAATTTAATTCAACAGACATTTATTAAGTAATTATTCTGAAACAAGCCCATCTTAGATCCTAGAATAATAATAAATATATAAATAAACAAGTCCTCCTCTCAGAGATTCACATTCTACTCCTTAAGCTTAACTGTTTTCAATAAAATGACAGATACATTGTAGGTACTCAATAAATAAATGTTAACTTTATTAAAAGGCATATTTTAGATATAAATGAAATGTTGAATATCAGACAGAACATACACTTTACAATTAAAGCAGTGTGACTACATCACCACTATCCAGAAACAATATATCTAAATTTCAGGGCAACATTTCCAAAGCTGAATGAACCGCTCATAGATCAACACTTCAAACTGAAAGAAAAAAAAAAAAAAAAAAAAACACCAAGAATATGACAATCAAAAAAAATTTTTAAAGAATATATTACAATCCCTAACAACAACAAAAAAGCAGTTCTTTTTAGAAAAGAGAGAGAGAGAGAGAGAGAGAGAGAGAGACAGAGACAGAGAGAGAGACAGAGACAGAGACAGAGAGAGAGAGAGAGAGAGAAAATATGGATTTGAATTCAAATGAAAAAAAGCCCTGAGTTTAGATTTGGAAAATCTGGATTCAAATTTCAGTTCTGCTATTTAATACTTGTGTGAACTGGGCCTTGGTTTTCTCATATATAAAATGTAGGGTTAAACCAGATGAGCTCAGTTTTCTTCTAGTTCTAAATCCTACTTTCCTTTGAGTCTATTAATTGATTATTTAATTAAATGTAATTCAACAGACATGTAAGTGCTTATGATATTGAAAGGTTACATTATGAGCCACTAGATGGTGCCATTGTGCACAGAGTGCTCAGTATAGAGTGAGGAAAACATGTTAGTGAGTTCAAATCTGACCTCAGACACTTATTAACCCTGAGTAAATCACTTAACCCTGTCTTCCTCAGTTTCCTCATCTGTAAAATGAGCAGCAAAAGGAAATGGCAAACCACTCCAGTATCTTGGTCAAGAAAACCCCAAAAGGGATCACATATGGCAAATGCCTTAATAGCAATGCATGTGGAGGACCCATATTTTAATGATGTTATGTCTTTAAAAATACTCTTCTTAGCTATGTGATTAGAACATCTCATGCTCTCTTGAACCTGGAATTTTCTTGATATACAAAGAAGAGAAATATTACCTTACATGCTTCAAAGCAAAGAAATGGGAAAGATAATCTCTTAGCATATTCTTTCATTCATTCAATAAAAATCTCTTTACTGTCTACTGCATTCCAAGAATTTTTTGCTAAACCTGGGGATATAAACAAGCAAGCAAACAAACAAACAAAAAAGCTTTGGCCCTTAAAGAACTTAAATTCTATGGGGGGTGGAGGGGGAGAGGAACAGCATAAACACAGAAAATACATAAATCCAAAATACATAAAAAGTAATTTCAAGAGGGAGAGTCCTTGCAAGTGGAGGAACTAATATATATGTCCGATGTGGTTTGCAAAAGCACGTCAGTTGAGCCATGAAAGAAGCTGTAGATTCTAGGAATGAAAGAATCAAAGGTAAGAGTGCTGGCCAGGAATGAGGAGAGACCTTTGCCAGTACATAGAGATAAAATATAGGAGACTATATGGGGAACAACAAGTAAGCCATAACTTCCCATAACCCTAGGAAGGTAAGCTGGAATCAGAATGTAAAGGATTTTCATGCCAAATAGAAGAGTTCATAATTTATTTATTTATTTTAAAGAGTTTCTTAGCAGTGAACTAACACAGTCAGACTTGTGTTATTTACTTGATAGCTCTACAATGGATACATTGGAGAAGCAAGAAACTGGAGCCAAAGAAACCAAAAAGGAAGCTATTGCAATAATCCAAAGTGATGAAGGCAGGATGTAAGATGGTTATAAAGCAAGGAGAAAGAAGGAGATGTAAGAGACATTGTAAAGGTAGCATTGATACATGTTGACAACTAGTTAGAGATTATATTTCTAAACTCTTTATCTGCATAATTCTATTTAAGCAAATTATCAGTTTTCTAATTTTTTTGGTCTCTATACTCCCTTACATTCCTAAAAGAACATTTGTTTATGTTGGTTATATCTCATGATATTTGAAATTAAAACTGATAAATTTTTAAACATTTTTCATGTAAAAATATTACATGATAACAATATGTTCTGATGAAAAGTAACCAAGTTCCAGACAATTCTCAGATGATGAAATTGAAACTATTTCCACTCATATGAAAGAGTGTTCCAAATCACTATTGATCAGAGAAATGCAAATTAAGACAACTCTGAGATACCACTACACACCTGTCAGATTGGCTAAGATGACAGGAACAAATAATGATGAATGTTAGAGGGGATGTGGGAAAACTGGGACACTGATACATTGTTGGTGGAGTTGTGAAAGAATCCAGCCATTCTGGAGAGCAATTTGGAACTATGCCCAAAAAGTTGTCAAACTGTGTATACCCTTTGACCCAGCATTGCTGTTATTGGGATTATATCCCAAAGAAATACTAAGGAGTGGAAAGGGACCTGTATGTGCCAAAATGTTTGTGGCAGCTCTTTTTGTTGTAGCTAGAAACTGGAAGTTGAATGGATGTCCATCAATTGGAGAATGGTTGAGTAAATTGTGGTATATGAAGGTTATGGAATATTATTGCTCTGTAAGAAATGACTAGCAGGAGGAATACAGAGAGGCTTGGAGAGACTTAAATCAACTGTTGCTGAGTGAAATGAGCAGAACCAGAAGATCACTATACACTTCAACAACAATACTGTATGAGGATGTATTCTGATGGAAGTGGAAATCTTCAACATAAAGAAGATCCAACTCACTTCCAGTTGATCAATGATGGACAGAAATAATTATACCCAGAGAAGGAACACTGGGAGGCGAATGTAAATTGTTAGCACTACTGTCTATCTACCCAGGTTACTTATACCTTCGGAAGCTAATAATTAATGTGCAACAAGAAAATGGTATTTACACACATATATTGTATCTAGGTTACATTGTAACACATGTAAAATGTATGGGATTACCTGCCATCGGGGGGAGGGAGTGGAGGGAGGGAGGGGATAATTTGGAAAAATGAATAAAAAAAATAAAAATAAAAAGAAAAAGAAATCAAACCAAAAAAAAAAAAAAAAAAAAGAAAAGTAACCAAGTTCCAAAATGAAAAATAATTAGTGAGAAAAATATTGATTTATCTATTTTTTAAAAATCACTTTCACATCTGACTTAAGAGAAAACATTGGATTATCATATCTGCTTCTGCAGATATGTTGTATATTGTTTCAATTGAATTATATGAAGGAAGATATGGTCATACATAGATATGAAGTTAGAAAAGGTAGAACAATTTTAATTAGAAAATAATGTATTTGCTTATTAGAATATAATTTTGACCTTGTAAGCCATAAAAGGATCTTGGGAACATTAGGGACCTGTGCACCTCACTTAAGAATCACTAATCTAAACAAACATGAAATAGAATCACATGAATTAAACACCCTTTTATTTAACTTCCTTTATTGGTGTTCTGTTATCAAGAGGATTTTCAAGTATTTAAGAAGGAATGGCTTAGAAGTATTAAAATTGCTTGGGCAAGAGGTTATGAAGGATTAACAAGGGCTAAATTATAAAAGTGAAATTAAACTCTAAATTGAAGAAAGACCATCATGGGGATATCTTGCTACAAGTACAAAAACTCATCTCTCCCATTCAATTCAACTATTATTTATTAAGCACAATGGTGCCATCATAGTATTTATTTAGGGTGAGCTTACAAGGAACATAACATAACATAAAAAGAGATGAAATAAAATGCCTTTTGCTGGCAGAAATTAAAATCAGTTTCTACATGGCAGCTAGAAATGGAAAAGTGCCTCCCAAAGGTGAGAAGGAAAAAAGTTACTGTTTGAGAACAGTGGAGATGTTTTTTGGTGAGATTAAAAGACTTCTGGAATATCATAGGTGTTCCCTGAAAATATGAGCAATCTCAGAAGAAAATCAATATTTTTGAGACAATGCAGAAATTTCCATTGTTGCCCAGTAGCCCCTAGACTGATAGAATTTATACCAAGTATTATATTATTTTGAATTTTGCTCTAATAGGTACAGCATGTTGTTTTAAGAACCATTTAGAGATTAATCAAAGTACATGATGTTAAAGCAATAGAAGTAGAGTCTGATATTTTTTATTAATAATTTCATCTTCAATATATTTATAAAGAAGTTCAGGTCAGATTTGCTTATAAGACTGAGTCAAACTTTTTAAAAAGGGTAATACCTTTCTAATGAGGAAAATCTATCCATTTTGTTCAGTGATCCAAAGACTACATCATCTAGTGGCCTTTGGGTTTCATAAAAATTCAAAGGAAACTTAATCCTAGTAGGGTTTACTATAAGGAATATAGCAGACTTTACTCCTAGCTCTGCTACTTTGAGCTTAATTTCTCTTGAGCTCAGTTTCTTCATCTGCAAAATGAAAAGATTGTATCAGATGATCTCTCAAGTATCCTTCAGCTCTAATATATGATAGGATTCTTTGTGAAGTCAATAGTAGTAAAGCTAAAGGGAACCCACCTCAGTTCCTTTTTGCAATTATATTCCAACTCAAAGAATTCTTGGTTATCTCCTAAATTCTACCTAGAGCCCAATGTGTAGCAGTATCAAGAAAAAAGACTTAAGAATATCCTGTATTCTTTTTTCAAGAAACTTGAAGTGCTCTTTGAATATGTCCATACTCTCAGGTCCATATTTGGCTTTACTTTATCTTATTCCTTCTTTTTTTTCATTATTTTTCATATCAGAGGCCCTAATAGAACTAGTACAGCTTCATAAGAATCAGTTCTGTAAACAAGTCATATCAGTAAATACTCTTTGGTCAAAAAAATGTCTAATGTGAAAGCCTATTCTCCCACATGTCTTAGATTTTTGGAGGAAAGTTTTATACCAACTTTTTTTTCACATACCACCTTAGTAAATATCCTTTGCTTAAAAAAAAAAAAACTAATTGATATCTAGTAGCTGGTTGAAATAAGAAATACACTGTCATAGGTTTATGAGCAACAGTACTAGAAACCCAGCCCCTCAGGTTTCCAATAATCCTAAAAGTAGTCAAATCAATATAGTTTGGGATAGCACCTCAAAAGAAGTATTACATTAGTAAGAATAGTTGACATGCTCTGTCTACTGTTAATCTTGTTAACCATCATCTTTCATGAACAGTCTACTGAAAGGGTCCAATGACCCCTTCACCGATGACCTCCTTATCAATTAGCACAGTGGACCCTTTAAAAAAAATCCTTATTTAACTAGAACTTTAGGATGCATTTGACACTGTCAATCATCATCATTTTTCTGGATTTGCTCTCTGTCCCTTTGTAGTCTATGAAAATCTTCCTTGATTTTCCTCCTTTCTTTCTGAATGACCCTTCCTAGTGATCACTAGTTTATCATTATTCTCCTGACACCCAACTATAAGAATCATACAAAGCTCTATCTTAGGCCCTTTTCTCTTTTCTCTATAATTCCGTCCCTTGGCAATCTCAGCTGTACCCTCTAACTCGTACTGTTGTAAACCTGCCTCACCAATCTATACATGGCAGCCCTGACATCTTGCCTAAATTCCAGTCCTGGATTTTAACTGCCTGAATTATATTACCTATATTATTGAAATAATATAGAATTGCCAGCAACAATAACAGAGATGTTGAGATGAAGTAGTCAAAGGTGAGAACATGATGAGTACAGCATTAGACATTTCAGGGTAGCCTGCAGACATTTCAAACTCAGTGTCTAAAACTGAGCTCACCATTTCTCCCTAAAATTGTTCCTCATGGTGCAACTAGGTGGTGTAGTGGACAGAGTACTAGCCCGGAAGTCAGGAGGACTTTAGTTCAAATGTGGCCTCAGATACTTAACACTTCCTAGCTGTGTGACCCACAAGTAACTTAACCCCAATTGCCTCAGAAAAAAAAATTCCTCATTCTAACTTCCCTATTTTTACTGATTAGACAATCATCATCCAAGTTATTGAATTTCAACACAAAAGGATCATTAACTCTTAGCTGTCTCTCCACCTCCCTCTGTCAGTTACATACTAGGTTTTATTGATTCTACCTCTAACAAATCTTGCATCTTTCCCTTCCTCTCTAATCACAATAACACAAACCCTGGTTTAGGCTTTAAAATCCCTCACCCAAATGGCCTTCTTGCCTCAGTTTCACTCTTTCCCTTATTCAATCTATCTTTACTATGGATTGGATAGCTAGATGATGTAGTGGATAGAGTAGTAGGCTTAGAGTCAGGAAGACCTCTCAATTTGACTTCAAACCCAGCCTCAGACAATTATTAATTGTGTGACTATGGATAAGTCACTTAACTCTGTTTACTTCAGTTTTCTCACCTGTAAAATGAGCTGGAGAAAGAAATGACAAATCACAACAGTATTATTGCCAAGAAAAATGTATTTGGGATCACGAACATTCAGACACAACTAAAAACACTACTAAACAACAATAAAAAGAATTTAAGTCTATCTGAAGAAAGTAGCAAGATTACTTCAAAGGATGGAGATAAGCCTTATGTGTTTATTTTAAGAATGTATAAGAATAAGTATATTAAATACTCAAAAAAGATGGAGAGTAATATTCAACCCTAAATCTTATGTCAAGTATGGGGCTAATGCCAGAGCCTGTTAGTTCAGGTTCATTGTTGGAGAGAAATGAGTCATTCACAAGTCATTGAACAATGAACAAAAAGTTTACTTTGTAACAAAATATGCGGCAAGGATACATTAGCACTTAGTTTTTCTGAGTACAGTCTCTCACTTCCATATGGGCAGGGTATGTTGACTCACATGGTTTTCAGATATCCACCAAGTTTCAGGGGCTCAACAACACATGAATGGGACTTTTTATGTCCTGAGATGATGAGGAAGTGACATGAAGGGAAGAAAGGGCCAATGAAGTCCCGAAAACTGTTATATTGCTTGTTAGGAAAAACTTTTCCCTATTTTGAACAGAGGTCCTAGAGCAGACTATATTAATACAATCATGATGAGAGTAAACATGTGCAATATTCTGAGTAATACTTAAGGGTGACACTGACTGGTATTAAAGGAATGAAAGAAGAGAGGAATGTCTTTCTGAATTAGAAATCCTGCGTTTCAGGATTTCTGGAACTGGGAAACTGGAACTAGAACTATGATTTCATAGCAAATCCAATCTCCCTTAGAAGAAGAATGATGTAGCAGAAAAAAAAAAAAAAACTAGATTTGGGATCAGTGAATATTGGTTTTAGTTCCAGTTTTCCTCCCTGTGTCCATCCAAGACAGTCATTTCATCTCTCCAGGCTTCCATTTCATCGTATGAAAAATGAAGATGGTCTAGATCAGGGCTTCTTAAACTTTTTGCACTCACAATACTTTTTCACCCAAGAAATTTTTACATAACTTCATCTCAAATATGAGCTAAGATATTTCTGGCAGTTAATTCATGTATGCAAAGCATGTATGTTGTGTGTTCGGAACCAAGACTTCCACATTCAGTTCTACATCCCATAGGGGATTATAACCCACATTTTAAAAAACTTTGGTTTACATGAAGTACCTTGCCAAGGCATAATGAATGCAGAATCAGAAAGTAGCATATAGAATATGTAGAAGAGTTTGAATTGTTCTTTAGGATTCAGCAAGTGTCTGCTACTGTAGCGAGCTGTCGTCTCCAGAAGCTGCCGGATCGCTCTCTGGGAAGAGATATGCTGTGTCTACTCAAATCTTTCAGACAGATTCTTCTTCCTGTAGTGAACCGTTGTCTTCAGGCAGTTGCTGTTAACTCTTGTCCTTAGAGGTGACTTCCCTTCCTGCAGAGAGCCCCGTCAGGGCTGATGTAATGCAGAGTCTCTTCTTCTTTCTCTGAGAGCTCTCTTTTATTCTCCCAGAGAATGGGCGTGGGATAATGCAAGGGCTTCTGGGAAGAACCACCCCAGCCAATGAGCTTGCCCCCTCTATCAAGTCAACCTGAGTTCTCACCTTGTCACTGTCCAGACAACCTCAGTTCTCACTTAGTAATCCTAACATCTCCCCCTTTCTTTTGATTTAGAACATAGGACAGTCATGACCTTGAAACATAAATCCATCAATATGGGAAGTATTACAGATAATTACATAAATTACATAAGCATATAGTAACATAGTAACATAACACATGCTAGAAGCATATAACATAATCATAAATTGAAAATTTATAAATGTCCATAAGTCCATTGTCCATTAGTCTCATCTTGTGTGAGGAAGTCCAATGATTCCTGCTGGTTTTAAAGTTCTTTAACAGTCTTCTTATTATCCATGCTCTTTCAGTGTCAGATGTTTCTTAGATCTTCTCCTTTATTTTGAGGTCTTTCTCTTTTTCTGTCTCTCTCTGATGGACAAGGCGAATATGACTCGTTGGCACCCATCTGATTCCTTCTCCTGCTGAAGAAATACAAGCAAACCCTCTCCCCCAGGCAGTTAACCTATCTGGTCCCTTCCATTCACCACTTTCTGGATCTCTCCACATCACCTGGCGATTATCTAAGGACAGTGGAGATGCTCTCACTGGACACTGCCCTTCTGGTGGGTTATAAAACCTGTCTGCTGGAGCCAGTGCATCTTTGTCAAAAATTAGAAAATTAATGGTATAGAGAACTAAATTTAGAAGTTCCCTAGGGCTACCTGTGGCTCCCCCTTTCTTTTGTTTTTGGAGGAGTGTCTTAATATCTCTGTTTCTTCTCTCTACTATTGCCTGCCCTTGAGGATTAAAGGGTAT
This sequence comes from Sminthopsis crassicaudata, assembly GCF_048593235.1. Lineage (NCBI taxonomy): Eukaryota > Metazoa > Chordata > Mammalia > Dasyuromorphia > Dasyuridae > Sminthopsis > Sminthopsis crassicaudata. The sequence continues at coordinate 295,214,348 of NC_133619.1, read as the reverse complement.
GCCCGTGGTATGTAAAATCTTATACTGTGCACAAAAGTGTGTAAAATGTTTGGACGTATATGCAGGTCCATTGTCTGTTTTTATTGCTTGTGGCACACCCATAATTGCAAAAGCTTGTATAAGGAATTCAGTGACCACTCGGGCTGTCTCTTTTGCTGCTGGCATTGCAAATGTGAATCCTGAAAAGGTGTCTACCACGACATGAATAAAAGATAGACGACCAAAAGATTTATAATGGGTCACATCCATTTGCCAGATTTCATTGGGTCTCAAACCACGAGGATTCTTCCCTGGAGGGAGTGTAGGAGCATGGAAAGGAAGACAAGCTGTACAGCTTTTTACTATGCTCCTAGCTTCCTCTCTTGTGATTCCAAATTGTAAACGTAAAGCTCGAGCAGCCTGATGATATTTAGAATGAGATTCTTGTGCTTCCTGAAATAAAGGACTACTGGCTAACATGGTTAGAAGGCTATCTGCCTTTGAATTTCCATCAAAAATGGGACCTGGAAGTCCACTATGTGAGTGGACATGCAAGATATAAATCTTGCCTGGATGTTTTCTCACTTGCTCTTGAAGTTCCTTAAAGAGCTGATAAATATTGGAGGCTGCAAATTTTATTTGGGCTGTGGCAATTCTTTGTACTACACCTACTGAATAGGCTGAATCAGTAATTATATTTACGTCTCCTGGGTAATAAGTGAGAGCTAGCATGATAGCAAATAATTCATTCTGTTGAGTGGATTCAAAAGGAGTCCTGATTAGTCTCTTTATGGTTAAATCATGAGAGTATATGGCACAAATATTTTCTTTGGAGGCATCTGTAAAGATTGTTGGTCCTTTAAGAGGAACCTTAGAAACCTTTTCTTCAAAAATCCATCGCCAATTATGAAGTAGCCGGGTAATCTTTAATGGAGATCCATGTGCAAAATTTGGAGCGGTGGCCAATAAAATTTGCCATTCTGGGATGGTCTCACAGCATACATTAATCTGTGCGTTAGTATAGAATGTGTATATTTTTTCAGGACTTATCCCAGATAATTGTATTACTCTCTTAATAGCCTTTAATAAAATCCTAGCCACAAGCACTGGGTAAGGTGTAAGGCTTTGTTCTGGTTGTGCTGGGAGGTTCACCCACTCAATCACTCTGTCTCCTTGATGAAGGACTGCTGTGGGTGCCTCTTTTGTAGCAAAAACTGATATTTCCAAGGGTTTTTGAGTGACTCTTTCAACCACATTGGATAAAGCCAGTTCAACTTCTCTCAAAGCCTTTTGTGCTTCTTTTGTAAGCTGGCGTGGTGAATTTAAAGCACTGTCTCCCCTTAAAATATCATATAGTGGTTGCAATTGACAGGTAGTCAAGCCTAGCACGGGACGCATCCATTGGATATCTCCTATCAATTTCTGGAAGTCATTTAAGGTGTTTAGCTTCTCTGTTCTTAAGGAGAGTTTTTGTACTGTAAGCACCTTAGGATATACTTCATATCCTAAATATTGAAAAGGAGCATGTCTTTGAATTTTTTCTGTAGCTATATGCAGTTTGTAGTACTTTAATGTTTCCATGGTCCTTTGTAGACATGCCTCTAACATTTGTTCCTCAGGTGCACATCCCAAAATATCATCCATATAATGTAACAATATTACTTTTGGAAAGGCTTTTCTTACTGGAGCAAGAGCAGCTGCAACATACATTTGGCACATAGTAGGGCTGTTTTTCATTCCCTGTGGCAAAACTGTCCATTCATATCTTTTATAAGGCTCAGCCAAATTAACACTAGGCACTGAAAAAGCAAATCTTTTCATATCCTCCTTATCTAGAGGAATAGAATAGAAACAATCCTTAATGTCTATAACCCATAGAGGCCATTCTCTTGGCAACTGAGTAGGAGATGGAAGTCCAGGCTGAAGAGTTCCCATAGTTTCCATCTGTTCATTTACTCTTCTTAGATCAGTTATCATCCTCCATTTTCCAGATTTCTTTTTCACCACAAATACTGGGGAATTCCAAGGACTTAGAGAAGGCCGCAAGTGTCCTTGGTCAAGTTGTTCTTGCACTATGTCTAATAAGGCCTGAATTTTATCACTTCTTAAGGGCCACTGTTCTACCCACACTGGTGAATCAGTCTTCCACTGAATAGGAACTGGTGAAAGTGCAGGTAGGCCTTCAACAGCAGCCCTGCCTAAAAAGCCGAAGTGCTTATTTGTAATCCTATCTGCTGTAAAATGTCTCTTCCCCACAGATTGATGGGGATTTTTTCAACCACAAAAGGAGTAAAAGCTCCTGTTTCTCCTTCAAATACCCATCTCAAAGGCCTAGCACTAACTTCTGCTGCTATTGATCCTCCCACCCCAGACATATAGGTGTCTGCTTTAATCTTTGGCCAGTGACCGGGCCAATTGGCACCTCTAATAACTGTACGATCTGCACCCGTGTCTACCAATCCTTCAAATGGTATTCCGTTTATATAAATAGTAAGCATAGGTCGGTCAGCTGTCACAGCTGCTGTCCAATATATTCCTGGATTTTGTTCATTGGAGTCAAAATCTAGGCGACTATCACTAGGTTGCTTATTAGGGGTCTGTAACAATAAGCCTGATGCTACTACTTCTCCTGGTTGATAAATCACACGTTGTCTGCCTGTGTTAGTGACTGGGATATTAGATACACGTTCTCCAGTCTCCCACATCAGTGTATGGATGGACACTGTTTTGTAGGCACTCTCAGAAGGTGAAATGGTCAAGCCTACTGTGCCTGGAGGCAAAGGATCCATAGGCTCAACAGGAACAGATTTCACTTCTCCAGGGAGTATCTCGGTAGTCTCTACTGCACACAACTCTATTTTTCCTAATTTCAATCCCTTTCTTCCATCTGATTGCCTTTTGGCTGATTGATCATGTCTTAAAATTCTCTGGATGTAACCTCGGCTGCCATCATGCCCCACTTGGGGGGCTGAAGCTGGGCCCCATCTGTCATTTCCCTGGGTCAATCTACATTCGGAGGCCCAGTGGAGGCCCTTGTGACATTTTGGACATGGAGTTTTAGGTCTTCTCTCACCCTGTCTTCTCACTGTATCTCCATACCTACACTGAGCTCTTAGATGTCCAATTTTTCCACATTGAAAACATCGCCGAGTTTCTCTAGAAGTCCCTTGCCAGGAGGGACCCTGCCTTTCCACATTCATCATTGTCCGGGTGTAAAAAGCATTTGTTCCCACTGTAGCACAGCGTCTTATGATCTCCTCTAAAGGAGCATCTTTGTCTAATCCCCATATAATTCTTTTGCAAATCTCATTGGCATTTTCCTTAGCCAGATGTCTGGTCATTATTTCTGTAGCTGCATTTTCTCCAATAGTTCTTTTGACAGCAGTTTGCAAACGTCCCACAAAATCTGCAAAAGGTTCATTGGGACCTTGCTCTATTTTAGTGAAAGCCTCTCCACGATCTTTCTGTCCAGGGAGGACACCCCAAGCTTTTATTGCAGCCTTGGCAATTTGTTCATATATTGTCATGGTATAATGAATCTGTTCCGAATTCTCTCCATACCGACCTTCACCAGCCAAGTGCTCAAAAGTGAATTGTGTGTTAACTCCTATTTCCAAATTGCATCTGACTTGAATTTTACATAATTCATGAAATTCCGAAAGCCATAATAAATTTTCTCCAGGTTCCAGGCATATCCTTGCTATGGATTTCCAATCATTCGGGGTTAGGACTTCATAAGACAAACCATCTAGTAACATTTTGACATAAGCTGATGTAGTCCCATAAAGGGTACAACCTTTTTTCAAATCCTTAATTTTATTCAAATCTAAAGGTGCATATCTTCTCATTTTATGACCTACAGAATCAATATTTTCAATCACAGGATATGCATGTATAAAATCACTTATATCCTGTCCTTCTTTCTTAGCTTTAACCAATGCTTTTTCTAATCTTGTCATAGGCTTAGGCTTCTTCACAGGCAATTCTGTTTGTGTTTCTGCCTCTTCCCCTCTTTCTTCCTCCATCTCTGAAGGTGGGGTTGATGTGGGCCTGTCAATAATCTGTTCTCTAGGCAGGGTTGAAGCTTCTTCAAGAGAATCATACCATAATTCCTCATTTAAATCCTCTTGCTCTAGGGAAAGATCTTGATCTTTCCTTTTTTCCTCACACTTCCTCCTCTGTTCATTTTTAGAACTTTTCCTTCTCCTACAACTTGCTTGATAGTTTAAGGCTAATTGAACTATGTTGTAGATATAAAATACTTCTGCAGAAATTGAACGAGGCCCATTTTTTGCTTGAAATTCTTTCATTTCATATCCCACTAGCTTCCATTTATCTACATCTATCTTTTCTTCCTCTAAGAACCAAGGGGATGTGCGTCTTAATGCAGCCAAGAGTTTAGCAATCTGTACCCAGGTTACAAGTAAACTCTGCTCCTCAATTATGTTGATTATACTCTCTATAGTACCACTCCTGAATGGGGGTGGAGCTGAGGTTACTTCTGGGGCTGGGGATGAGTCGGCTGAGGTCCAGGGATTGAATATAGCTAACATCTGCCCCATTTCAGCTATAAGAGATTCCTGGTTTAGCCCTTAACAAGTTAAGTTCCTTATTTATCTATTAGCACACTCACTTAATCTTTAACAAAGTTTCCTCTTTACTCACGGTTCTGGGTCAGAGAGACTGAGATCTGGATGGGAGGCTTTTCTACTGGAATCAGGACTGTGTCTGTCCCTGTTCGGGTGCCAAATTGCGAAGGTCTGGTCTAGCTCCTCTTGTCAGGATAAGCAAAAGTCCTTGCCCCACGTGTGGACGCCAAGTGTAGCGAGCTGTCGTCTCCAGAAGCTGCCGGATCGCTCTCTGGGAAGAGATATGCTGTGTCTACTCAAATCTTTCAGACAGATTCTTCTTCCTGTAGTGAACCGTTGTCTTCAGGCAGTTGCTGTTAACTCTTGTCCTTAGAGGTGACTTCCCTTCCTGCAGAGAGCCCCGTCAGGGCTGATGTAATGCAGAGTCTCTTCTTCTTTCTCTGAGAGCTCTCTTTTATTCTCCCAGAGAATGGGCGTGGGATAATGCAAGGGCTTCTGGGAAGAACCACCCCAGCCAATGAGCTTGCCCCCTCTATCAAGTCAACCTGAGTTCTCACCTTGTCACTGTCCAGACAACCTCAGTTCTCACTTAGTAATCCTAACATGCTACTATGATTATTATTAGTATTATTGTTATTGGCTATAAAAGTACAGCCCATTTTACATTGTTTATATCACTAATAATTCACTAATGCAGGAGTGTTAAGTTCTTACTAAGTGCTAAGTTGGTACTTAACAATTCTCTAGCTCAGAGTTCACATCTTTAGTTCAAACAAGCAGTTTCATTGGTTGTAAGAATTTCCCACAAGCTCCTGGAGTACACCCAAGCCCATTCTCTGAGAGGATAAAAGGAGAAGTTAGAATCTGGAAAATCAGTTCTGGATTGGGTCAAGGAGAAGACGTCCGTCCGGTGGATTCGCAAGTCCAGCAATCCCATACTTTTGAAGGGGAAGAAGACAGAGAAAAAGATTCACAGAGAAAAGAAACCTCCTCCCAGAAAAGGATTACAATTGAGAGACAACAGGACTTTTACACAGGGGTTCTCAAACTTCGCCTGTGGGCCAGATGCCATAAGGATGTTTATGTGGCCAGCAGGGTTATAGCAAATGGACTGAGGGGCGGAGACAGATCGTGAGTTTTTGTTTTTACTATAGTTCAGCCCTCCAACAGTCTGAGGGACAGTGAACTGGCCCCCTATTTAAAAAGTTTGAGGACCACTGCACTAATGCAATAATTAGCTAATGTTTAAGATGTTCTTTTCATGAACATAGTACTAGCCTCCTCAAACTGGAGGACATTTGACTTGATAGGCAGATTGTTGATATTGAATAATTACTTGATATTTTAATGAAATAAATTGGAGGAGGTGTTACATTAGTTATAACCACATTTCTCTTGAAATACATGCTCTCTGCTTCCTACATATTTCTTACCACCCCTTCCCCCAGGAATTTTATTTCTCTTCTCCATCTTCTCCCTCCCACTACCACTCCATAGCCCCGTCTCTCTTGCCCCACACTGTTATTAATAAAACTGGATCTTTTCATATACAGTCCTCCAGAGGTATGTTGTTCCTGTCTGCTGAAATGCTACAGAGATAAGCACTATATGAATAATTAGGGATGGTAGACCATGTGTGTAGGGTATCATCAATATGCTAATGAAACTTAACTTCTACCTTTTCTTAGCTTTCTAACAAATTGTCATTTTTTACTTTCCTAAAACTGTGATAAGAGAGTGGATAAAAACTAAATCTTGGGTTTAACTCTCATTAAACAGAGCTCTCTATAGTGTCTGCACCAACAAGATTCAAGTTAGTTCTATGATTCAATTCAGCAAACAGCAATTAAATGCCTCTTGTGTGTAGAACATTGTTTATTAGTACTGGGAAAGATATAAAGCTTATTCAGGATATAGATGACATCTTCAAAGGATAGGAAACTATGTTATACATACAAATAACTCTAACACAAAATGAGTGACACTTGAGGGTAAGGGGAAAAGGTAATTAGTGACAAAGAGGGAGAGATGAGAACAAAGGAAGATTTCATAGAAGAGGCAGGATTTGAATTTAGCTTTAAAAGATGGGTAAGAGTCAGGAATGGGCAGCTAGATAGTGCAGCAGATAAAGCACCAAGATTGGAGTCAGAAAAACCTAAGTTCAAATCCAGCCTAAGACATTCACTAACTCTCTGACTTTGGGCAAGTCTAACCTTGCTTCCCTCAGTTCTTCACCTATAAAATGAGTTGGAGAAAGAAATGGCAAACTATTTCAGTATCTTTACCAAGAAAACTCTAAATGGGTCCTTGAAGAGTCAAACATGACTGAATGACAACAGGAGTCAAGAGGGGAAAAGGCAAGAATCAATCAGTTCAATTAAAGCATTTAAGATTCTAGACAAAGGAAATGTCATGATAAAAGACACAAAGACAGAAGGTGACAATGTACCATGAGTTTTGCTGGAATATTGACTGTGGAAGGAGTATGAAGGCTAAATGATATCAGATTGTGAAAAACCCTATCTAAACACCAGGCAAAAGAATTTTAACTTTATTTGTAAATAGTACAGAGTCATTCAAAGATTTTGAGCAGAGCAAAAACATGACCAGATCTAGAAATATAAAAGCAATGCCTTATAGTGACAATGGTTTGGAAGAGGAGAGAATAGAGGGAGAGATACTTTTTAGTCCATAGTTGAAAGAAATAGTAAGGAGAATCTACGCTAGAGTCATGGCAACTAGCACAAAGGAGGATGTTTCTTGCCCATCTCTGTGAATTTTTATGAAGTCTACATAATATATCCATTAGACATGGGATCGTGGATTGGTTTGAATACTGCCTCTGGTACCTATGTCTATGTAACCCAAGAAAAATTAACCCTCAAAATTTCACTTTCTTTTTTTCTATACAATGGGGAAAATAATAATTGAAGTACTTATTTTGCAGGGTAGCTGTGAGGCTCAAACTAGATGATATAAGTAAAGTTTATATAAGCAAACTTTAAAGTCCTCTATAAATGTCACTAATTACTATTATTATTTTCTTTCTTAGAGATAGGTGCTAAAGCAGCTTAAAATATCACAAAAAATAATATAATTTATCCACAGATCATTCATCTTCCAAATATGTAAGATTGGCTGAATAGAGGCAAAACCATAGTAGAGACAGGAACAGCTGTGCAGAATAATGAGTGAAGGAAAACTGGAATAGTATTATGGTAATACAGAACTGTCTCTCCTTTTCTCCCTTTCAATTCCTATATAAGAGACTCCTAAGGGCAAAAGTTTTATGTTCAATTAGACACATGTTTCACCAAGCACAGAAAGGAAACAGCATGGAAAAAACACTTGACATCTGGCTTCCACTTCTGACTCAACATTAAACCTACTCTATGACATTGAACAAGTCATTCCATCTCTGTAGACTTCCATTCCCAGTTTTTTAAGATGAAAGGGTTAGGCTCAATGGTCTAAAATTTTCTCTGTTGGATGTGTACAGAGTCATCTAGAGGTAAATTCCTAAAAGCAATAACTAAATCTTCAGCATCCTGCTCCTTCCTTTTCCCTCACATTCTCCTCCATGTCAGTCTCAATATTAATACTGGTTTAAATCTTACACTATAACATCCCTCAAAAAATGGCTCATACTCCAAAATGGCTCCATGTTTGACATATCATTATTTGGTTGACTGAGTTACTTTTCTTAGGGATAGAAGAAAGCATTCTGTCTTCCACTTCTGCTTCCACTTCCACAAACTGCTAATTGCTTTATCACTGTCCTTATTATATTTTCATTTTTAAAAAGAGTATTTCTATTAACTCAATGTATTTCTCATGGGAACAGTGTAAGAATATTTATTTATAGTGTGGGATATAGGATAGAGAAGACACCATAAGTCAGAGTCCAATATCAGTTTCCCTAACCTGTTTTTATTTTCCTTCATGGTTTACTTTCTCACTATTTTTCTGACCCCATGGATTTTCTAAGACTTCCTAGTTTTCTTTCATTATAGTTCTGATAACAAGAAATGGAATGCATTTCGGGGACTATGAGGTAGAAGAGCAGATACTATTTTATCTATATGAGTCATTTGTAAACAGGGTACATGCAAAAAATGGACTACCAAGATGGGAGAGGATTCCTTCCACCCCCTAGGTTGAACAAAGTCTCAGATAGCCAGGAACCAAGGAAGTACTTCCAGGCAGGACAGCTTAGAACAGTTTCCTCTTCTGCAGGAAAAAAAAAATTCTTAATCCTTAAGACACAAAGCAAATAACCATTTCTCTTTTCAAGTAGTCTATGCCAAAAATACAGTTAAGAAGTTTCCACATCATGCAAATTTTAAATAAATTTTAAAGTAATTAGATAAATGGGAGAAAAGGAAAGTATCTGAATATCTTAAACATATTACCAGTCTTGAGTATGTCTTTCTCAATTCCATTTTTTCCATTACTTTATTCATGAGGTAGCATGTTTTTATCACTCTAGGCTCAGTATTAATATCCTTCCTATCTCTGCTCTAAAAAGTTTCTATTCTTTTTGTAATATATGATAATTCTCTTTTTTAATTTATAGGATGCCATGTATTATGCATTGATGAACCTTGGCTAATACTACAAATTCTATATAATTTTTCACGTGTCATAAGTGGCCATTTAAATTGAAGCAAAAATAAAATTCAATTAATTCAAATTCACTATATCTGGTTCTTCTCTCATTTCAGAATAATTTTCTGACCACTTAACATTATCATTTATGGGGGAAAAGTATTTCTTCAGGACCCTTATAAATAGCAACTACACATGACAGCTTGGTAATGATAATGATCAGGAAGAGTTTTGAAGGGTTCATATTATTTACAAAATGGTTCATTAAGAAGCCACTCTATAATATATACACTATATAGTAAGAAAGTATATATTCTGCCCTCTTTTGTTTTCAGCCCCAAATCTTTTGTTGAAATAATGAACAGGATAAGCTTTCCATTCAAAATAGGATTCATTTTACATGCATCTATCTAGCTTTTTCCTGGAATTTTCTTTTGATTTTTCTTCATCATGGATACCCACTTCATCTGAATAACAGATTCCACACTAAATTCTCTGACCTTTCCAGGGAACTTTCCTCCTTTAGAAGCAAACACATATCTCCCACTGAGGGCAATGAGATCCAATGTCAATAATGAAGGACATCATTTAGCCTGAGAGTAGCTTGGGGGCATTTAAAGACAGATTTCATCAAAGGAAGGTGATTGCTCTCTGAAAAAAGACAGGTAAGCATCAATTTACTTAACTCCAAATTCAGAGGTATAACCATTTAGTAAACACCAGAGGATGCTTTGAAATTCTGTAACCATGTTACTGATCCCCTTTGGATTTAGAAGCGGGGGAGTATATTATTCTATAAGTCATTGTGCTGCATTTGACTTGTGTTGCTTATTGATAGTGAAGCTAACTCATTCCAGTTGTGTCTGACTCTTCATGACAGCATTTAGGGTTTTCCTGGCAAAAATATTAGAGTAGTTTGATATTTCCTTCTCCTGCTTATTTTACAGGTGAAGAAACCAACACAAGCAGAATAAAGTAACTATGACAAGGTCATCCAGCTAGATATTCTCTGAGGCTGGATTTGAACTGAGGTCTTCCTTCCTGATTCTAGAAACTGCTCTCTATCCACTTTTCCACTCAGCTGCCCAGTTGTATTGCTATTAGTTTATCTTTCATTTATAAACTAATAGCATTTATGCATAAATATACTTTTATGAACAAATAATATGATAGTTAACTACTGTTTAGACTAATTGGGAGAGTCATGCCCTCCAACTTTCATTCCTAGTTCAACACTTAGCCTAATCTATGTTCCCTCAAACCCAGCCCAACTGAAAGCTACTGAGTACAAAAATAATCGAGTTTCAATCCTTCTACCACAACCAAAAGTTATCATCAATTTTCTGATGTATTAAAACATAGCATAGATTCTGCCTATAAAAAGCCAACTGCCATCTTGTTTCTAGGCCACCTCTTTTTTCTTGGATAAACATTCTCTTTTAATAATTTATTTTTTAAGTGATCATCCCCATGATCTCATCAGTTGTGAGCAAAAGATGAAGAATCAGACACCCCAGTTCGGGTGTTCAGAATTACCTCAAATTGGCTCTGTGACTCATGTGACCAAGTAATTTAATGGAAGGGCCTTAGTTTCCCAATCTATGTGGTTATCTCCAACATAGATTCTATGTCTAAAAAAAAAAAAAATTAGGATTCTCTTCCACATATGAAGATACCTACATCTGTCAAGATTCAAAGTTTTCATAAATCTTAGTTTGTAAAGAGGTATATGATATGATATGGTAATTTTATTCAATTATTTTAAAATCTATTATGTGCAATAAAGATTCGATTTGTTTAGTTTGGGTCTAGAAGATAATATTTGGAATAATGGATAGAAAATACAGAGAGAAAGAGTGTGGGTCAATGTAAGTATATTGTACAAATAAGGGAACATTATGTGTACCTCACAGATGATTTTAGAGTCAATGATGACTAAGGCAAATGAAGTATTGTTAGAATCCTTTGAGACTTATATTGCAGGGATAGTATCAGAACAGATGACCCTGAAAAGATATTATAAGTGGGTAGTGAAGAAGGCTTATGGACAGAGGAATCCTAATTCCAGAGCTGACATGGACAAAACACTATCTTAAAACATTTTAATACTTATGGGTGTGATTTTGTGTGCCTATAATTCTGAATGCTGGAAACTAAAGCCAAAAGAGTTTTGAATTGCATCAGATTAAAGTGATTGGGTGTCTGTGCTAAGTCTGCACCAATATGATGAACCCCAAGAACCACTTGGCTACCAAGCTTCCTACCAAGGGATGATGAATCAACTCCCACAAGAAATGGAGCAGGTTAAAGCTGCACTGCCGATCAGTAGTAGGATTAAGAGTGTCACTGATCTCTGCATATCCACCCTGGATGAGATAGAAGACGTGGTCTCAAGAAACAAACCAAAAAAAAATTTGATGTGATAGCTACTTGATAGGTGATCCTGATACAACAGCCTTTCTGTTTAAAATGGAAACTTAAGAGATAAGACTACATAATGAAGGAGCTGATAACCTATTGTCAAATCTCAGAAATATTTCACCTTAATGAGCTATAGCTGACATCTTCTGAAAACTTGCAGAGAAGAAATAGGAGAATGACTGAAAGTCTCTATACACTTTTTCCAAATACACTCTAAGGAATAATTTCCCCATCCCCTTCTAATTTTTTTTTTTCTGAGACTTCTTCCATATCTATCATCTTAGGAAGTATAGAAGAGTATATCTCTTCCTATATGAGTATAGGAGAAAAATTCCCTCTACGTGATTACCTCTTTTAATTTGTTTTGCTTTTGTTATCTCAATTATATACTCAGCTTTAGAATCTATGGGCAACTGAGTGTCACAGTGGAAAAACTGTCAGGCCTAGAATCAGGAAGACTTGAATTCAATTCCAGCCTCAGACATTTACTAGCTGTGTAATCCTGTTTGCCTTGGTTTCTTCACCTGTAAAATGAATTGGAGAAGGAAATGGCAAACCATTTTAGTATCGTAGCCAATGAAATCCCAAATGGAGTCACAAAGAGTGGGAATATAAGTAACCAAAAGGATTGAGCAACATCAAATTGGACCTATAACTTTTGTGTGTTTTACAATGGTTGGGATTTGGGCCATGACATGTTTACTGAAAACAACCAGAAGGAAATTTAGAAGCATAAAAAGACATTCCAGAGTCAGAATTCTCAAAGAATTTCAGAAATACAGCTGTCACATTTTTAAAAATCCCAACAATTAGAATCTAAAAATGAATTGGACTGCCTTGGGGAGTGGAGTCTCAACTGAGGTCTTCAAAAAGAAATGAGTTGATCATTTATTGATTGTGTTGTAGAAAAAATTCCACTTCAGATATGGGTTGGACTAGATGGCTTCTGGTATTTATTCAATAATATTAGCTATTAATTCCCCTTACATATTCTATATTTTAGAAAAATTAAAGTGTTCTCCAGATTTTTGCTTGACTTTTATTTCAGAGTCTTTGTTCACACTATTCCCTATGTCTAAAATGAACTTTCCAGTCTTTGCCTGTTTAAATCCTCTACCTTCAAAGCCTAATTTACTTGCCACTGCTTCTATATAATTTTCCTGAGTACCCATCTATGGATTGGGGAAGAAAGAAGAAGGGAGAATTCAGTTCTCAAATATCACACAGCATTTTGTCTAGAGTTTGCCTATGGACTTATTTTTCATTCTCCCAGGAATCATAGTTATTTATGTACTTATTCTCCACTTCTAAAATATAAGTCTTATGACATTCATCTTCCTGTCCTCTTCATATGTTTGATTTCTTTTTTCATCTGATTAACCCAAAGCTATTTGATACAGTTTTTTTTAATGAAATTTTAAAATAATTTAGTAATGGCTGAGAATTTTCTGATGTACCTTGAAATAACTTAAAACAGAGTGTGTCCCAAAACCATGACTCAAAATCACTACTCTATAATATATATACACACATATATATGTATATGTACATATACATTTCCTATACAATTTAGCATATTCATATATGTTATCATATGTGATATATCATCATACATCTACCATTGTGCTATGTTATATAATATATATTATATACACATAATATATATCATATTTTATTTGGTAACTTTTTTGTAAAAAGCAAGAGTACTTTCATTAATTAAATGGGATAAGATTAATAAATTATAAAAAAAGATGCTTAGGGTGAATTATGAAACTGATTGTATGATTTGGGGAGCAGTGGGTAGGAGGCACAAGAGAGACTCATTATTACAAGTCTAGGCCATATTTCTCCAAACTACATTTGAAGTTGAGATGGACTTTCTGGATGTGCCACTATATGTTTTATCTTGTCTATACTTTCAAACATCTGGAGTTACCAGAAACAAAATGGAGAAAGTCTGTGGTAAATTATATTCCCTAAAAACAGCCTCTTGGTCTGGCATCATAGTTTTATTTTTCTCCATCTGGTTTTATAAATCAAGCTTGTGTTATTATGGAAAGAGCCCTGAATTGGGAATTAGAAACCTGGGTTGCAAATCTAACTTTTTTATTTATTTCTTCAGAAAACTTGAAAAGTCATCAGTTTCCTACTTTGTAAAATAAGGAGATTAGGCCAGAAGATCTCTAAATTTTTTTCAGTCCTAATTAATATTATCCAAAGATTTATTTTGTCCATTAACATGCTGATGCCTATGTATACATCCTAAAACTTTACCTTCTTTTTAAAATAAGAACATTTTAAAGTAGCAAGTGAGCACTTCTGAGAAAGAGATCTTTTAAGTCACACAGGCTGGTTATAGAGACTAATTACAAAGAACTTTCCAATATCTTAAGCAACAAAGTAAGTGTTCCAATATTCCCCATAAGTAAGATGGATACTCAGGTAGATATGGAATATTACCCATAGAATTAGTTGAAAGTTCTATAATACAGATTATCAATGTTAACCTTGAAATTTAAAGCCAGTATGAAAAAAAAAATCATGGTAATGTTTAGGCCAACATTCTTCTTTGAATGTACAATAATATTTTTTATGGCACCCTGGATCTCATAGATTGGCCAACAGTGGGTCCCAGCCCAAGCTTACTTTGGTTCAAAGTAAGTATAAATAGCAATTGTTTCTGTTTGGGCCAATAACTCTGAGGGTTTTCACCTCCTAGATTGATTGGTCTTTGGTATTTTGTTTTCATTTTGTTTTTGTATTTGACTAGGGAATAGAGGTCATTATTTGCCCTATTTCTTACCTAGCCTTAAGTTGACTGGGCACAAAAAAACCTTAGCTTAAAAAGACCTCTACAGTCATCCTGCTGTATTTCTTGCCACTGGACCTAGATGGCTCCAGAGGAAAGAGTGAGGTTGGTGACTTTGCATAGCTCTGTCTCAATTAAATCCAATTCACTTGTAAATCAGAACATCATCTTCCTTATGCCATTGGTCCATTTGGGGAACAAAGGAAAAACAACAGCAACTTAATGTCTATATAATAGATTCATCCCAAAGAATGAGTTGAAGTTGAGGTAGGGTATATCAGGTTGTGGTCAAACAGGAGTATGCTGGAGCCAGCTAGTACCAGTTACTGAGAATCAGTTTTTAAATTTTCAATGTGAGCATTTTATGTTCAAAGGATATGAACAGACAATTCTCAGATGATGAAATTGAAATTATATCCACTCATATGAAAGAGTGTTCCAAATCATTAGTGATCAGAGAAATGGAAATTTCTCTGATCACACCTGTCAGATTCTCTGACACACTGTCAGATTGGCTAAGATGGCAGGAACAAATAATGATGAATGTTGGAGAGGATATGGGAAACCGGGACACTAATGCATTGTTGGTGGAGTTGTGAAAGAATCCAGCCATTTTGGAGAGCAATTTGGAACTATGCCCCAAAAGTTATCAAACTGTGCATATCCTTTGATCCAGCAGTGCTACTACTGGGCTTATATCCCAAAGAAATACTGAGGAGGGGAAAGGGACCTGTATGTGTCAAAATGTTTGTGGCAACTCTTTTCATAGTGGCTAGAAACTGGAAAATGAATGGATGTCCGTCAATTGGAGAATGATTGGGTAAATTATGGTATATGAATGTTATGGAATATCATTGCTCTCTAAGAAATGACCAGCAGGAGGAATACAGAGAGGTTTGGAGAGACTTACATGAACTGATGCTGAGTGAAATGAGCAGAACCAGAAGATCACTATACACTTCAACAACAATACTGTATGAAGATATATTCTGATGGAAGTGGATCTTCAACATAAAGAAGATCTAACTCACTTCCAGTTGATCACTGATAGACAGAAACAACTACACCCAGAGAAGGAACTCTGGGAATTGTCTACCCAGGTTACTTATACCTTCAGAATCCAATTCTTAACGTGCAACAAGAAAATTGGATTTACACACATATATTGTATCTAGGTTATACTGTAACACATGTGATATGTATGGGATTGCCTGTCATCTAGGGGAGGGAGTAGAGGGAGGGAGGGGAAAATTTGGAAAAATGAATACAAGGGATAATGTTATTTAAAAAATTACTCGTGCATATGTACTGTCAAAAAATTTTTATAATTATAAAATTAATTTTTAAAAATGTGAGCATTTTATACCTTAGTTATCAACAAACATTACAAATCAGGACTTGATTTAATGTTTTGTTGACTGGATGACTCAAGTGATACAGAAAAATGTTAATAATGCCAATTAATCTTTAAAAGTTATGTTGCATTCTTTTTTTTTCTAGAGAGATAGCAATTCATTGTTTATCAGTATAATCCTGTTACCCACAGGCACAATTTGGTAGCTCTTTATTTTAGCACAGAGACAATGTTTTACTTCTGTGATAAGTAACTTCCTTGTCATTTCATGTGTGTGTGTGTGTGTGCACATATGTATATAATCTCCCCACATATATGTATACATGTACATATGCATATATATGTATGTATACATACACACACATGCAAAATTTAGATAATAGCGCAAAAATTGGTTACATGTACTTTATTAAAAAGTCAATTAATTACCCCAAATGGAGCAAGACTTTAAAAAATACAAAAGCCTAAATACCAAAAAAAAATTTGTCACTACTTTCAACATAATAAATATTTCCTCATCTTTTAACTTTGGCATTCCCTGACCTTTTTCATTTGTTTTGTTTGTTTAAACTTATTGGCAAATTTTGTTTTGAAACAACAGGTAATTCCAAACAAGCTCCCAAACCATCTTTACAAAATACATTCTCTGAATAATAGTTAGACTATTGATTTTTCACAGAGAGAAGGAATATGCCCTTTGCCTTTAATGGTATGGTACAACATTGTTATTGCTGTTGATTAGAATTTTAGTGTCTCCTCCTGTTAACAGCATTTTAATTATTGCAACCACTGTGTACCATAGGGGCGGAGGGATGTAGACTCTATATTCTTAATTCAATATTATTTTAATCTTTCTTTAAGTTTTTTTTTCTGAATTCTTCACCATTTTTCATTTCTTATGGCACAGTAACAATCTATTCTAGACACGTACTATATTTTTGACCCTCCTATAATTACTCTGTGATTGTAGTTACAACTTTTGGTTATTATAACTTTTTTTTGAATGGATATCAATTTTGTTCATATAGGCATACTTATTCATACAAGTAAGGAACTTCCTTTTCCCATTTAGGTAAACTGTTTTGTAACTCAGTCTCAGAGAGCTACATGAGCCACTGAGAAGTTAAATGACATTCAAAATCAGTATATGGTAGAGATAAAGCCCACTATGTCATTCCATCACAAATAATGCTACTATGAATATTTTTGTTCATTTTCTTATTATAGTCAGTAATATCCTTTAACAATGGAATCCCTAGTTCCAAGACCATCAACAATCAGTAATTTTCTTTACATAATTCCAAATTATTTTAGCAAATGGTTGAATATATCCATAACTCAACCAGCAACAAATTAACAAGACTGATTTCCCCAAATTCCTGCAATATGACATTTTCCAACATTTTATAGCTTCCAACATTTGATAGCTTGATGAGTGTGAGGTACCTTTAATTTGATTTTCTCTGATCTTAATGATTTTGAATTTTTTTCAAGTTGTGATTCATTGTATTTTTAAAAAATGTTTTTCTTTCCTTTTGACCATCTGTCTAGACTTGAGGAAGAGGTTCAATTTGCTTTGACACAATAGATTGATTTGGTTAATCAGTCAACTAGCATTTATTAAGCACCTACTATGATGCATCAGGCATTGTGTTCAACATTTTACTAATGCAAGGAAAAAATAGAAATTGTCTTGTTCTCAAGAATCTCATAGTGTAATAGGGAAAACACCATGCAAATAACTATGTTATAGTCAGATTAAACTTAGTATAATCTCAAAGGAAAAGGCACAAAGATCGAAGAGAACTGGGAAAGACTTCTTGCAGACGTTAGCTGGAGCTTGAAAGAAAACCAATGCAAATGAAAGGAGTGAGTTTCAGGTAAGACAAATCCAGTGAAAATGCCTGAGATGGGAGAGAAGGTATCTTGCATAAGAAAGAATCACTATGATGACTAGAACAGTGAATCAATTAGGGAGGTATAAAAAGTCCCACTCCCCCTTCCACTAAGATTATATAACATAAACTTGCAGTGAACTCAACACCATTTCATGATTTTTCTCCAGCTTTTTTCAGCAGTTTCAATCAAACAATCATTTATTAAGCACTCACTACATGTGCAGTACTATGCTAGGTGATAGAGATAAGATATAAAGATGAAACAGTTCTTCCCTCAATCAATTCCAGGGATGGAAAAGAGAAGGAGGAGAAATATTCCCTTAAAAGTCCTCACTTTTGATACTATCTATTCTATTATGAGACAACAAAGAGGAAAAAGCAATGAATGATGCTGTTACTTAGTTTTAATTTTAATGCTTTGGTGACCAGTCATCTCACTGATGTAAGAATGTCCTTCAACTATGCAGGCCAAAACTTAGCCATGCCCTCTTCTCTGTGTGATTTGTGGGCATATCTTCATATAAATCCTCTACTTAGGTAGTACTCAATCGGCTAGATTTCTTGAAATTAAGTGGGAACCAATGGGACATATGTGCAGTCCATCTGTTAATGGCCATTCTTGTTACATGACTAATTCGTCCTCCTTTTCTGATGAAATATTTTGTTACTTTCTGAGTGCAATTTATCATTGGCAATACATATATGTTGATATACAAAAAGCTACAAATACAAATTCTTCTATAGAGGCAACCTAAAATTCTATAACCCAGATCATCATTTGCATCTCTTTACTGCTCAAAATCTCAAACATTAAAGAATATTTCTGTGTAATATTCTGGGTTTTCTTTATGGACAAAGAAATCTAATGACTTCTCTAATTCCCTACTGTCTTTGCTTAAGGAGTTAGTCATTCTCTCCCTCTCCTTTTCAATACCATCTTCTTACAATGGAATCAAAGATGATATCTGTAAGTTACTTAACACAGTGCCAAACACATAGTAGATCTTTAACAATACTTGTTCCTGTCCCTTCCCTACATACTGATACTCTCTCAAATGCTACAAATTCCTATTTCTTTAATCTACGCAATTCTGATGACCTAATCCTCTATTCAGAGATAATCTTAACCTTGATGTCAACTGCACATTTTATTTTCATGCTTGTAAATTCTAAAATTCCCCTATTGTTGCCCCACCCCACCCCCGCTGGGGTTAAGTGACTTGCCCAGGCTCACACAGCTAGGAGTGTTAAGTGTGTGAGATCACATTTGAACTCGGGTCCTCTTGAATTCAGGGCTGGTGCTCTATGCACTGCGCCACCTAGCTGCCCCCTATTGTTTTTATCATTCCATTTTCCCCTTATGATCTCTAAACCTATTCTTTTTCTTTACCATAATCTCTATTCCCTTCCATCCTCATTTCTTTTCCAGGATACCAATTGTATACTGGCTACAATTTTCTCCTTTGTCTCTAACCCATGATGAACTGATTCTAGCCTATTTTATATTATTATTATTTAATCATTTCCTTAGTGTCCAATTTTTCATTACTTCATTTGGGGTTTTCTTCTCCAGTTCATTTTTCAGGTGAGGAAACTGAGGCAAGCAGGGTTAAGAGATTTGCTCAGAATCACACAACTAGTGTCAGAGATCAGATTTGAATTTGGTGAAATGAGTCTTCCTGACTCCAGGCCTCCTATTCTATCTACTGTACCCCCTAGCTTCCCTAGCCTATTCTGCACTGGTACTCTAATCTATCTCCCACTCAGACGCTTAAAAGATTTTCTCAAAGTATACTTAGGGCAGCTTTAAATATCACCCTCCCCCTACTTACAACACAATAAACTCTAGTGATTTCCTATTACTTCCAGGATCAAACATAATGTCCTCTGTTTGAATTTTAAAGCTCTTTATAAGCTGGCCTCCTCCTACCTTTTTAGGATTCTTATACATTACTTTTCCTGCACATACTTTATGATCTAAGTATTTTCTGTTCCCTAAATACAATTCTCTCTGCTTCCTGTGCCTTTATACAGGTTATTCTCCATGCTTAAATATTCTCTCTCCTATTCTTAGCTTATTCTTGTGTTCTTTTAATATAGAGCTGTAACCCCCACCTTCTTTGAATGGTTTTCCTTCAATGCACTCCCCACCCAAATTTTTTACTTCTGAAATGAACTTCCATCTACTTATCTTATACAAATTCATTGTTTAAATGTTGGTTTCTCCATTAGAATGTAAGCTTCAAGAAGGTGGTGATTGATTGGTTCATTTGTTTGCCAATTCTTTTATCAACAGTCCTTAACTTGGGACCAGGTCACTTTTTCTTTCTTTTCTTTTGTTTTTTCTTTTTTTTTTTTAGGCTTGCTGAAGCTGAAAATGTAGCTCCTCATGGGCCCAAAGTAATTGCTAAAAGTAATGCAAGCTAAAAAGTAATGCAACCTGCTCCATTTCATCCATAGTTAGGCATCCTATTGTCCTTTCTCTGATAGGATATCCCCATATTGAAGCCAAACACTAAGATTCCCAATTAGTTTCATGCCTATTACAGCTCAGAACTTCTGAACTCATATGATTCACTTGCTTCTGCTACCTCAGAAGCAAGGATTATAGATATGAACCACTATGCCAAAAAATAAATGCTTTGTTACTATCAGACAAAAGGGCCACAAGCAAATAGCCCCAAATAAGAAAAGTACTAATTACATTAATTTTAATACTAACATTTGTGAAATGACAACTAGCAGGTATTTAGAAAATTTCCTTTCATTAAAACTTTGCTCAATCTATAATTATAAATACAAATATCTAATCAATAATAAGCATTTCTTATACATATATAAGAACTGTATCTGCAACTTCACAGATGTTCAATAAATACTTGTTTACTAGAGTGTTAGTACTTAACTTTCCTTTCCTTTTTATTATTTGAATTTATGATACACAGCAATTCATATCATCTTTTTACTTCTTTTTGTCAATCCTACAGGAGACTATTATTAATATAAATAGCTTTTGTTTACAAAAATGAACATCACTATAAAAGAGAAGGAAAGGAGATAAGCATTTATAGGGTGACTTCTATGTGTTAAGAACAATGATAAGTATTTTTTAAGAAGTATTATCCCATTTCATCCTCACAATAGGTAGGTTCAGTTCTATTACTATCCCCATTTTGCAGTTGAAGGAACTGAGGTAAACAGAAGTTAAATAACCTGTAAAGAGGTACTTAAGTAATATATGTCTGAGGTCACATTTGAATTTAGGTCTTCCTGACTCCAGGTCTAACACTTTATAAAAATGTAAATTTTGATTTCTGGAAAGGAAATGTTTTTCAAATCATCTGCATCCAGCACAGTGGCCTTGCTAAAAGCATTGAGCATCACCTTATAATTGGTATGTCATTATGTACAAATAATTATAATCTTCCAAAGGTTCTGAAAATTCTTATTGCAGAGGATGAATAAATAGCCTGCCTTTTAATATTTTTTTACTTGGAATTTTGTTTTGTTCAATTTTGTCAACTTATCATTGAATATGGCATTAAAGGCTTCAATACAAAAACAAGATGTTCAAGATAAGATTTTTTTATAATTTACTGAGTGTCTTCAAATTGTAAGAGTCAATAAGCAAAATTAAAACTATGGCAATAATTTTCTTTAAATATATTTAATGTGGTATCATCTTTTAGTGCTAAATAAAGCAAAAATAATTCTGAAACTTTATTTCAAGTTCTAGTTGTTATAAATAACTTATATTTTGATCCAAATGTTCAAACAAAAGACCAATTTTGTTTAGCTTGACACATACCAGTCCAATTTAGAATATTTTTATTTGATAATATAAAGAGTCATCTACCTGGATGCTATCAAGATTCACTTTTCAACATTAAGTCTCTTGTAAACTTTCAATTATACTTATGAATAGGTAAAAATTGGGACTGGTGCAGCTAAATGGCACAGTGGATAAAGCACTAGCTTTGTAGTCAGGAAGATCTGAGTTCAAATCTAGCCTCACAAATTTACTAGTTAGGTCACTATTTGCCTTAGTTAAGACTCTTGGGGAAAAATTGGCAAATCATCCCAATATCTTTGGCCAGAAAATCCCAAATGGTTTCATGAAGAGTCAGATACAATTGAAAAATAAGTCCACAATAACAAAAAATTTAGAATTGCTTTCTGATAGCATGTTATAGATATGTTATATATATATATATAATATATATATATGTATTATATATATATATATATATATAATCTATATCTTTCACTCTATGTGGAAATATAAGCTTTATTTATAAATACATCTGTTGAGGTGTCATAAATGAGGGTTGAAAGATGCACTGACAGCAATTGGGTCCCCTAGTCAGTAGCAGACTTTGTGAAAGAATTCGTAAAACTGAATGAATGAGGCAAGATTTGTGGGGGAGGAAAAAAAAATGAGTTTATTACACTAAGAAAACAACTTTTTTAGTGGGCAAAATCTTCTTAGGATTTTTGCAAAGATTTGGGTACACAGCCTTTAATTATATTGGATTTTTGTTGCCCTGAGCCAGGGAACAATTTGAGGGACTAATTTTCAATCCAATAGAGGGTGGTGATTATGCCCTTGGCCAAAATCTCCAAGTGAATCATAAGAGGAGATTACTTATCTGGGAGTTTCTCCCATGAACAGGAGGGTAAGACCCCTCCCAGAAGGGTTTGAGATTTCTAACCCAGGGCCACCCTTCCCTCCAAGATCTCAGTTTACATTACTTCTTTGTGATTTTCTTGTATGATTTCTAGGAAATGGTATACAGGTTTTTGTTATTTTGTTGTATTTCCCTATAGGTCTAGTGATTCAGTAATATTTTCCAACATTTTTCCAATATTACTAGTCAGTCAAAAAATTTTATTAAGCACTTACAATGTTCTAGGTACTGTGCTAAATGTTGGGTATATAAATATAAGCCCCCCCCCCCAAAAAAAAACCAGCTTCCCCTTCCTCCTTCTCAAGGAACTTACATTCTAAAGAATAAGAAAACAATAGAGCTTTCAGGTGTGGAGAAGGAAAAAGGAAGAAGAAATATATCTCTGTAAAGGATGGGGGATAAACACTTTTTGAAGCCTCAAGTCTAAAGCAAAACTAAGAGAATAAAAAAATGACCTCAAATTTATTCATTGCATTGGAATCTTTCTATTCATTTCTTCAATCCCTCTATAGGTTTTTCTTTTGAGACCTTTTTTCTAAATTCTTTCTTTTGTAGATATCCTCAGTATTTAACAGGAATGGACAGTTGAAGATGAAG
The DNA here is from genome assembly GCF_048593235.1 of Sminthopsis crassicaudata. Classification (NCBI taxonomy): domain Eukaryota; kingdom Metazoa; phylum Chordata; class Mammalia; order Dasyuromorphia; family Dasyuridae; genus Sminthopsis; species Sminthopsis crassicaudata. The sequence continues at coordinate 295,191,405 of NC_133619.1, read as the reverse complement.
CACAATCAATCACTTAGCCATCTTTCCTTCATCCTCCATCTTGTCTCAGCCTTAAAAATCAAAAACATTTTAATTACATTGGAAATCTCTACACAAAGAAAGCATTTTAAAGTTCTATTTATTCTATAGTCAACTTATATTAAGCAATAGATCCATAAAATGAAGTTATAAAATCAGAAAAAAAAATGACAGGCCAATGGAATTTATTTTTACAAAATTTGACTTCTAGTATGATCTAAATTATGTTTCTGCTCCGTTGTTTGGGATTTATCTCCAAAGTAACATATTTCTTGGAATCTCTGGAACCACAGTTTTCTGAACTGAGAGGAATGCCTTAAAAATATGTAAAGTTGGGCGGAGCCAAGATGGCGGAGAAGAAACACACGACTCAGTGAACGTCCTCACTCCCTCACAACCAATTAGATAAATTAAGTCTCAAAATTAACTCAGGACTGATAGATACCACAAGGACTGGAAGCACGACTTACCAGCTGAAGAGAATCTGGAGTTTCAACAGGAAAGGTCAGTTCTCAGGGGAGGAATAAGAAAGACCAGCACAGACGGTGGGGTAGGGGCACACTGCGCCCATTGCGCTGGGAGGGGCTCTGGGATCAGAGAAGCCACTGAGGTAAAGGAATCTGGCACAGGCTGTTAGCTCTTCTCTGCTAATTATTTAGCAGTTCAGAAGAGAAAGCCAAAATATTTTAAAACTCAGATTAGATTCCCCCCCCCCACCCTGGGGGTGACTCAGCAGAGAATCGGCACCAGGGGGTGTGGCCTCAGCTCCCTCCTGAGAATAGTTAAGAGACTGACAAGTGGGTGGATACGGCCCAAGGCAACACACACTGCCTAGCTTAGCTGGAGGGAGTGGAACTCAGCTCCAGGAAGTCCCAGAGAAGCGGAACCTTTGAACTAGGGACCGCAGTTTCTGGCAGACACTTCCAGTTTGAGCGCAGGGGCTTCTCACGTCACCTGCTGCAGACACCCACTCCCCACCCAGACACATAGGCTGGGCTTCCTGCAGTCTTCACTATTCTACGCCCTCGAAGCACAGCAGTGCTAATCACCTCTGGGGCACTTCCAGGGAGGGGGTGTGGAACTCTCTCCCAGAGCTCTATCTTAGCTCGGGCACAGGGGCCGCTGCATCCATCCAGTCTGGGAGGAAGCTGGTAAAGAAGTAAATAATTTCCTACCCCAGGGACAGACCCCAAAAGATTTTTTTAAGTATGAGCAAAAAAGCTAGAAAAACTATAGATTCCTTCTATACAGAGAAAGAGCGGGTATCCAATCCCGAGGAAGTTAACAGCAAAGATTCAGAAGATAACAACCTAAAGGGGAACGATTCCTGCCCCCTATCACATAACTCTCTCCTAGAAGAAGCTCTTAAAAAATTGAGGGAGATCGAAGAAAAATGGGGAAAGGAAAGAGAAGTTATGATAGAGAATAACAATGTCCTGAAATTGGAGTTGGAAAAAATAAAGAATTCACAGGAGATGCAGGGAAACAAAATTAGTGAATTAGAAAAGGTTAAAAAAACACAGGAAAGTAGGATTTCTGAATTGGAAAAGATAAAAAAGTCTCAAGAAAATAGAATTTCTGAATTGGAAAAAGAAAATAATTCTCAAAAAAAAAAAATTAGGGAAATGGAAAAAAATTCAATAGAGCAAAATAACTCATTTAAAAACGAAATTGGGCATTTACAAAAAGAACTAAAAACTGTGAAAGAAGAAAATAACTCCTTAAAAGTCAGGATGGAACAAATAGAAATGAATGATTCACAGAGAACCCAAGAATCAGTCAAACAAAACAAAAAAAATGAGAAGCTGGAGAACAACGTCAAATACTTACTGGGAAAATCTATAGACCTGGAAAATAGATCTAGGAGAGATAATCTGCGGATTATTGGACTTCCCGAAAACTATGACCAAAAAAAGAGCCTAGATTCTATTTTACAGGAAATTATCAAAGAGAACTGTCCAGAGATAATAGAAACAGAAGGGAAAGTAGATGTGGAAAGAATTCATCGAACTCCTTCTGAAATAGACCCTAAAAAAAGAACACCACGGAATATTGTGGCTAAGCTGCAGAATTACCACACAAAGGAGAAAATCCTGCAAGCAGCTAGAAAAAAACAATTTAAATACCAAGGTGCCACAATAAGGGTCACCCAAGATCTGGCTGCCTCCACATTAAAAGATAGAAGGGCCTGGAACCTGATATTCCGAAAGGCAAAAGATCAAGGACTGCAACCAAGAATGAACTACCCAGCTAAGTTTAGCATCTTTTACCATGGAAGAAGATGGTCATTCAATGAAACAGAGGAATTCTATATGTTTCTAAGAAAAAAACCAGACTTAAACAAAAAATTTGATCTACATCCACAAGACTGAAGAGAAACAGAAAAAGGTACACAGAACCCTTGAGAACTGTAACTCTGTTGTGGGTATATAAAAAATACTCAAGGATAATTTGATTTTACTGATATAAAAGAAAAAAAGGGGGGTGTAGTAAAGGGAAGGAGGTCGGTTCAGAAAAAGGGGAAGGAGTGATAAAAAGAGGGAAACTACATCCCAGGAAGAGACATAGAAAATACACCATATCTGAGGGAACTTAGTGAGGGGGAGAATCATTGTGTGAATCTTACTCTCATCAGAAGAGGCTCAAAGAGTAAATAATTAACATATTTGTTTTTCAGAGAATTTTCTCTCACCTCATTAAAAGGGGGGAGAGGAAAAGGGAAAAGGAAAAGGAGAATAAGTGAAGGGACTTGGAGGGAGGGGGGAGGGATCCAAAAAAAAAAAAGAGGGAGGGTTGTGCGGCACAAGGGGGGTCTGTAAATTAAATATCGGGGAGGGGGATCAGGGGGGTCAAGGGAAAAAAGCATAAGCTGGGGATAATACGATGGCAGGAAATACAGAATTAGTAATTTTAACTGTAAATGTAAATGGGATGAACGATCCCATCAAACGGAGACGGATAGTAGATTGGATCAAAAAGCAGAACCCTACAATATGTTGCCTACAGGAAACACACTTAAAGCAGGGAGATACATACAGAGTAAAGGTAAAAGGTTGGAACAGAGCCTATTATGCTTCAGGTAAAGCCAAAAAAGCAGGGGTAGCTATCCTTATCTCAGATCAAGCAAAAGCAGAAGTAGATCTTGTTAAAAAAGATAAGGAAGGAAACTATATCCTGCTGAAAGGTAGCATAAATAATGAAGCCATATCAATACTAAACATATATGCACCAAGTGGTATAGCATCTAACTTTCTAAAGGAAAAGTTAGGAGAACTGCAAGAAGAAATAGACAGTAAAACTATAATAGTGGGAGATCTCAACCTTGCACTCTCAGATTTAGACAAATCAAACCACAAAACAAACAAGAAAGAAATTAAAAAAGTAAATAGAACATTAGAAAAACTAGGTATGATAGACCTTTGGAGAAAACTGAATGGCAATAGGAAGGAATATACTTTCTTCTCAGCAGTTCATGGATCCTATACAAAAATTGACCATATACTAGGACATAAAGATCTCAAAATTAAATGTAGGAAGGCAGAAATAATAAATGCCTTCTTCTCAGATCACAATGCAATAAAAGCTACATTCAGTAAAAAGTTAGGGGTAAATAGACCAAAAAGTAATTGGAAACTGAATAATCTCATCTTAAAGAATGACTGGGTGAAAGAGCAAATTATAGAAACAATTAATAATTTCACCCAAGATAATGATAATGATGAGACATCATATCAAAATCTTTGGGATGCAGCTAAAGCAGTAATAAGGGGAAATTTTATATCTTTAGAGGCTTATTTGAAGAAAATTGAGAAAGAGAAGATTAACAAATTGGGCTTACAACTTAAAAGGCTAGAAAAAGACCAAATTGTAAACCCCCAACCAAAAATTAAACTCGAAATACAAAAATTAAAAGGAGAAATCAATAAAATTGAAAGTAAAAAAACTATTGAATTAATAAATAAAACCAAGAGTTGGTTTTATGAAAAAGCCAATAAAATAGATAAACCTTTGGTAAATTTGATCAAAAAAAAGAAAGAGGAAAATCAAATTGATAGTCTTACAAATGAAAAGGGGGATCTTTCCACCAATGAAGAGGAAATTAGAGAAATAATAAGGAGTTACTTTGCCCAACTTTATGCCAATAAATTTGATAACTTAAGTGAAATGGATGACTTCCTCCAAAAATATAGGCTCCCTAGATTAACAGAGGAGGAGATAAATTGCTTAAATAGTCCCATTTCAGAAAAAGAAATAGAACAAGCTATTAATCAACTCCCCAGGAAAAAATCCCCAGGGCCAGATGGATTCACATGTGAATTCTACCAAACATTTAAAGAACAATTAGCCCCAATGTTATATAAATTATTTGAAAAAATAGGGGATGAAGGAGTCCTACCAAATTCCTTTTATGACACAGACATGGTACTGATACCTAAACCTGGTAGATCGAAAACTGAGAAAGAAAATTATAGACCAATCTCCTTAATGAATATTGATGCTAAAATCTTAAATAAGATATTAGCAAAAAGACTTCAGAAAATTATCTCCAAGATAATACACTATGATCAAGTAGGATTTATTCCAGGAATGCAGGGCTGGTTTAATATTAGGAAAACTATTAATATAATTGACCATATTAATAATCAAATTAATAAGAACCATATGATCATCTCAATAGATGCAGAAAAAGCATTTGACAAAATCCAACATCCATTCCTACTAAAAACTCTTGAGAGTATAGGAATAAATGGATTATTCCTTAGAATAATCAGGAGTATATATTTAAGACCGTCAGTAAGCATAATATGCAATAGAAATAAACTGCAACCTTTCCCAGTAAGATCAGGAGTGAAACAAGGTTGCCCACTATCACCATTACTATTCAATATAGTACTAGAAACGCTAGCCTCGGCAATAAGAGCCGAGAAAGAGATTCAAGGAATTAGAGTAGGAAATGAGGAAATTAAACTATCACTTTTTGCAGATGACATGATGGTATACTTAGAGAACCCCAAAGACTCTGCTAAAAAGCTACTAGAAATAATTCAAAATTTCAGCAAAGTGGCAGGATACAAAATAAATCCACATAAATCCTCGGCATTTTTATATATCACTAACAAAATGCAACAGCAAGAGATACAAAGAGAAATTCCATTCCAAACAAATGTTGAGAGTATAAAATATTTGGGAATCCATCTACCAAAGAAAAGTCAGGAATTATATGAGAAAAATTACAAAACACTTGCCACAAAAATAAAATCAGATTTAAATAATTGGAAAGACATTCAGTGCTCTTGGATAGGCCGAGCGAATATAATAAAGATGACAATACTCCCCAAACTAATCTATTTATTTAGTGCTATACCAATCAGACTCCCAAGAAACTATTTTAATGACCTAGAAAAAATAACAACAAAATTCATATGGAAGAATAAAAGGTCAAGAATTGCAAGGGAACTAATGAAAAAAAACTCAGAAGAAGGTGGTCTAAGTGTACCTGATCTAAAGCTATATTATATAGCAGCAGTCACCAAAACCATTTGGTATTGGCTAAGAAATAGACCGGTAGATCAGTGGAACAGATTAGATACAAAGGACAAAAAAGGGTACATCTATAGCAATCTAATCTTTGACAAACCCAAAGATTCCAACATTAGGGATAAAAATTCATTATTCGGAAAAAACTGTTGGGAAAACTGGAAATTAGTATGGCAGAAATTAGATATGGATCCACACTTAACACCATATACCAAGATAAGATCAAAATGGGTCCATGATTTAGGCATAAAGAGGGAGATAATAAATAGATTAGAGGAACAGAGGATAATCTACCTCTCAGACTTGTGGAGGAGGAAGGAATTTATGACCAGAGGAGAACTAGAGATCATTATTGATCACAAAATAGAAGATTTTGATTACATCAAACTAAAAAGTTTCTGTACAAATAATACTAATGCAAACAAGATTAGAAGGGAAGTAACAAATTGGGAAAATATTTTTAAAAACAAAGGTTCTGACAAAGGTCTCATTTCCAAAATATATAGAGAACTGACCCTAATTTATAAGAAACCGAACCATTCTCCAATTGATAAATGGTCAAAGGATATGAACAGACAATTCTCAGAGGAAGAAATTGAAACTATATCCACTCACATGAAAGAGTGTTCCAAATCACTACTGATCAGAGAAATGCAAATTAAGACCACTCTGAGATACCACTACACACCTGTCAGATTGGCTAAGATGACAGGAACAAATAATGACAAATGTTGGAGGGGATGTGGGGAAATTGGGACACTAATACATTGCTGGTGGAGTTGTGAAAGAATCCAGCCATTCTGGAGAGCAATCTGGAATTATGCCCAAAAAGTTATCAAACTGTGCATACCCTTTGACCCAGCAGTGCTACTACTGGGATTATATCCCAAAGAAATACTAAAGAGCGGAAAGAGACATATATGTGCCAAAATGTTTGTGGCAGCTCTTTTTGTTGTAGCTAGAAACTGGAAGATGAATGGATGTCCATCAGTTGGAGAATGGTTGGGTAAATTGTGGTATATGAAAGTTATGGAATATTATTGCTCGGTAAGAAATGACCAGCAGGAGGAATACAGAGAGGCCTGGAGAGACTTAAATCAACTGATGCTGAGTGAAATGAGCAGAACCAGAAGATCACTGTATACTTCAACAACAATACTGTATGAGGATGTATTCTGATGGAAGTGGAAATCTTCAACATAAAGAAGATCCAACTCACTTCCAGTTGATCAATGATGGACAGAGGTAGATACACCCAGAGAAGAAACACTGGGAGGGGAATGTAAATTGTTAGCACTACAATCTGTCTGCCCAGGTTGCATGTACCTTCGGATTCTAATGTTTACTGTGCAACAAGAAAATGATATTCACACACATGTATTGTACTTAGACTATATTGTAACACATGTAAAATGTATGGTATTGCCTGTCGTCGGGGGGAGGGAATAGAGGGAGGGGGGGTAATTTGGAAAAATGAATACAAGGGATAATATTATACAATATATATATATATAATAAAAAAAAAAAAAGAGAAATTAAGAAAGCTGCAAGAAGAAATAGACACCAAAACTATAATAAAAAAAAAAATAAAAATAAAAAATAAAAAATAAAAAAAAATAAAAAAATATGTAAAGTTCTTACTTGAGCAATTGTGCAAAAACATGTACCGATATTAAAATTCTCAAGGAAAAAAACCAAATTAACAAATCTAACTGAAAGAAAAATAAGTACAACTCAATGAAATAGTGTGGTCCAATGAAAAGAACTCAGGTTTGGAATCCAAGGACTAAAGTTTAAGTCCCAAATCTGTCATTTTATCACCTGTGTGATCTTGAAGAATTCACCTTAACCTCTCTTGATTTCAGTTAAATCCTATACAAAATGAGCACAATAGACCAGATTACCTATGAGATTCTTTCCAGCTCTGAATCCACAATCTTGTAATTTATCCTTACCCAGGAAATAAAAACCACAATATTATAATTTAACACAAAACAATTAGATAACAGGGAAGTTATTTAATTTAATTGTTACCATTATCATATCAAATATTCCCCTTCATAACCAACAATAACTCTTATAACTACTACAGCAATACATTACAAATCTCTTTATAAACCGGTACTTTTAATTTATGAACTAAACAAGCATTTTTATAACACAGTACAACAAAAAAAGATTGTATATTAAACTACAAATGTATTATTCATAACTTGCTTTTCTTTTCAAATATACAAAATAACCATGTATTGTCTTTTTTTCTTCCCTCCATCTCCCTTGCCCTAAAAATGGTTGTCATTAAAAACAAATAGGTAAATATAAATATAATTATTTGTTACATACTTCTATTTATCATTTCTTTCTCTGCATTTGTCCTTTATAGTTAATTTGGATATTTATAATAGACAAAATAACTTATTACAACATACAAACAGTTCTTAAAATAATATTGCTATCATGGTATACAATGTTCCCTTTGTTCTGCTCATTTTTCTTTTAATTATTTCATTCAAACCTGTTATTTTTGAGGGCAAACTGTGTCAATTTAACTAAGGAATTACATGTTGTATATTGTTACAAATAACAATACAACAACACTAATATAGTTTGAATTTATATTTTAGGGAAGATTTGTCCTTTTTTTCTCATACTTAGCCCAGAACTAAAGCCAATTCAATTCAATTAATTATATACAAGCAATGAATAGATTCCAAAATTAATGTGAATTTCTGATTGAACCAAGTAATTTGAAGGCCTAACAAATATGAAGATTAGCTACATTGATACAACAATATTGAATAAATCTATAAAATTGTTATGGTATAAAATTTTAGATTGCAGTACCATTTTATCCATTACTATTTTTCATAAATGAATTCTGTAAAAAATACTCAAAGATATTTTGATATAGGAAGAAATATTTCTTCTTTGGAAAATGCAACACTTGGAGATGAAAGGGTATTATTTTACTTAGGAGGACAAAAAAATTGAAGGTGATACTTATATTAATATTAATATATATCAATTAAAAACATACTCAAACAGAGTGATAAGCTGTTTTGACAGCTGAAAGTTGAGTTATAGTTTTCTGGTCAAACATAGCAATGACTATCTGTGCTTACTAAGATTTGGGAATATCTCCTGTCTTCCCACAAGTATCCACATGGATCAGCCTGGATTTACACTGAAGGCCCCATGAATAAAGCAGAAGCAAAATCAAGAAAGAGAGGTGGTGAAAGATGGTAGGAGAGATTGGTCATGCTGAAGTTTAAGTTAATATTTATTCTATTCACCATAGACAAAGCATTCTGTCTTATGCTCCTTATCCTAACTTCCTACAACTCCAACAGATAATTTTCAGTCTTGTTTTGGAGGTGAATGGCAAAATAATTGGCTTTAATTTCTTAAATAGGGGCACTCTGTATGTGGGAGGGGGATGGCATTCATTTTCATATCTAGGGCATTAAATATAGTGACAATCAGGCAATCAGGGTGGGTAGACAACATGAAACAGCATAGAGCACTGGACCTGAAGTCTGAAAGTACAAATTCAAGCCAAATGGTATGACCCTGGGCATTTAATCTCTGTCACTCTCAGTTCATTCCTCTGTAAAGTTAAGGTAATAATAAGACCTCTCTGACACGGTTGTTGTTAGGGCCAAAAATGAAATTATATGTAAAACACCTTGAAAATTGTAAAGCGCTACATAAATTTTAGCTATTAATATTATTGTTGTTGTTATTGTCATTATCTTCATCATTATTACTGTCCTTGAAGTAAGAAAAGAGGACATAAATGGACACTTACAACTGACTTCAGTTCAGACAATTTTCATAGAAGTCAGGAAACAAAAGAAGGCACAATTCAATGAATCATAATCAAGGGAAGGTAAACTCAATCTCTAAAAGGATGAAATGTTCAATGCTTTGCCATTAGGAAGTGTCTGTGATATTTGATAATTTTGCCATTTAGTGACTATTTTTCTAGACTTTTGGTCCAGGTTTTTTATACTGCTTCAAGTAAGGAAGAACTTATAATAAATCATTATTTAAGTAGTTGAGAATATACATTGTGAGGTGCTGTCACCTCACAAAAAGAGTTTTGTAAATGTTTATTAAAATGAGGTTCTATATTATTTTTTAATTTGTACTTTCCCATTATGTATCTGATGAAATATATCATTGCCAAGGCTGCAAGCACTGTGATCATTCATGGATCAGTCTGAATATTGATCGTCCTGCAAGCTATAGCCTGTTCCATTATTCCAACCTGGTCTGATTTGTCCCCAATTAAACAGCCTACTGGGCCTCCTCTCCCAAAGGCTCATTAAGTTAGGGTGAGACTTAGTGTGAATAACTCTTGAATTTTAGCCCTATCACAGCTTCCAAATTCAAATGATCCATGAGTTTCAGCCTTCCCTGTACAAAACACAATATGCATTGCTATAGTGTCTGCATACCAAAAGAATTTGAGAAAAGAATTAAAGATTCATAGACTCAAAGTACATGAAGGAATTTTAATGGTCATTAAACCCAACTATTTCAACTATAACTTACACAAAAAGCAGTAAAGAAGAAAGGGAAA